>NC_089046.1:10472500-10797500 GCF_034140825.1 Oryza sativa Japonica Group
TAGTATGAATTAGTCTTAACGATTATTCAGAGGAGCTACCTATTTGCTCGCTAAGAGTAGTTTGGGCGCCTTACTTTGTCCAATACAATGGTTTAGTGCATCGTGGGGAAACATATGTGTTTGCCGCCACGGTGTTAAGTTTAAGGGATAGGCCCACCACCTAGCGGCTCTGGGTCATTCCTAGGGTGGAGTCACACTTGTCGTCGCTGATACAAGGCTAGACACTAGACAATGTAACGGTTATGTTGTGACCTCTAGCCTGCCCTCAATATGTAGAGTGTGGGGTGTTAGGCTGGCACCAAACCAACTAGAGTCATGTGGATTTGTACGAACTCTGCAGAGATAAAACTAACCGGTTAGCCGTGCTCGTGGCCAAAAGCGACTTGGGAAGTACTCCATCCGTCCCAAAAAAGCTAACCTTATACTAGGATGTGACACATCCTAGTGCAACTAATCTGAACATACTAGGATGTATCGCATCCTAGTATGAGGTTGTGAGGTTGTTTTTTTTTGGGGGGGGGGGGACGGAGGGAGCAGCATGAGTATAATTTTAATCTTTCTAAAAACGCTTTTAAATATGGTTGAGAATGGGAACTTGATGATGGTTTTAATTATAATTATGACTTGCTAACGTGGAAGGTGCAAGTATGATGTTTTATGATTTCTGATTGTCGGAGAATTAACTCCTCCATCAGGGGACTGTGAGGCCCCCCATTGTGAGTTCGGCCGGGGGCAGCGGGTGAGATTCAAGGGTTTGGTGAGCGAAGCTGTGTGACCTTCAAGGGGTACCATCCCCAAAGACGATGAGACAAAAGGGGTTTATATAGGTTCGGGCCACCGATAAGCGTAATACCCTACTCCTGTGCTTGATTGATTGAGTGTAGAACATCAGTGCTTGGGGTTGCGAAACTCAAGCGCCAGTTCGCTCGGGAGTCCCCCCCTTTTTTCCACTACTAGGCCTGGACCTCCTTTTATACCTCAAGGGGTTACCACACCTAACCTAGCTCCGGTGGAGAAGGATTACAATCTTTGCATTAAATGCATGTCTTGTCTCTTGACTTGGGAAGCAAGCGCACGTCATCTTGATGATGAGGCCTGTCAAATCTTGCCGCCTGATACGGGGGGTGCCCCTGTCAGTCACCATTTAATGGGTGAGAACTTCTGGGCTCCTATTACACCGGGAAACGGGAGCCTGGCTTTGACCAGAGCGGGAGGACCGACTCCGGCTGGGATAAGAGGATGAGAACCTCTCACCATCATTATTTGATGGGACATGTCAGGCTGCACGTTGCCTGACACACGAGCAGCGCACAGGCGCACTACCCTAGTCCCATCGGTCATTCGACCGGTCACAGACCGGTTGAGTGCATTGCACTCCGCATTAAATGCGGCATGGCGTGACTACTCGGGCCGCCATAAATGCGGGTAGGTGGGCACCTGGAGGCGGACACTTAACCCACCGTACATGGTGACCTAGAGAGGGGGTCAGGGGAGCCCGACCCCTAGTCACGGGAGGGGGCGGCCGCCGCCCGACCTCGGGCCCGATCCCCCCTCGGGGGAGGGCCACGTGGCGCCTGGGGCAGCCTTCTCCCTCTAGTCTTGGCAAGGGAGTGGCCGCCGCCCCATCTCGGGCCTGACTCCCCTCGGGGGAGGGCCACGTGGCATCGGGGGGCAGCCTCCTCCATCCAATCTCTGGGAAGGAGTGGCCACCACCCTACCTTGGACCTGACTCCCCCCTCGGGGGAGGGCCACGTGGCATCGGGGGGCAGCCTCCTCCATCCAGTCTCTGGAAAGGAGTGGCCGCCACCCTACCTTGGGCCTGACTACCCTCGGGGGAGGGCCACGTGGCATCGGGGGGCAGCCTCCTCCATCGAGTCTCGGCCTGGGAGTGGCCGCCGCACTACCTCGGGCCTGACTCCCCTCGGGGGAGGGCCACGTGGGTCTGGGGGCAGCCTTCGTACCCTAAGGTGGGAGGGGGCGGTCGCCGCTCCACCCGGGCGTCACCCTCCTCAGGGGATGCCACATGGGTTTGGGGGCGACCTCCTCGCTCTAAACATGATACCCCCGGGTCCATATCACCGAAAGTAGCCCCCGGCATTAGCCCTGACCAAAACCTTCCCCAGGTGGTCAGGGTTAATGCCACTCTCCTAGTCTGATGATATGCGGGCCCGGCCTCTTCTTCTTTGCTGGCACTAAGACCCATGCGCCTTTTTCGCCCCAGCTTGAGGGCGACTCGCTAGCCCGTACCTTAGGCTGTGAACTTATTTTCTATATATATTCAGCAAACGTTGTTAGATTCTCTCGGGCCCGTGACCTTACGCCGCGTTCCTCGCTTGCCCCTGCCATTTGTTAACCTCTGTTCATGTTCTACTTCATCTATTCAAACGATTATTTTCGCAAGTGTGAGGACTGAACTTTCTATAGCCAGCAATCTTCACCCGCGATCAAGCTAAGCTGGGTGCCATAGCCAGCCGGCGGGGCCAAAGCCAGCCGCTACGGAAGAGCTAGCACAGGGGGCCCCGGGCGTTGACGGTACCCAGAGCTCGACGCAGGGCTAGGATAGAGCTAGGAATCGTAACTCCCGCACTTTTAAGCAAAGAATCGTTTGAATGGATGAAGCGAATACAAACATTTTGTTACCAAGGGAGGCAAGCCGGCGCGCGACACATAGGTACCGGGGGACCGCGAGGAAGAGATGAGCGAGAGATAAATATAAGCAATAATAATTCTATGCAAACGATTATCTTCGCGCGAGTGTGAGGACTGAACTTTCTATAGCCAGCAATCTTCGCCTGCGATCAAGCGAAGCTGACCGTCGTAACCAGCCGACGGGGTCAAAGCTAGCCGCTACGGAAAAGCTAGCACAGGGGGCCTCAGGCATCGACGGTACCTAGAGCTCGACGCAGGGCTAGGATAGAGCTAGGAATCGTAGCCCCCACACTTATAGCAAAGAATTGCTTGTATGAATGAGGCAAACACAAACCTTGCTTGCATGTCGCGACCTTTCAAACCTTTAGCTCGAAGAGGGCCCCCCACCATGGGTTCCGAACCATTTTGGGAAGCCTGTGACCACTTAGCAAACGAGGTAAGGTTCCCACGAGCCTGTGTCCCCACACTACACATTCTGTTTGCTCTTTCCTTTCGGTGGCCTCCTTCCAATATCTCTCCCTTCTACACGGACGACTACTTTCGCACGAGTGTGAGAGCCGAAAAACTCTAAAGCCAGCGATTCCCGTCTACAGTTGAGCCGGGCCGGGCACCGTAGCCAGCCGGCAGGACCAAAGCTAGCCGCTACAGAAGAGCCAGCACAGGTGGTCCCGGGCTTCGACGGCACCCAGAGCTCAACTTAAGGCTGGAATAGGGCTAGAAAACTTAGCCCCCACACTTAGTGAGGAAATGTTCATGTAGATGGGAGAGAGGTTGGGCTCTTATCACCGAGGGAGCAAACAAATGCGCAACACGTGAGCGTCACAGGGCCATGAGAAAAGAACAGGGGGAAAATAAATATAAGACTTCAAGCTGTATTAAGCTGATGAATTGAAAAATTGAAAATACTTGAAGCTTGAAAGGACGATTAGTTGAGCCGGGCCGGGCACCATAGCCAGCCGGCGGGACCAAAGCTAGCCGCTACGGAAGAGCCCGCACAGGGGTTCCCGGGCTTCGACGGCACCCGGAGCTCAACTGCAAGAGCCCTCCCAGGAGTAGACCGAGGCAGGTGGTAGGTTCATGAGCGATCCCCGTGCTTGGCCCTGGAGGGCCATGGGGAAGAAATTCGCCTTGACCCGGTCATCACCCCACGCCGCCTCTATGATCGTCGTATGGATCTGGAGGGACTCGGAGGGGTTGACGCTACCGTGGTACCTCTCAGTGAGGCTGGGCCGGAACTTTGGGGGCCATCGGACATTCCGAAGACTCGCCACAAAAACCTGGCCGCTAGCTTTTTCTGATGAGAATGTGGGGAGCCTAGCCCCCTGCTTGGGGCGATGCGACCCTCCTGAGGAGGCTGCGCCTTCCCCCGCATTGGCGCCGCGACGCTCGTCACGCCGGCGCTCGAAAGAACCTCAAAAATCACGAACGCGCCCCCTACCTGGCGCGCCAGATGTCAAAGAATAAACTCCTCCATCAGGGGACTGTGAGGCCCCCCATTGTGAGTTCGGTCGGGGGCAGCGGGTGAGATTCGAGGGTTTGGGGAGCGAAGCTGTGTGACCTTCAAGGGGTTCCATCCCCAAAGACGATGAGACAAAAGGGGTTTATACAGGTTCGGACCACTGATAAGCGTAATACCCTACTCCTGTGCTTGATTGATTGAGTGTAGAACACTAGTGCTTGGGGTTGCGAAACTCAAGCGCCAGTTCGCTTGGGAGTCCCCCCCACCTTTTTTTCCACTACTAGGCCTGGACCTCCTTTTATACCTCAAGGGGTTACCACATGGGCCCAACAACCTAACCTAGCTCCGGTGGAGAAGGATTACAATCTTTGCATTAAATGCATGTCTTATCTCTTGACTTGGGAAGCAAGCGCACGTCATCTTGATGATGAGGCCTGTCAAATCTTGCCGCCTGACACGGGGGGTGCACATGTCAGTCACCATTTAATGGGTGAGGACTTCTGGGCTCCTATTACACCGGGAAACGGGAGCCTTGCTTTGACCAGAGCGGGAGGACCGACTCCGGCTGGGATAAGAGGATGAGAACCTCTCACCATCATTATTTGATGGGGCATGTCAGGCTGCACGTCGCCTGACACATGAGCAGCGCACAGGCGCACTACCCCAGTCCCATCGGTCATTCGACCAGTCACAGACCGGTTGAATGCATTGCACGCCACATTAAATGCGGCGTGGCGTGACTACTCGGGCCGCCATAAATGCGGGTAGGTAGGCACCTGGAGGCGGACACTTAACCCACCGTACATGGTGACCTAGAGAGGGGGTCGGGGGAGCCCCTAGTCACGGGAGGGGGCGGCCGCCGCCCGACCTCGGGCCCGATCCCCCCTCGGGGGAGGGCCACGTGGCGCCTGGGGCAGCCTTCTCCCTCTAGTCTCGGCCAGGGAGTGGCCGCCGCCCCACCTCGGGCCTGACTCCCCTCGGGGGAGGGCCACGTGGCATCGGGGGGCAGCCTCCTCCATCCAGTCTCTGGGAAAAAGTGGCCGCCACCCTACCTTGGGCCTGACTCCCCTCTCGGGGGAGGGCCACGTGGCATCGGGGGGCAGCCTCCTCCATCCAGTCTCTGGGAAGGAGTGGCCGCCACCCTACCTTGGACCTAACTCTCCTCGGGAGAGGGCCACGTGGCATCGGGGGGCATCCTCCTCCATCGAGTCTCGGCCAGGGAGTGGCCGCCGCCCTACCTCGGGCCTGACTCCCCTCGGGGGAGGGCCACGTGGGCCTGGGGGCAGCCTCCGTACCCTAAGCTGGGAGGGGACGGTCGCCGCTCCACCCGGGCGTCACCCTCCTCAGGGGATGCCACATGGGTTTGGGGGCGACCTCCTCGCTCTAAACATGATACCCCCGGGTCCATATCACCGACACTGATGATGTTAATGAGAAATGATAATTATGTTGCTACAATTATTTATACTGACAATTGTGCTTTACTTTACATATTTATTTTTTAAATGCTTTACAAATTTACCGTTTGTGAAATATTGTAAAACAACCTAGCTTTATGCATATGAACCTACAAATAGCTTCTTGTTTGATATTTAGAGCTTGCATGTATGTAGGATTGTATTGCCATGCCAATCTGATACTTGTATCTTTTTTGGATCATTGGTTAATTTGTTTTGCATGTTTAGTTGAGTGTTGTAGGATCCATTGATCTCTTCAAGATGGTTCATTAGGGGTCTATCCCTAGTCGGATTGCTTATGGGTATTGGGTAGATAAATTTCCGTGCGAACCTATCATAAGGCTGGTCAGCCAAATGGATTCTAAATTTAGACTATAAATTATTCGTGTGTTAGTATTCCTTCTTTATGGATACCATTTATTTTGATGAAAGCGTTTTGGTATATTCTAGATAGAACTATCTAGACATGAGTATGTGATGAACAAACTAGATGTATAGCTTAACAAACTAAGTCAAATCTTCTGGGATGTGTAACACATCTGGTCGCCTCTTTCGTGTGGTTTGACGGGCACATCTCATGCTAAAGTTAATTAACATGCTAAGTCCCAGCAATATCTATTTTTGCTCAATATTTGGCACTACTTAAATTATATTTAATGGTGTTTACTTGGGATCATGAGGCATATTGAGGCTTGAGTGGCTATTATGCGTGTATAGATCCCACTCAGCTAAAACCATGTGATGGTCACAAGTGACACCCGGCAGTATAATTTTTGGTGTGCCTTACACTAGGCCAAACCTGACGGCAAAAAATACCATACAAAAACAGAAAAGAGTGTGGGACAAACGTGAAAACCCCACTGACCGCACACGTAAGAGGATCGTGACAGCTTGCGCATTAGTATTCTCGCTTCACCCATACACGTTTTTTTTGCTTCAACGGAGATTTATGACTAGAAGAATACTTAAATTGACTAAAAAATATTCCATGATACATTTTTGCTTACATTGATGAAAATAAACTAGGACAATTCCATCTCGATACATCTGATCTTCGTTATCCATCTTGGATGATGTACAAAGCCAAATTCTTGCCAAAGAGATTTTACGCTTCTTTGGATGGGCTTGGAGCATTTCTAAATAGTCTGGGCCCTTTTCTCGGCCCACCTAATGGCAACAGGGCCCATCTTCTCCAGCTTAAAGTTTTATGCTGCCGCCACGTGTTTTGCTTCGATGGGGAGAATTGGATAGCCATTGGCTGCTGCGAAAAAATAAAAACGACATAGTCAAACAATGTAAAATAATTGAGTGAGATTAACTTTGCAGTTTGCTTCATAGAAAAACATTAACTTGGAATTGACATTTTTTTAGCAAATAAAAATGTGTACTACATACATTGGTAGTATTTAAAGCGATCAGCATATTGTTTCTTTTAACAAGAATAAACCACGGCAAAAAAAAAAGGGTTTTCCGTTTAATTTCTCACAAAATATTGGTCCCAACCATGACGATGTAAAAAATAATAATTACTAAATTTTCTCAAAAATGTACGGTAGAATTTTGCTGTCAGCTGTGCGTTCTAAGAGCAAGTACAATAGCAGATTACAAGTCAGCTGTAAACACATGTGGAGGAGGAAAGAGAAGAGAGAGAAGGAATGAATTTGTAGCCAGCTGTAACACGAACTCCAATATGTTACGTGTGTATAAGAGGTGGAACTATATATTAATGGTTTATAGATAACTATTGTATGAATGAGCTATTAGGTTGGCTATAGGCCGTGTTTAGTTTCAAAGTTTTTCTTCAAACTTCTAATTTTTTCATCACATCAAAACTTTCCTACACACACAAACTTCCAACTTTTCCGTCACATCGTTCCAATTTCAACCAAACTTCCAATTTTAGCATGAACTAAACACAGCCATAGATGATTTGGAGTCAGTAGTTGGCTATACTATTATTAACTTGCTCTAAGAGCCAGTCTAGTAGGTCGTCGGCTGCTTACTCCAAAATGCCACGTTAATGTATGTATAATGCTTCTTCCAAGTTGATAATATTTGTTACATGGATAAGAACTCGGTCTTAAAAAAAAATAACTTTGACAACTTCTATTATAATTTATATAGAAATATCAACAAATAAAATTTAATTTTATTGAAATATTTTTTAAGACTAATTTATACATATGGCTTCATATTTCTAAGATAAATATTTTAAAAATTATTTATAGTCGAAGATTTTAAAGTCTAACTTCCTTTTATTTCAAACAACTAATATTATCGGTGGAAGGACTAACTATTACATGACCTCTGCACTCTATTTAAACTACTATTTTTTCTTCTCATCTCACCCTATCTCTTGGTAGTGCATGACACTGCTGGATTGATCAGGCTGCCTTGGAGCACGCGTATATCTAGCGCTTGTTTAACTGCTCTCTCATCATCTCACTATGAAAAATTAGCATAACAGGCAATAGCTTGTACCTGCTCTAAGCAGGTTTTTCTAATGGCTTCTCGCTCTACGTGAGCACATTTCCTAAATTGTTCGTATAAAAATTTTCTATAAGATTTTTCTAAAAAATCAAATAAATTCATTTTTTAAGTCGATAATAATTAGTACTTTGATAATGGCCTATCTCATTTTTGTGCCAGAGAAAATCCCAGCCCAAACACTGAAATGCCTAAGTGTTTTGAATGATAAATTTACAAGATATTTTGGTGCACCTTTGTTCTAAAAACACATGATGCGAAAGGAGGGACAGTATATTAATAGTGTATCCGCTTGATATATCCATTCCGTTGATGCCGGATTGTATGAAGCCAATATTTTGACGCAAGGAAATTTTGAAGACAAAATTTGACAATATATCTATCATAACGCATTGTTAAGTAAACCGGCCACGCCAGAAAGGGCGACAAAATACCATGGAGTGACATGGACACATGAGCCGCGTAACATATGAAAGGTTTATTTTCTCTCAAAAAAACGAAAGAGAAACAATGAAAGGCTTATTTTAAAACATTAGCAATATTAGAAGAAAAAAATAACACTGTCCGCGTGACATTGCGATGTTAGCTGCAGTGGGATGTTCCTGGGCGTGACAGTTTAGCAAGGCTGTTTTTCAATTAGGTGGCTAATATTTTTGTCTAAGATGGTTGCAGAATACAAAATATTTTTTAAGAACAAGTGGTAACATATAGAGTGAAAGTGCCAGCCAAAATATTCCAAAGATCACAAATCATTTTGTTGATTAAAAAACGCAGCGAATTATATAAAAGGAACTGAAAAGGAGAACAACTGGGTTAAAAACAATCAAACTACAGTTAACAATAGGGGTAAATAACCTGAAACTGATGCTGAAAATAACCCAAAATAACAACAATGTAAATACCGAACTACAAAACATACTCATGACAAATCCGTGATAGATATTGTAAGTATACTTACACTTACATAATCACAAACATTGTTTTAAGACTAGTATCAAAGGCCTATTGTATCTACATCTTTACATTAATCCGTAAACAAATATGTACAAAATTTAGTTTTACGAAAAATGCATTTGTTTCATATGAATGGATAGTTGGGACTATACCCTGAAGCGAATGTAATCAGGGCCATAAAAAAGGTGAAATACAATAGGTATATCACACACTATCTTCTTCAGGCTTGTCTGAAGGCCTGATAAGAGGAGCTACCCTTTCAGAAATGATAGCCTTACCATTCTCATCTCGTTTGACAGGGTACAGCACATAGTGTTGGATTATGAATAAGATGTCGAAGAAAACGACTTCCTACAATATCAAAGACATGTCATTTTAGTTACTCGAGTTTAGCAAACATTAAGAGTTGTTCTTATTATTATTATTTAACATTGAGAAGGGCTTGTAGTTAGAAATCCTTAAGTGGTAAAGATAGTATTATTAGAGTAAAACAAGTCCTGCTCACCAATGAAAGAAGGGTTTTCCCAATATTTCCATAGAAGTTCACTAGCGTGTCTGCAACACAATATGTTCAGTCAGTAAAAATATCTGACATACTTAATATATATCATACACTATGATCAAAGGACCAATGCAGCTTACGTTGATCTATTGATTGCACACCCATCTGGCCAAAGTTTAGCACCCCTCCTGTAAGATCAAGTAAAATATTGCCAATACTCCAACCAATTGTACTCTTCCTCCTGAAGTTCATGATGGCCTAAGATAAACAGGAAACAGAATCGTTAGCAACAAATAACGGCACACTTTTCATTTTAGCGGCTACATGCAGTAGGATCAAATTAGGTTATACAACAGTAAGCAAGCATAGGCATTTTTTTTTATTTCATTCAAACTAGAGTAAAATCCTACACAGCAAAGCCATTAGAAATTGTCTGGTAAGACAACAGAGATCAGCATAACTTGAAGTGTATATTGTGCCAACATAAGCTTGTGCTCAACTTCTATTATCAGGTCTAGACACATATACTCACCCTGCCTTTAATTGACCACATAGCTGGTGTCTATTAGTTTGTGCTTGTTTAAAATTTTCATTCTGTGGTTCTGGACTAATTGTGTGAGTTTGCTTTTATGTGAATTATGTAATAATTGGCTGTAGCTCGTTTGAGCAAAGGCCGGGATATTTTATTCCATTATCTAAAAAAAAATTGACCACATATTATACTCTAAATCAAGGATTTTGCTAGTTCCCTATTCATTTTTCACCATTAGGATAACCATGTAACTGACTAAATATAGTAACAAGAACATATGACTACCTGAGGAATGTATTTGATTGCTGTCATCCCAACCTGTATTGAACTAAAGTACACATTAAGAGAAAGAAATCAGTTCCACTAGAGCAAAATGGAGCAATATATGTCAATAACAAACAATTAGCATAACTGAACTTGATTAGAGAGATATTTTGTAGAACAGTGAAGAAAGAACTTACTTGAACACATCTATAAGCCAGAGCCAGTTACTTTTTGGCCAAGCTACAATAAGGCAAACAATAGCAGCTGTCCACACAATAGCAGTGATTGATATGCAGACTTTGGAGATTTTCTGGTTTCCTCGCTGTATATTGTACTGAAGTATCAGATACTGACAGAGTGAAAATAAGTAACTGTGGTTCATACAGCTGTTTAACTAACCTCGTAGATGAATACTTGAAAAAGGGTAAAAGCTGTCAAGGCAACCGCGTGTACAGAAAAGGCAACATCATTTGCCGCGACAGGAATCATCTGCATCAAATGATACAAAATAATATGTTTGATTTAGGCTTAGCAAATACAGTTTAAAGCTAATAAACATGAAGAAGAATGACACCAAGGTGGTCTCATTACAATTACACAACAAAAACAAAGGATATCGATTCATTGGGGTACAGCTTTCTTTTCTCTCAAATACTGGAGCAACTACAAGAATCAAAATTATATGTACATTACAACAACCCTTGGCACTCGAGAGAAGATAATTGATAACAAGTCAGCACAGTTCCAGATTTCAAGCATTGATCCAAAAGAGGCATAGGCAATCACCAAATTTCTTTTGACAGGAACAGTAGTAAGACTTTACTAAACAAGATAGAAATATTTAAATAGTTGTAGAATACAGACTCTATGTTGTTTTTTTTATATGTACAAGACAACTACCGAGCTGATGTACATCACTCTTTAGATCTTGTTTAGGTGGCCCAAAATTCTGGCCCATCCACGTGAACAGGCTGGGAGTTACACTAAAATCATGGTTTATGATTAGAGTTTTTGTCCACCAAAACAAGAATAAAGGGCTTAATAATCTTATAATAGACCAAATCTGCCGACATAAAGCCACAAACCCCAGCTCGGATGGTGTTTAAACATCACAAAATGACTTTTCACATCAAAGGCATCCATGTGAACAGGCTGGGAATTTACACTAAAATCAAGGTTATTATTAGCATTTTTGTCCATCAAACAAGAATCAAGGGCTTAATATTCTTACAATAGACCAAATCTATCATCACAAACCTCCTCACTGATGGTGTTTAAACAGCAAAAAATTAATTTTCACATCAAAGGCATCCTCATAATGCCAACAGGATTTGGAAGAGTTCAGTGCCTCAGTGGTATACCAAACAGTAAGGTACCAGTACATCAGCTAAAATATTAGTCCTCATGGATATCAACCAAATTTACATGCAATACTAGTGACAGGCATGGTGCTTGCACAATCCTAATATTAGCTTAAAATAAAAAAACAAATGCAATCATGAAATGAGCCATCATTAGAATCCCACAAAATAATGCAAAGACGTGTGGATTGATAATGAGAAGAACATATTGGTCAATCATACAAATTGTAAATGGTTTTAAATGCCAGATAATACAAAACAAATTCTGCCCTGTCCAGCTACTTTGCCAGTTTTTTTTTTTAACTAGGATGCCAGTTTGTTATGATGCAGAAGGAAAAAAATAAGAAGCGCGCTGAAGTTTCAAAACCTAATGTTGAAAAATTATTTACCTCAGCAAAGGTTTTCATTCAATAATATGACGAAAATAATGTACCAAAATGATCACAAACAATCTCCCTACTTTGCAATGAAATACACACATGCAAACGCCATTCCAGCATATTAGCCACATATAACACCGATTTTTTGTAAAGAAGGAATTCCATTACTCAGGGAAGGTAGTACGTTCGCTTTGATGCACATGAAAGATGGGGCTTCATGTTCTAACCAGACTCTTGATAGACCCTGATGTCAGGCTAGCTACACGATTCTAATAGTCCTTCCAATGGATAGTACCAACACCATGCCCATGCTGTGGCATCCAAATTACTAATTTGTTAATATATTATCTATGTGTAAATGCAAGCATTAATCTCTCATTTACTGTTATGATGGAATGTGTTCTATGTACTCAGCTGCACCAGTCCTATTTTGCTCCTGATGTTCTGGAACAAAACAACTAGAATAGAGACCACTCGTTACAGTACACTCATTGTCAACATGGAGATAGTATGGAAGTTGGGAATCAGGACAGCAGGTATCTGACTAGATACAACTAGCTTTGCTCATATTGTCCATCATTTACACTACGAACATTTTAATTTACATAGTACCATTTCATATCCAGACAAGATAAAAATATTTTAAAGGTCGATATGGCTAACCTCTTTATCACCATATGTCTCATGATACTGTCTCTGGATGAAGGGGCTGAAGAATAGAGCAGCATTGTATATGAGGTAGGATGAGTGCTTTGTCAAGTTCAACACCAGAAAATCAAAGTTCAGACCCACCACACTGCAATCAATTAATCCAGTTAAACCACGTGACAAGAAACATGAATATAAAAAATAAATATCTTAATCTAACAGACTGAACCGTCTGTCCCCAAACCACCAGACATCCAGAGCACCGTACAGTGTAAAACAGATTGACACAGGTGGCAATTTCCAACTCAATTAAGGAAATAGATTGTTATGAAGGTTATATTACTGTTTTAACTCTGATTAGTTCAAACTCTGAAGGTTTATTCATGAATGCACTCCTGATCATGAAGACATGCCATTTTGGACATCGCCACTATCTTAAACATATGACTTTGGCCACTAACTTCTCTTGCTAAATATTTAGTAAACTCGATAAAATTATAATATTATAAAAGGTACTTTTCGAGGCAAGTCTGTGTACATAATTTTCATTCATCCAATCTAAATAGTTAAAAGAACTTGATACATAAAGTTTGCAAAGTTTGACTTGAAGCATGTACAAAACGACATGATTCCATGACGTAGTAGGCAGCATATGGAAGGAGTTAAATACTTTGGATATTTTAGTTGCTTTCCAGAACAGAAGGAGTGTACGGATATGCCGACAAAGAACTTAAAGAAAACACCCCATTGGCCAATGAACAAGTGCAAAATAATTCGCCCACATGTGAAGATCACATTTGATTGCGAAAAACTCAGTGACAACAAGAATGTTCCCTAAAGAACTAATTATGCCCAAGTGAAAACCTTGTGATGGTAAGAAAGCATGAGCTTATAAGGTTAGTTTTTGCCCATTTATCATAACTACAGGCTATTCCAAGCGCAGGAAATGGATCTACTAGATTTGTAAGAACAAACTCTGGTGTTAATCTTAGTTACACTGCAGATGGTGCTTCTTAATAATCCACACACCACGGTCATGGTGGACGGTAGAACAGAAGCGGAATTTATTAAATGAGCAGATGGAGTTGTAAGAGCCACATGTCCTGCACTCCTTACTGCCAGAGTTTGCGAAAACATTCAATCTACTCTTAACTTTTGCTTTGTTCTCCTCCTAAATTTTGCATTCTCCATCAAATTATGGCGGCATCCGACAACAATTGACAATTTCCACTGGTTGAGCAATCAGCTCAGTAAGGACGACTCCATAATCTTTACCCAAAATTGAGGTCAGCTCCACCCATACATCCAAAGATTCGTCGCCCGTTGCAGCTTGCAAAGGCTATGGATGAACAAATCTCATGAATCAGATTAACCTAAGCACGCAATTAAAGAGGGTAATCTCCCTCAAATAATACATACACCAACAAATAAACACAGAATTCAAACACAGCAATAATATAAGCCAAGAAATGGCTAGCCACGAGCAAATCAGAGGATGAGGGGGGAAAAGGGAGATAGAAAAATCCGTCACCTCTTGCGCTTGAAGTTGAGGAAGACCTGCGGGTAGAAGCTGAAGGACCAAGCGAAGAAGGCGACCCACCCGAGCACCTGGTACAGCACCTCCATCCCCACCGAGTTCCACGACGACATCGCCGCGGTTCTCCCTCTCCCCCTCCCTCCCTCCCTTCACCCTAGCTGCTGTTGCTTTGGGATTCCGGATTCTCCCTCCCACCACTTGCTGCTCCGCTCCAATTCTTTATTGTTGCCCGCGGAATTTATAGCGCGAGGAAAGCGAAGCCATCGCCCAATCGCATTTCTCACCTGGTTGGGTGGAGAAGAAGGGGATTGGTCGGAAACCGCCACAGAGGTTGCGGCTTATTCACGGTTCTGCCATGCCCCGGCTTTGCTCCTCGGGTTGGGGCTTGGGAGGGACGAACCGGGTCGGGATCCCGGCGACGTTCGTGCCAGTGCAGCAGAGGATGGATGGTCGTGGTGGCTGGCGTAGGTTGAGGGGTGTAATAACTAGTAACGGAACGGGATTCCGTCCTGGCGTGCGGATGGCCCTGAGATACGCTGACGTGGCGATGTGTTGCACCGTAGGGGGACTAGCTTGCATCACTCCACAGTTTTTTTTTTCTTTTGGTTAAAACTCACATGTTTTTTCAAGGATTGGACTAGCTATTGTTCACTTCATTTTTAAACCATGATTAACATGTAGTAATACTAACTTATACTCCCTCCGTCCCAAAATGTAGTAGTTCAAACATATATTCAGATTCGTAGTACTAGAATATATCTCATCCAACCAAAAGTTACTATATTTTGGGACGGAGGGAGTATTAAATGATTAAAACATGCGAATAATACGACACTCATAAAAGTTAAATAAAAACAAAAAGTATCTCAAGTAAAAACACTCCTAATGAAATTAGTCAAATTTTTTAATCATATTTTTAACACTTGAGAGCTTCAAGTATATATAAGTACTCCCTCCGTCCCAAAAAAAAACTCAACCTACATCCTCTCCTAGGACAATGAATCTCGACTACCATTTGTTCAGATTCGTTGTTTTAGACTTCTAGGAGGGGTCACATCTCATCCTAGGTTAAGTTTTTTTTTACGGAGAGAGTACTTATATTACACTATGTATTTAATATATTATTATATTATATCTACTACAAGTTACATTGTAATTATAGTATAATTGCATTATAACTATAGTGTAATTATGTTGTAACTTATAATACAGCTTTTTCTAGATCAAAACTCGATATATCCCTACGAATAATATCTAACCAAAAAAATATGAATGGCACATCTATAGCAAAATTAGATCCAGACTGACCCATCCATTCAGCACGAATCTTATAGCAACTTATCCAACGGCTGAGAAAACAAAAGAGCCATAACAAAAAATCACTCGACAGACGGATAGCGAAATTGATAAATAATCATTTTCTGACTACAAATCTAGCATTTTTTTTATTTACATATGGAATCAAGTATTGCATCATCAAGAATGGACATGGCATGCTATAGATTCCACCTTGTTTGGTATCTATTCATTGTGTTAGATCAGCCGAGGCATGGCCGCATGGCGCACCAAAAGTTCTCTATGATGGTAGTGGTATTTATTAATTTTAAGGTTGTGTAGGAATCAGCGAGAGTGGGCATGACACATCAAAAGTTCATGTGTTTTATCTGGCCCACTATAAGGTTGAGTGTGATAGCTTCTAGCTTGGCAAGTAGATTGACCAATTGAGATATTCCAAGAAATTAATGTTATGCTTGGATATCGTCGGGTGTAGCCATCCGTCTCATATGTTGTCGGTACGAATATAAAATACTTCCCCCCCACCCCCATATTAGCCTTTCTATTTTTTATCTATATATTCATTAACATACATATATAAATTTAGACGCATATATAAAACATATATATGGTTTCATGTATAATTTTATTGAAAACTCAAAGCTTCTTATAATCTGAACAAGAAAAGGTAGTATGACTTTTTTTTATGCGGAAATCCTTCCATCCTGCTTTTCAGATTCTCAGGGAATCCATGGTTTTCTCTTGTAACCATAGTTTGTAAAAAAACTTTGTTTTCTACTTCTCCTATTATGAAATTGGCAGAGCTCCTACCCTTTACTCCTAAAAAACTTTGTTTTCAGATTCTCAGCTAATTTTGTTTTCTTCATTCTACGCGGCACGGTGTACTTAAAACGTGGAAATCATGCCTTGTCTATGATGTAACCCTAATTCCTCTGTCATATGGCTGTAAACGGAGTACTACTACATTGAACAAAATTTTCAAAACTGTTGTACCAACTTAATGGTGTCGATTACAACAAGCTAGCTTACATTGTTAAAATACATATATGTGTATATGTGTGATCGATCTTAAGTTTTGAATCTCCCGTCTCTAACTGTAGTTTAAACCACGAATTTGTCTCATAAATACTACTTCCTCCGTTTCACAATATAAGACTTTCTAGCATTGTCCACCTTCATATAGATGCTAATGAATCTATATATATATATATATATATATATATATATGTAGGTGGACAATGCTAGAAAGTTTTATATTATAAAACGGAGGGAGTATATTTTTAAAGCAGGTGTACTAAATCTTTTTAATACAATATTCTTTTTGTCTCGTTTTAGCCATCCAATCAATAGTTCCTCCTTGTCCTCTATCCAGTATGAAAGGATAGTACATACTCCCTCCGTCCCGTAATTTTGACAATTTAACCCTTTGTAAAAATTTATTCTAAGAATAGTCTGTGCTAAAAATTTATTTCAAAAGTGAGCCGTGACCTCAGCGCCATTGGAATTAGTGCTGAGGTCTAACATCTCAGCGCCATTAATTTTGGCGCTAATCTCTCATCTGAGGTGGCACAAACTAGCCACATCATCATCATATGTCAGCGCCATATTAATTGGCGCTCACCACTGTACTAGTTAAAAAAGCGAACCTCCCATTCATAACTATGTGGTTACGGTAGCTCAGTGGTGGAAGTGATTTAATCTAGCTTGTTTCATCTTTTTACATTTTTCTGAAGTTCAAAATAATTTTTATAAATTAGGCTATATTATAATTTTATTGATCTATAATAAATGGAAATATCTAAAAAGTTTTATAATATGTATCATTTTTCTTGTTTCATCTTTTTACATTTTTCTGAAGTTCAAAATAATTTTTAAATGTTGCGAATATATTATAATTTTATTAATCTATAATAAATAGAAATATCTAAAAAGTTTTATAATATGTATCCTTTTCATATTGTCTAGTCCAGAATAAAATGATTTTTATAAGCCAAACTTATGATGTTGGTAGCAAATTAGGCTATAGCAAATAGTAGGAGGAAGTAAAAAAAATGTGCATGTTGTTGACTTCGAACCCAGAACCTACTGCAAGAATCTTTAGCACATAACCACTACACCAACGATACCTACATGATAGAAAACACCATTTTCTGAATTTTAGCTACTGTCAAAGTTAGCGCCAAAGAGTATGGCGCCAACCACTTATGATGTGGCTAATACATGCCACCTCGGATGGAGGCTAGTGCCAAAATGAGTGGCGCTGAGATGGTGGATCTCAGCGCCAATCTCTATGGCGCTGAGGTCACGGCTTATTTTTGAAATAAGTTTTTAGTACAAACTATTCTTAGAATAAGCTTTTGCAAAGGGTCAAATTGTCAAAATTTCGGCCATCCATCCCAGTTTAATCATTCCCTAAGTAAAATACACCAAGACTAAGGAAACAAAAATATTCATCATTCTCAAATTAATCCTTATCTGTTAATGCACTACATCGCTTCGTGTCTCATGGATTGTTCATGTTTTAAATATTGCATGATATTGCACCGATAGAAATTAATCTTAGTTGGTTGCATGCAACATATTCAATGATGCTGTCGGTGATATGGGCCTGGGGTATCAGGTTTAGAGGGAGGAGGCTGCCCCTCGATGCCACGTGGCCCTCCCCCGAGGGGAGTCAGGCCCGAGGTGGGGTGGCGGCCACTCCTTCCCCAAAGACTAGTCGGAGGAGGTTGCCCCCCGACGCCACGTGGCCCTCCCCCGAGGGGAGTCAGGCCCGAGGTAGGGCGGCGGCCACTCCTTCCCAAAGAATAGTCGGAGGAGGCTGCCCCCCGATGCCACGTGGCCCTCCCCCGAGGGGAGTCAGGCCCGAGGTGGGATGGCGGCCACTCCTTCCCCAAAGACTAGTCGGAGGAGGCTGCCCCCCGATGCCACGTGGCCCTCCCACGAGGGGAGTCAGGCCCGAGGTGGGGCGGTGGCCACTCCTTCCCAGAGACTGGATGGAGGAGTCTGCCCTCCAATGCCACGTGGCCCTCCCCCGAGGGGGGTCGGGCCCGAGGTAGGGCGGCGGCCACTCCTTGGCCGAGACTAGAGGGAGAAGGCCACCCCAGGCGCCACGTGGCTCCCTCCCGAGGGGGGATCAGGCCCAAGGTCGGGCGGCAGCCGCCCCCTCCCGTGACTAGGGGTCAGGCTCTCCCAACCCCCTCTCTAGGTCACCACGTACGGTGGGTTAGGTGTCCGCCTCCAGGTGCCCACCTACCCATATTTATGGCGACCCGAGCGGTCGCGCCACGCCGCATTTAATGCGGTGTGCAGTGCACTCAACCGGTCTGTGACCGGTCGAATGACTGATGGGACCCAGGATGTCAGGCGCACCATCGCGTGTGTCAGGCGACGTGCAGCCCGACATATCCCATCAAATAATAATGGTGAGAGGTTCTCATCCTCTTATCCCAGCCGGAGTCGGTCCTCCCGCTCTGGTCAAAGCAAGGCTCCTCTTTCCCGGTGTAATAGAAGCCCAGAAGTCTTCACCCATTAAATGGTGACTGACAGGGGCACCCCCGTGTTAGGCGGTAAGATTTGACAGGCCCCATCATCAAGACGACGTGCACTTGGCTTCCCAAGTCAAGTGACAAGACATGCATTTAATGTAAAGATTATAATACTTCTCCACCGGAGCTAGGTTAGGTTGTTGGGACCATGTGGTAACCCCTTGAGGTATAAAAGGAGGTCTAGGCCTAGTGGTGGAGGGGGGGACTTCCGAGCGAACGGGCGCTTGGGTCTCGCAACCCCAAGCACTTGTGTTCTACACTCAATCAACCAAGCACAGGAGTAGGGTATTACGCTTCCTAGCGGCCCGAACCTATATAAACCCCTTTTGTCCCATCGTCTTTGGGGGATTGAACTCCCTCAAGATCACACAGCATCGCTCACCAAAACCTCGGATCTCACTCACTCCCCCGGCCGAACTCACGAAAGGGGGTCTCACGACTTCCTGCTAGAGAGGATCACGCCTCGACAGATGCATATTTATTCTTTGCACAAATAAACGAATAGACACTTGTTAGATTATCAACATTTTAGAAAGACCTTAAAAACCGTAGGGAATGATCAAAATGAGATGGAGGGGGTAGTTTATTAACCTCTTGCTTAATCTGTCTTAAAATAGCTGGAGTCTTGGAGTACCGCCTAGGACCAGCATGTATCGTAGATAGTCAAGACAGATTGCGATGCTCATATTGAATGTGTATCTCGCTTTCAGTAGCATATGGACCTATCAATTTATAGTGGAGTAGGCATATATCTTCTCCTCTTTTATGCCTATTCACTGCAGAAGATTTAGCACTAAATAAGACAAGTTGTTATCCGTTGAAAACTTGAAATGAATGAAACAGTTCAGAGCAGGGTGTCCCATGTTCACTGGTTCAGGCGTTCAGTCCAAATGTCATATATATCCAGATATATTTATCTTGGGAAAAATCAACGGTTTTCTTCATGATTTTTGTCTAAAATATGCCATATTTGGATGTGGCATATGAAGTATTTGTGATAATTATATGCATAAGACACGATGGACAAATATTTTGACACTTGACGAGATCAAATCCAGCCCTCCTAAAAAAGGGCGATGCTCCGGTGCTCTCTACTGATAGTATTAGGGCAATCCCAACCCATAACACTAGACATGGTTTCCATAAACTCCACATCATCAAGAAACTAGTATTAGGCACTACTCTTCCAATGCAAACACCACCATTCCATACTTCAATTTAATGCTACTTATCTCACGTGATGTTTTAGATGTTGTGTAGAACCCATGTCTCATGCAAGACATGGTTTCCTTCTCTTTCCTCATTTATTCACTTGCCATATCATTTTTTGTTCAGGTGGCAACTTATTTAATGTTATGGACACCATCCTAGTCATTGGGTTGGGAATACCCTTATACAACCAGTAGAGCTAATCTGAACCATTTATTTTTAAGGGTAGATTAGTAAAAGTACTTATATTAATTAGGGGTAAATTTGACACTTAGAATTTTTTTTCTCCTTGTGGGTCCCATGGTCAGCGTCGTTCGCTCCCTCATCCATCGAAACCGAACGACGGTGGAGAGCGTGACTCCGGCTGGGGCTGGAGGTCAAGCGCCGATCGACCTCTTGCCTCGCTTTCCTTGTCTCGTGTGGGTCTCGCGACGCCGCCGCCGCCGCCATATCCTCGGTCCGCCGCGCGCTCCAGTCCGTGCTCGACAAGGCCAGCTCCGGCTTCGACTTCGCGCCCAGGGCATCGTTGATGGGCAGAAAATGCCGAAAGGTCTCCACGTTCGAGTCATCGAGCTCCTCGGATCTTGACAAGTTTCAGAGAAAATTACAGAGTCAAATGCCCGTTGCTCCTTTATTTCCAACCAAAAAGATCTGATCAGTTGCAGTGTTAATTGCAACCGATAATTTAATCGATCATGTTTGTAAAAAAGATATATACGAGGGCGGTGAGAAAGGCGGCGAGGGCGGGGAGGTGAGTAGGTGACGGATGCGGCGAGGGAGGGGCACGGGCTACAGGGGCGGGGAAGCGATTTGCGGTGGCGGTGAAAATATTTGGCACTTTAACGATTACGATTATACCTCTCCGCACATTTTTTTTTCCTAGATAAAAATACCCCTCCACGCTTCTACTACTATTAAGTATTATCTCCATATTTTAATGTATGACGCTGTTGACTTTTTGTTTAACGTTTGACCATTCGTCTTATTCAAAAAATTTACATAATTATCATTTATTTTAAGAGGTAATCCATGAAATGCCATTGACAAGCATCTAAGTCTCAGAAATGCCATCGATAAGTGTGAGTTCCAAGAAATGCCATCGACAAGTGTGAGTTCCAAGAAATGCCATCGTACAAGCGATTTTGTCCCAAAAATGCCATCGCCGTTAGGGTTTCGTCCATTTCACGCCGTTAAATACACTGTTCATCCTATAGAACTTAACGGCGTGGAATGGACGGAACCCTAACGGCGATGGCATTTTTGGGACAAAATCGTTTGTACGATGGCATTTCTTGGAACTCACACTTGTTGATGTCATTTCTAGGACTTGACCGCTTGTCAATGGTATTTTATGGATTATCTCTTATTTTAATGTGACTTGATTCATCATCAAATATTCTTTAAGCATGATATAAATATTTTTATATTTGCACAAAAAATTTAAATAAAATGAATGGTCAAACATTGATCAAAAAGTTAACGGCGTTATATATTAAAATACGGAGGGAGTATGATGGTAGTAGAAATAGATCTCAACCCTACGATCAAATGAATTCAACGGTTCGGATTACTTTCTACTACAAAATAGAGAGCATTGGAGTGGGACTTAAAAGATCAACATTCTGTTCCATGATTTATTATGTCTAAAAAATGCCATATTTGAATGTGAAATATGGAGTGTTTGCAACAATTCTGTGCATTCACTGGACAGATATTTTCGTACTTGCGAGATCAAATCCAATCCTCCTCAAAAGAAAACAGAGAGAGAACAACATTTTTCTCCCTGATTTGTCTAAAAGATGACTTTTTGCAAGAAAAAAAAGATATATTTGAATGTGAAATATGAGGTATTTGTGTAGTTCTATAAGTCAGACTAGCTGGACGAATGTTTTGGTACTAGAATAGGGAGAATTCCAGCCCTCCTTACCAAAACAAACAAACATCTAACGATCGAAAACGATTTGGTACCGTGAGGTACCGGTATCTCTAGGTACTTTTGACGGACCGGAGCAAATCTCTTATCCCATAGAAGGAATTTTTCTCAAGAAAAAACATGTTTGGAGATGAAATATAGATTACTTGCAACAATTATATATATATCAGACTCGCTAGCTAAACATATGTTTTGTTACATTATGTAAGAGAATCGATTCCAGCCCTCCTCGGGAAAAAGAAAACTCTCGATAATCTCCATTGTTGTGCCTTCCTAGACGCTTTGTCATCCCTACAGCTGGCTACCTCTCTACCTGACTGAATTGGCTAACAAAGTAGATCCAGGAAACCAGGTGTACAAGTGCCACTGCCCAAGTATCTAGACCAGCATCCCGTCGATATGCGTAGAGCAAATGTCGTAGGGAAGAATTAAAGGTTGTGCCAACAGAATGTGATGGAAATAGAAGCTACAGCCTACAAGTAGTCAAGTAGGATGCTTTTTTGTGGCACGCCATCTCCTACATTACTGCATACCATGCTGCCAAATTAATTAGGGAGAACTTCTCGTTTGCCACACAGTTGTGTGACATCCTCCATCTTTTTCACACAATTGGTTCTCATTGCCAAAATGACACATGGTTCTTCCCTTGAAAAGAAAATTGCCACATAGTTAGGCCGTTCCTGAGGGAGTGCGAGAGGGGTCGCCGCCAAGGGCCCAGAGTACTTAGGGGTCCCAATCATTATATACATTCCCTAAGTATAAACTTAGGCACCCGTATCACCTTAAATATAGTCTAAAGATCAAGCATGTGACACTCCTCTCTATTTTGCTCTAGCTCCACCCCTGCACTCAAGCATGGATTGGACTTGGAGAAGAGAGAGGGCCTAAGAAAAATAGAGGAGCAATTTTAGAATTTAATTGTATGGTGTGACAAAAGGAGTAAATTATTAAGGAACTCCGTGGTATTTTAGCCATATCAACCAACTATGTATGTGGAAAATGAGAGAATGGCATATAATTACTTATATGAACATGGGTGGCTCGATCTTTCGATGATTAACAACCCATAGCACAAAGAGATGTCACCCGTGCTCACGTTAGTTATTATTAGAGCAGAGAACATCACCTCAAGTAAAAAAAAAAAGGGCTACTTTGGATTGGAATGAAAAATGAATTTTGGAGAATTTTAGTGGAAATTAAATTAATCATGCAAAATATTCTGATAAACTTATGTTTTGAGCTCCTTTAGTAGACGTTTATAATGGGCCATACCCATGACCCTTGCACAACCCAACTCATTTCATTTTTCCGTTTAGCTCAAACAAATATACAAAATCCAGGGGATAACTATCTGGCGCGCGCGCCAGCTGGCACCCCTCCCTACGCTCTTTCTTTTTTTTTTGGCGATTTTCTCCAATTTTTAACGTTCATTTTTCGCATTTTTTATGTTCTTTTATCTTCAGCACACGTGTTTTCAAATGTTTGAGTTGAAAGTTTTCAAATCTTGAGTTGAAAGTTTATATTGTCCTAAAAAATTTTAAATCTGAATTGGAAGTTTCAAATCTCAAGTTGAAAATTTTAAAATCTGAGTCGAAATTTTTTAAATCCGAGTCAAAAGTTTTTAAATATGAGTTAAAATTTTTCAAAATTTGTCTTACAAATTTAAATTTCAAGTTAAAAATTTTCAGAGTTTGAGTTCAAAGTTTTTAAAATTTGACTTCAAAGTTTAAATCTTTAGTCAAAAGTTTTCAAATTTAACTTGAAAGTTCAAATTTTGAGTTGAAAATTTTTAAAAAATGAGTTTAGACTTTTAAATTTTGAGTAGTTTTAAATTTTATGTATAGTTTTTATTTTTCAATATAAAATTTTAAATTTTACGTGAAAGTTTCTTTTATGTATAGATTTATTTTCAATCTGTTAGTAAAAAACCTCCCAAAAAAGAAAATTTTATCTTAACTACCGTCATTGTCTATAACTAATACGGTAGTTAGGCTAGTTCTAATACGGTAGTTAGGCTAGTTCTCCCAGAAAACACGTGCGCTAACTAACTTTTTCGCAAAATTCAGCCCGATTCTTTCCACCCTAACAATTAGAATTTGTAGGTTAAAACATGGTTCCCCTTATCATTTTCGGCGGAGTTACCGAACCTCCACGGTAAGGTGGTTATCGTGGTAACCGCGAGACATACCGTGGTTTCAAAAACTGAAAAGGTTACCATGCATGGTAACCATGATAAAACCACGTTGTTTTGTAAACCCTGACTGAAGTGTATTTAGAAAATTCTAGAGAAAATGAACTAAGCCATGTGAAAAATCACAAAAATTCCTACATACAGTAATCAAGACTGAGGGAGTGGGCGTCCGTACCCATCAACGCCCTTGAAAATCAGTAGCCGCTCAAAGAAAAAAAGAAGTATGGAGGCAGCCATTCCTTTGGGCTTTTTAGGCTGCCAGTCCCCTGTTTAACATGTTGGTAGCTAGGAGTACCATATGCTCCTGTCGTACTTATTAGTGCAGTCAGCACTAACAGATTCCCTAAGATGATCATGTGATCATCACATAACTTCAATGTGATGACAAGTTCTGATACCTGATTTGATGAGTGAGACACAGATAGTGGTAGACCAGCATATTCCTTTCCTCGGCCCGAGGAAAAAAAAGGCTAAGGGGCGTACGGATCAAACCAAACTGCCCGTCAACTCTCCCTTTAGTCCACGACATGAACGGTAAACCCGGGTGTCATGGAAGATGTAAAACTGCAATATGGGATTCAGCCCGACGCCATAGTTGTATACTAAACGCGACGATGCTGTACAATGTAAAGAGTTTTGACAGGTTTTGTTTAATTTCATGAATTCCAGCGGCAATGTACCCAGCTTGATGCAACTTCGTTGCCACTTTCCAAGCCAGATCTCTCCCACTGTCAGTGAGTGAACCCACGTACAGCTTTCAGCTACGCTATCTTACAAGTGAAGTTATTACAAGCATCACGGCGACGATGAAAAATCGCTCGTGCCTGCTTCAGAGAGTGTAGTTTCCTGGAGTTGGGTATTGAGCAGGGAGGAGAGGAGGTCCCGCTGCAGGTACAGGGCTAAAATTGAAGGGGTGATTGTATGCGCAAGCTGGCCCAAATTTGCAGACCCCATAGCGACCATAGTATGTGCACACAGGCTGATCCTGAAACAAATATGGCAAGAAATAAAACATTAAAAAAATAGCGATCAAGCATTATCTGATTTAGATTGCAAATGATGGGGTCAGAAGAGGTAAACAAAAATAAATCATAAGTTATTAGCATAGAGTTGTCAGTTAACAACAGCTGCAACCATCAGGAATAGAGTTTATAGCTTAAACTAAAGTGAGTTAACTCTATTCTTTTAGTCTAAAATATGTACAAAATGTCTTAGCTATAATAATCTTAATCTAACCCCACCTCCCAACTTAAGAATTTTTTGAACTAGAGATACCAAACCTGGGGTTGAAGCTGTAACAAACAGTCCCAACAGAGCTAAATGAATGATATCACCTAAAATTGAGGAAATAAATGGAAGAAGGAACATACAGGTTTTATAGGCAAGCCAAGAGGGCTAAGAGCTCCTGCTGGAGGCACCGGTGACCTTGGGTGGTGATATTTGCACTTCATCCTAAATTTGCAAAAACCACTCTTCACAAAATGCTGACATTCAGGTTGGCCAGGTCTCTCTGGGTATTCCTCGGAAGGAACCTGCTGATGTCCAGGTATTTCTGGTGCCTTGTACATAGGATGATTTATAGGAGCAGCTGGAAAATGTTGGAAAGGGACTCCAGGAGGATAATATGGATTCAACGGAACCTGAAAAGGAAATAGTTACACGTGAAATTGTTACCCAAGATAATGTATCAATTGTAAAGAAAGGTGCTTTCTCGAAGAAGACATTTGAAGGATAAACTGGAGAACTGGACTAATAGAAACATAATTCCTATGTACTTGTCCGAGAAATGGCAGCCAACATATAAAATCTGATCACATTCCAATACATAAAAGTAACTCGACATGGAAATGTATTTGGCAAATTTGTATCAAGCATTCAAATGCACCTCATACATCCTATTTTCAATATTGTTTTGCAACATATGATTTAATTATGTAACAATCAAAAAACATACGTTAAGGACCACAATTACAAGTAAAAAGGAATGGAGGGTACTATCTTCCTTGATTTCAGCCAGGAAATTTCTAGTTAATATTGGAAAAAGTAATAATAGCCAATTTCTAATGCAATTTTACAAATTTCAATTAGTTCTTATAAGAAAGTCGACAGAAAGAAGTCAGCAAAACATGCCAATATGCTCAATTTTCACTTCAACGAAAAGCAACTTGCAATATTTACTCCGTCCATCTGAGATGGAGCGGAGAGAACATTTTGGCATCATAGGTGAATCTTTAATTTACCTGATGATACCCATTCCATTCAGGAGGTGGATACATTCCTTGAGGAGGAAGCATCCCTGCACTGTACGATGGAGATGGAGCTATAAACGGAACATGATGCTCATTCACTGTTCTCTGATCGGGCCAAATTGAAGCATTTGGCTGAGACGATGATCCTTGAACATCTTGCTGTGGAGCATCCCCATTCTCATGCTCCAACTGTGGATCTTTAGAAGCAACATTAGAAGGATCAGGATGGTGAAACTTGCAGTTAGTGGCGTACTTGCAGCTCCCAGTACGCATGTAGTAGGGACACTCCTTTTCCCCCTGCAAGATTAACACCACAATTGTATAGAAAAGGAATATTTAAGAAATGACTATTAATATCATGAACATATTTATTGCACACTGCTGTAAAAATTAAGTGCAATCATGAAAATCACTCTGGTTTGGCACCAAGTCAGCACAACTCTGAAAAGATCTTAGGTACAATATTTGTCCTGTGGTAATTATTTTAGTTTGCAAACCTATGGATCAGTTTACAGGAGTAAAAGGAGAGTTATAGTAGCATGTACTCTTTTCTCATCAAATTTACAATTTGACAAAACTTACTTTTTGCAAACATAACAATTAATAAATTTATAGATATATTGACAGCTTTCTAGTAGGTTTCATTCCATTAACCAAACAATTGTCCAAGCCTACCATACTTTAGTTTCTGAGGTTTACTTGTCAACTTACGAACTTATAATACCCAAACTGAAGAGGTTTACATGATCACAGTCACACCCAATGGTGGATACAGAATAAAAATGACAAGGTATCCTGTAGATATTAGAACATGTCTAATACTCTAATTATCGAGAATTGTTTTAGTAAATAGCAATGGTTAAAACAACTAACAATAGAAATCCCAATCAGTGTCCAGTGCACTGGCATATGATTAGATCAGCAGTAGTTGCTCTATCCCTGATTGAACCTAGTTATTGATTTATGTGATTGCATGAGGCATCCCATAACACCAGTACAATGTATGGATCACACATACATAAATAAAGCCCACAGATAGCCTGATAGGGTAACCATAAACTCAACTAGAGTATTTAAGCTTGACAAACAAATGAAAGACTTACTGGACGAAGTGGAAGACCGAGAAAGTTCAGGTCAACCTTTTCAGCGTCTGTTTTCCCTTCTTTTCCATCACGGTGGAGGTATTTACAAGCTTTACCAAATTTGCATCCTCCAGGTGTTGAATAATACTGAAAAGGGTTAAAAAAAAGACTCAAGGGACAAGGAATATCTTTGTAATGAAAGATCTACAAAATTGGCGGCCTTAGATTACAATGGGGTGCTCGAGTGTGTACAGAAAACTATGGTAGCATGCTAGGATCAACTATGGTGACAAAACAAAATTAACTTACAGAAATATAGCAATACAATGAAGAAATTTACTAAAGAATATGTAAAAGAACACTAGAGTTGATATAAATAATTTGTTGTACGTTCATGGCATGTTACCAAAGGCCTGTTTGGGGGAGCTTTAGATTCTGAGAAGCAGCTGGTGAGAATCTGGCTTATAGTTCATTTTCTGGATTCTACAACTACAGCTTCGCAGAATCTAAATGAAAAGTTGGACTGTTTGGGGGAGCTTTTGATTCTGGAAGAAGCTACAGCTGTCAAAAACTCCCGAAACAAGCCCTAAAACTTATGTTCTGGTGTAGCAACCTATGTTATCAAGGCATCATCTAAGTGACGCCATGGCATCCAGGTGGCAACAAGAAGACAAAATGTCCCTTCACCTAAGTCCCACCAGTTAAGTTAGCACCTAAATGAACTGGGCACCAGAACCACCATGATTGGTCCAAGGGTAAGAACCCCTTCAATTTATTGGTTCATGGAATTGGAATGGTTGGTTTCAGGGAATAGAAGAGAGAAAACAATTGTGAAATTTTAGGGAGTTGAGAAACATGCAGAGCAGAGGAACACTAGCCACTGCAAGCGCCTTTCTACAATCACCCATTCACCCTTGCGACCAGCTCAGTTGTTCTTCCACTTCTGCTACTTCCTCTGGCTCACACTCTTGTAAGCTCTTCCTCCGCCTCTTCTCCACTATTCCTCCATTGCATGCTATGACTCTGTTGTGCTCTTCCTCTGCCTCTTCATCTGCCTCATGATTTGCTATGCTGATCTCCTACATGCCGTCCTCTGCTTAGCTGGTTTGCTTTGCTTTGCTTTAAAATTTGGCTCTCATGTTGCTCTGATCTCCGCTCTGTGCTGCTATTCTACTCTGCTGAATAGCTCACCTTGATAACACATAGGTTGTTAGGCTATCAGAGACACCAGTGACCAGACACAGGATTCAGCCATCCATTCCATTGGTTGACTGCTCCAGACCACAAGCACATGTACAATGCATGGTATATGGGGTTGTTTAATGCCCCCAAATAAGCTGTGAAGATTAACAGATTTACTGATCCCAAATTATTTTCTCCAAGTATAAAACCAAAAAGAGTAATGCAGCTTCATTACTTTACTAAAATGTACCCCCTCTGGTTCCATAATTCTTCTTGTTTGGGACAAGATTGAGGTCAGACTATCAGAACTTTGACTATCAATAGCTTTAAAAATATTTTAGTTTGAAGGCATTAGAACATGTATAGATTAGTCTTAAAAAGTTAAATATTTATTTATTGTACATATTATAGTAGAAAATTCATAATCAAAGATATGTTTTGGAGACCATGTCGTTGTCCAAAACAAGAAGAATTATGGAATCGGATGGAGTGGTCAATAAGATAAACCACATGCTCAACCAGGTTATTCAGACAAGCCTAATCACCTTACCCCTAAACCTTCGATTTATAAAATCTACAGAACATTTAGGACGGATTTTCAAGGAACTGAAAGTCTGTACATCATAATATCCAGTACAAGGAATTTTCAGCTGTTAATATTACATGGCCCCTATGCTTTAAGAGCAAAATTGATCAAAGACTTATCGATAGGGTGAAAGATCACTAACAAACCTTGCATTCCTCCTGGGAACTACCTTCTGAAATAAATTCCTTCCTTTTCTCTTTGGCAACCTTCAGTACCTCGCAGAAAAAGAAGATAGTATAATCAGGAGATAATAAAATGAAGACTTTATACAAAATACAGATCAACCAAAAGGTTATAACATCCTAGATAAAACCAGAATTTTGCATGACAATGAGGTTTGTTATCATGTAAGTACAGCAAATATATAAATTTGTTAGTTCAGACTCAGTTACAGGAGGCATGAAGGACGCAATTTGCTACAAGAAACCCAGTATATATAGATATGAAGGTATGGGGAAAAAAGAAAATCCCATAATACAACATTATAAGGCAGATAAAAAAATTTAACACAAACAATGGACATTTTACAAAAGGATGACCAGCTGACCATCAAGGTGCTGCCAAAGGGGCTTCAATAATATAAAAATTGCGAACATTTTAATATATTTCATCTAACTTCATCAAACAAATTAATTTCTCAATATCCTCCACAATCAACCAACAAAAGATATGACAATTTTGAAAATTCAAACTACATTTCTCAAGCAACTCAAAAGAGTTCATTCATATTGTATAATGCCAATCACACAGCAGCAACAGCTAACCTTAAGTTCCTTTGGCTCCACTCTTCCCTTCTTCACATCGATAATCTGCAACAAAGAAAAACAGAACACATCAAACATTGTGATACTTTCAATTTCTAGCTATGAATGCATGTATAAAATTGGAATTGCTTTCACAGGTTGAATGGCGTAAAATGTAAATCACCTCCATAACAATCACACCTCACTAAGAGGCAAGTATCTTGAGTCTCAACCATTAATAGATACATCTCAAATAAATTACTTGATATGCTGAAAGGAAATTCTGGTTGCTAACCTCATAAGAATATTTCTTAAAGTTTTCTAAGTTAGACGCACTCCCCTTGTCAGCAAATCCCTACGAGAAAATAAGATATTAACATTAGATAATTATTATAGAAAAGGAAAAAAATAAATAAATTGTGCATCTAATAGTTAATTCTGCAAACGTGCTTGTAGCATGGTGGTAATGCCTTCCAGTGGAAAGCTACTGACCAGGGTTCAAATCCTGGTCTCGCACAAAAGAAAAGGTCACTTGTTGGTTCCCCCAAAAACATGGGTAGAATCGCCAAATGGAAGGCGTGCCCTCGTGTGTGGGGTAGGGACCTCAAAGCATGGGTTAAGGCCCAATCCATAGGGAGCGACTCATCGTGTAGGGGGGACAAGCTTTTGTGGCCTTTCTCAGCCCCAGTTTTGGGTGCCTCTTCTTAATTGAAAGACCTCAGGGGAGGTCTTTCCCCTTGGGGCCAAGTTTTTCTAATAGCTATCTGAACTTCACAGTTCAAGGTGGTTGATTCATCACCGAAATTAGCGACACCTAGGTATGCCAGTATGGCATGCCGTGCTTTTCAGGACAACCATTTTGGTGCAATGCCTATGCAGTTACATCCAAACTAGTCAATTCATGATGGTGGACACAGATTTGTACAATATTAAAAATATTGCCGAAGTGTCAACGTGCAAGGTGGTGTACTACAACACAGCTTTTGAAACCATTTTCAACTGCTTTTCAATCACTTGGACACAGTACAGACACTAGCTTTAGTCATCAATGAATTCGGCGTTACTCCTTCACATTCAATTATAGAATAAAGTAAAGATGACGCACCAAAGAATCAACTTCAGGTGAAATATCTGGAACATAGCTTCCGTATTCCTCTTTTGGAGCCTGCTGGAAAGTTAAATTCAATAACAGAAAGGCGAATTAAATTTTACTGAAGAAAAAAAATCGTTATTTGCTATCAAGTGTTAACTTAATATCTTATCCACCATCCAAATTTGCCGTTCCCTTGTTTTCCACTCTTTAATTTTTGTCCACCCTTATTGGCCACTTCCATCAACTCCGTGTAAGCTAAGTGTTTAACACTTGTTTGTCTTTTAAACATTTAATAGGCCACACATCTAGTTTATAGCAGCATGGATATGGTAGAACCATGAATATCCACCGCGAAAACACGACATATGGTGACTGAAATTTATGTGAAAATTTAGCAATTTATTAGACCTCCATAGCATCAAAACTAATTGCATTCAGATCACACAACTTATATGAACAACATGGCAACATAAGCTCCGTGCACTCCAATTATTCATCATATTAGTTTCATTTACCCGCTTTCAAGACAAAAAAAAAACAGTGTATTTGCATGCTGCAACATAATAATACAATAGAAAAGACAACAAGCCCAAGCAACGTGCCAAATCAAGACAGACATGCATGCGCTGAATAGCTGAAGTAAAACACGAGGCATAAAAAGCGCTAATCACCTGCTCATCATCAGGCGAGGAGGCTTTGTTACTGCTGCTGTTGCTCCCGCCGCTGCCACTACCACCGTTACTACCTTTCACCTGTACACACGCATGCAGAGACAAACAAACAAAAACAACGCGAAGTCACGGACACATGAGAAAAACCCACTCACAAAAGTCGTCTCCGTCTCACCCATCCGCAAACCACCAAACCCCAACTCGCCATCACCAAAACCAGATCAAAACGCCCTCATAAAAAAATTAAAAAAACCCCCTAAAATCGCGCAAAATAATTAAACAACTAGCTCCAACACCAATCCACCCACCCTACTCTTCTTCTTCCTCGCCGGATGATTGAACTTGCACTTCATCCCAAAGCGGCAGCTCCCGAACTTGACGTAGTAGGTGCAGTCCGGCTCCCCGGGTCGCCTCGGGAACCGCGGCCTCGAATCCGCCGCAGCACCCTCCACCCCCACCGCCGCCGCCACCTCACCCGGCAGCTTCTCACCACCGGAGACCTCATCTCCAGCAACAACAACAGGGCCATCCTCCCAGCCGGTGGGCTTGGGAAGCAGCAGCTCCTCCCCCTGATCGGCGATGGCGAGTCCGGCGAGCTGCTCCTCCACCTCCACCTCGACCTCCACCTCGTCCTCCCCGGCGGCGGGGGCGGCGGAGGAAGGGGAGATCGAACCGATCGGCGTGGCGCCGGGGTCCGATTTGGGCGGGGCCCTCGCGTCGGCGTCCGCCATTGGCCTCTCCTCGGAGGTGGAGACTGGAGAGAGAGAGAGGAGAGAGAAGGGATGGTGATGGAGACGAGAGCAGGTGGGGGAAGAAGCGAAGCGAAGCAACGAAAGTGGGGAAAAACCCTAGAGAGAGAAAGCGAGACCCGCGTCCGTGGGTCCCCCCCTCTCCCCTCAAGCCCGAGAGGGTAAAACCGTAAAACCCACCCCACTTTTTACCCCCCAGCGCAATATTTCAGTTCAACCCCTATATTATCCTCTAATCACACGAACTTCTACTTTTGGCGAGGGATGAGGGTGTGTTCGTAAATAGAGATGTGGATTAGGGTGGTGGATGTAAAATGGGACGTGACGAGGACAGGGTGAAACTGTTCGGCGCGGGCTGTTGTTGCGCGCATGTGACGCGCAGTGCGCGCGCGCGTGCGACCGGAGGGAGGGGGAGGGGGCCCACGGGGCGGTCAGACGCGGGGAGACCGGCGCGTCGTGGACCGACCGACCGACCGAACGCTCGGTGCGGCGCGGTGCGGTGGCGGGCGCGCGCGCATGAGTCCGTCCGTGGGGAGAGGGGGCTAGCGAGGGAGCCCCACCGCGGAAGGTTCGTGGAAATCGCGGATGGATGGACATGGACATGGGGACTCCGTAGACTGTCCATCCATGCGGGCGGCCGTGGAAAATCCGTTGATTTTGGTATTCTTTTGGAGGGCGATGATTAGGCGACGGGCCCGTTTGGGAAGGATAGGGATTATAAGGGGTGTGAGAGCATCAGCAAGATTACGGATAATCTTTCCTCAAAATTTGTTTTTTTTCTAAACGGGAAATAAGAAGTAAAAAAATTAACTCTATAAGAAAAGTCTAAATTTTATAAAAAAAACTAAAATGGTCTAATGTTAAAACTCCAAAACGTGTGTAGGGCTGTAAGGGAATATGTTGTATCCGATTTTTCACATAAAAATCCTCAAAAGGGAACAATATAGGAGGACTGCTGGTGATGCTATATAGGAGGACTGTTAGTGATGCTCGTAATTGATTTCCTAACGGTTTGTAGTGAGGGGTTTTATGCCAACATAAATTTTATCATATTTTATTTTCGAAACATTTTGTACGAAATGCCAGATAGAAATAAAAAAGTAGACATAGAAGCAGGGCATATGGGTTGTGTTTAGTTACACACCAAAATTAGAAGTTTAAAAAAATTAGAACGATACGACGGAAAAGTTGGAAGTTAATGTGGGTAGGAAAGTTCGATATGACAGAAAAATTAAAAGTTTAAAGAAAAAAGTTGGAATCTAAACAGGGCCATGATAGGGTTGCATGTGTGAAAACAAAGAATTAAAATACCTAGAAAAAAATAAAATATGGTGTTCATAACAAAGGAGTTAGGTAAACACGGAATCTTTCAAAGCAATCACATTAAATTAAATAAACATGCTTATGTTGTACTTGAAGTTTTAAGCACTAATTTACCTTGGTTTAGCGATAAAGAGGTTCCAATGGATATATGTTTTTCCGGAATCTATGGCATAGGAAAATTTGTTATACTTTTCCTATACCACAATTCTCTATTTCAAATGAGTGAATAGTGTTTATTCCTAAAGAAAATATGTATGCGCTCATCCCTATGAAGGTCTCTCATAAACATCTCACTATCGATTGTTACATTGTCATAGACGTCTCTTCGGTTTTTAACTTTATCAAAGTTTATTGTTGAATTTTAGACTTCCGTGGGCTGAAGATTTCCAATGTGGATGGCATACCATTTGTACAAATGATTTACTTTGCAATTAATATTTTTGTAAGTTCCGAAACCTAGTCTGTACTTTTGAAATTTGCGGCACAACATATCAAATTTAGAATAACAGTGCATTTTAGAAGTTTGGACTGTTTCTTATTGAAATACTGTCAATACGGCTAGTTCATTTTATTTTAACGACCACAGTTTTTCTAAAGTAAGTAGTATCGATATATTAAGAATAAGACCAGGTTCAAAACTTCAACTTTAAACTATAACCTTTCGTGTGTTGTTGGCATATTTTCTGAACTGCTAAACGGTATGTGTTGTGAAAAAATCAATATAGATGTTTTTTTTAAAAATCAAATAAATTCATCTTTTAAATTTATAGTAATTAGTACTTAATTAATCATATACTTAAAACATCATGTTTTACATGATGCTAATATGCTACTCCAATATGAAGTTTCAACCAGGTCCTAAGCCACATAATTCTTTATGTTTGTGACACACAATACCCCTATGAGCATATCAGAGAGGTTAAGACCAATATATAATGAGATTAACAAAATCACCACAAAATAGATATGGCGTTTATCACTGAAACAACGAGTGCATATAAATAGTTAAATACAAACACCCATGCTAAAAAAACACCCATGCTAAGTTGGAAAATAGAACCTAGATGGGTAAGAAACCTAACCATGTGAACTACTTCAGTCACAATTCTGTTATAATTTTTAAGATGATGAGCAACATAGATCAATGGGTAGTGCCTGATAGCTCCCAGTCGATTGAGCTACAATGGTTAACATAGCACATGCGCACAGGCAGACGATACTGACCCCATGCGCACAGGGGCGGAGACAAGCCTAAGACAATTAGAGCTTGGAGCTTGGGCTTGTTTAGTTAGTCTCTTGTAAATTCTTTCAGAGTTTATCGAAAATTCAAAGATTCAATAAACTGCATTTGTTGGGCCCTGCTCTTTATTTTGTTAGGAAGCGATAGGCAAACAAACGATAAAAAAACAATAGATCAATCACAGAAGACACGAGATTTAACGTGAAAAACCCTCCGAAAACAGAAGAGAAAAATCCACAGGCACCGGCCAACAAAAATATCTTCACTATATCTGGGGTGAGGTTACAACGCCGTACGACGGCTTACAAGAGGTATATATATATGGTGGAACCCCAAGCCTATCGGCGACGGGCCTCTGCTCCACTTGACAGAAACTAGATTTTATTAAGTGCAAATAAATTTGGATCACAACTCAACATATTTGCTAAGCCCTAATCTTTATAAATTTCTGGCTCTGGCACTACCTATGTATAATAGATGTAACTTATTGATTAATAATTAGTAGAATTTTATAGGAAAAAAACTTCCGTACGATGTAGATTTTATGGTCGTTGACGATGTATTGCGAAAGAGATTAATGGTCCAAAGCTCAAATCAGATACTATGTCAAAAAGTTAATACACCTGGTACTTTAAAATAGAGGGAGCGTGCGTATATGGCTGGTTGATTTGCGGCCTCACGTTATTTCCACCGTCACGAGGCTAATGATTCTTCATCGCGCACAAGGCGACAACCCTTCGTCAAATCCAAAACAGCACAAGCGAACAGGAACCCTGCTGCTGGTCATGCTAACACTGTAGCCATAAGACGAATCGATGGGGATGGGTAAATTGGCACAGGGCATGGATATGTACGTACCTTAAAGGCCTGTATAGTTTACGAAATATAAAATTTTTGGATATCACATCGGATGTTTGACTGGATGCCGGAAGGGGTTTCGGACACAAATAAAAAAAACTAATTTCATAACTCACATGGAAACCGCGAGACGAATCTTTTGAGCCTAATTAATCCATCATTAGCACATGTGGATTATTATAGCACTTATGGCTAATCATGGACTAATTAGGCTCAAAAGATTCGTCTCGTCATTTCCTCCCCCACTGTGCAATTAGTTTTTCTTTTAATCTACATTTAATACTTCATGTATGTGTCTAAAGATTTGATGTGATGTTTTTGAGAAAAGCTTTTTGGAAACTAAATGGGGCCGCTTAGGTGGTGTTTGGATTCAGGGACTTAACTTTAGTCTCTATATTTAGACACTAATTTAGAGTATTAAATATAGACTATTTACAAAACTAATTACATAAATGAAAGCTAATTCGCAAGACAAATTTTTTAAGCCTAATTAATCCATAATTAGAGAATGTTTACTGTAGCATCACATAGGCTAATCATGGATTAATTAGGCTCAAAATATTCGTCTCGTGAATTAGTCCAAGATTATGGATGGGTTTTATTAATAGTCTACGTTTAATATTTATAATTAGTGTCCAAACATCCGATGTGATAGGGACTTAAAAGTTTTAGTCCCATCTATACAGGGCCTTAGCATAGCGTAGACAAAGTCCGAGAATTTGACTACCTTTTGACTTTTGGAGCAGACAAGATTGGACGGAAATTAGAGGAGTAAAGGCTATATTTTTCTTGCATCGTTATTCATTGGATTATTGAAAAGGATTATTTGCTATATGCTTTATATTCGAAAACTTTCTTCTATTACATTGTTTAGATCACTCCTTTTAAGCCATTTTTTAAGTTTTTTTCTTAAAAAAATATTTTATCCATATAATTAAGTAAATAATCTACCGAAGTAATTCACTAAATACACATTGAAGGCTGAGTTCTTTTTGGCGACTCTAAACAACAACTTTCTCGTTTTCCGTTAGCATACATTTCGAACTGCAAAAAAAAAGTAATGTTGTGTAAAAATTTTCTATATAAAAAGCTTTTCTAAAAAAATTAAATAATTCCACTGTCAAGTTTGTAATAATTAATACTTGATTAATCATGGACTAATGATTTGTCTCATTTCACGTGCCACCAAAAATCGATAGTGAACCGCTGAAAATGAACGCACCTAAGGAAAAAAACAGAATTTTCAAAACAGTCGTCTAGAAGGCTTATAGAAAAGAAATATACAGCGATTTTGTGATTTATATGCTCTACTTAGATGACAGAGAGAGTAGAAAGAGAAAGAGAGAGGCTGCATTGGTTTTTCTGAAAGGAAATAAACCAAGAGGTTGGAACTCATGTTTAAAATCTTATGGACCTGGGGTATAGGAATGTTTAAAATCGTATGATCCAAGTTACCTCAATAGGAAAAATTCCTATGCAACCTACAATCCAGAGGAGCCATAAGCCTATGTTTGCCTCTTCTTATGTTCCTTTTAATTCGTAGGAAAAAGATACGAATCTTTGGATGATTTCAATCCTACGGAAAAAAATTCCTATGAAGGCCTTTAAAATGAATAATTGAATCCTATCCTATCCCTTGAAATTATCTATGGGATACATAATCCTATATAGATATTGGAGAAAAATTAGTAAGAGCACAAACATCTTGGAAAATTTTATTTGAGTCTCGCTCATCCAATTCCTATTTTCTTACAGTCTATTCAAATGATCACTGTGTTTTTCCTCAGTTTTGTAATCCCCAATTTGGCAATTGAATACTGGTCAAAATCCTATGTTTTTTTATTCTTCCTTTTTTTTTTCAATCTTGCGTTCCAAAGTAGCTTTTAAGGAACCCTTTGAAACAAATGATTATATAGGGTTGTAATTCAACAAGAAATTTTCCTACCTAGCCATTTTGAAACAAAGGATTAAAGACCCTCAAATCATATGAAATCCGTTAGGAATGGCTCAGAGGGCTCCTTTGCAACAAAGGGTCATGTCTCTCAAAATCCTTTGAAAGTCCTATGGAATGCAATGTTTCATGGGAATTTTGAAGAATTCTAGCATGAGCTCTAACCTCTGGAAAATTTCCTTTGTCTCTTTTCCAAATCTTTTGTTTCTCCTGTGCTCCATCCAAATGGTTTTATGTGTACTTTTCCTATGTTTTTTATTCCTAAGGATTCAAGAGGTGATGACATTCTAATATTGTGTTTTTCAAGTTCCTATGTTTTGAGAATCAATGCATATTGGTTTTGGAGGAAAATTAGCCACAACTCCTGTTGAGGGAGCGATTCCTCGGACAACGGGGAGTGGAGACCCCTCCCCAGGTGTGAAGTTTCGACCAGGGGTTTTGTGGTGAATGGTGTAGAAAGATATCAAAGCAAGATCGGATCTACGGGGCTCGAGCTCCCCACAAAGCAAAAGACAGGAATTATACAGGTTCAGGCCACCCGAAGGTGTAATACCCTACTCCTGTGTTAGTTTCGTTGTCTTCCCTAGATCAGTTGAGTACAAAGAAGGCCTTTTGGGGCTACAAAGTGAAGTATACCGATCTAAAGAGTCCAACCCCCCATCCGTAGCTTGCCCCGTTCCTTTTATAATCAGGGGCTCACATTATTACAAATCTACTCCTTGTCATGTCTTATCAGCCATCTTGTCATTGATAGCTGGTTCCCTAACACAGTCTTCAAGAAACCCTATTGAGATTTGAAACATGCATTACCCGGGGTACCCGGGCTTCTATGGATAGCTGGGTCGCGCCAGCTATCCCACCACGTGACGAGTGGTGGCCCTGGTGGAACCCTGGCTGCCTGAAATAGCGCCACGGCCTCGCTTTTGTCCGTTTGGCTAAATCAGGTGGCGTAGGGCATGTTCAACATGCATCCAAGGCTTCACCGGCGCTAATGACTCAGCGCTGGTGTCTTGGCTACGTTCTTTCAGCTCCAGGCTGGCTGGGGCTCCCCATAAACCTGTTTCATTTATGGCGGAGAGGACCGCTTCACAACAACCCATGGAGCGCGCCCATTTCCCCAGCCAGCCATGAGGTTGCGCAAGTGCACTTTTTGTGATGATAGTTCATCTATTCTTAGGCGAGCTTCTCGAAGATGTCTTTGATGAATAGATAATGTAGTTATTTAGTATGTTTTGACGCTCTTCTTTGCAGAATAATGCGGAAACTACAGGGACTAAGGCGTGCTTGGATCCCAAGACGAGGCCTGGATCGAGGCAGACCTTAGTTTATACCTTCTAATTATATGTCTCCACCCTCCACTCCTTGCAGGAAATGTGACCTATGAGGACTAAGGTGAGCCCAGGACCTAGGACATGGTCGGGTCTAAGGCAGACCTTAGTCTACTCTTGCTCTCCCTGGGGATCTGCTTGGCGAGCTAGGGCTCTAGACTCAACAAGCCCTAACGATGGATACGCTCCTGCATACACCTTCACGCGTTGTCTACTTTCCGTACCAAAAATAGAAGTTCAACGATTATGTTGTACAATAGGAGTCGAATTGCTATTATGCTGGGGTTAAACCATAAAAGTAGGCAGTTCATGGTTTTACCCCTCAGTCCCTGACATGATCTTAATATCTCTCTCTAGGGTTTTCCTCACTTTCCTAATTCAAGTTCATGTTAGAAGAAAGGCACTATCTTATTTGTCAATAACATCGTAAAATATGGTTTTATGGTGGTATTTATCCGGTTTTATAAGTTGGGGATAAAAATAATTGGGTTTGTAACTTAGAATGAAAAATGGACTTTGATTAGGCCCATCTGAAACACGGGAATGGTAAAATAAAGAAATATGAAAACACATTATGTTGGTAGGAATTCATATGCAAAATAGAAGATTATGAAACACAAAAATAACCGTTTGAATGAACTGCCAAAAAAAGTCAGAATGGATGAGTGAGATAGACTCAAATAGAAATTTCCAAGAGATTGGAATTGACGGTGAAATGGCAACCAGGGGCAAAACAATTACAAATAAAATAAATGGCATGCTTAAACCATCCTCAAAAATAAAAAGCTACACCCATATTGTGCGGCTAAGGGTCCCACCTTGGTGGGTCCCGAGCCCACCTTCATCTACTTACGGGATAAGTATGTAACACAAGATCCGCCTCAGGCTCGGCCTTGTCCTGGGTCCTAGGCTTACTTTAGTCCTTGTAAGTCTTACGCTACTCAGTTAGAGAAGCGTAGAGACATACGAGAAAAGATGAGGTAGAGCAAGAAAGAAACAGCTAGCCACCTGGAACTAGCTGCTGCTACTAATACTAGGCACGGACAATGTAACATTTTTTTAATAGACAACACACAACAGAATTATAAAAAAATAGTAAATTCTGAATTATGTTGCCATTTAGAATGATAGATCTACCATTTTAGTATGCTTTCTATTTAATATTTTTTTCTTCTGTGATGACTTTAACATGCTAGGACCCTCTATTTTCATCCTAGATTTGCCACTGTGTGTATGTAATATGGATGTGCGTTGGATGGTGGATGTGAAAGTGGTAGTGATGTGGCGGAGAAAGGGGGAACTTTTGGTGTAAGTTATTGTGCCCACATAACTATGTGACTCATAGTGTGCTCATGCGTGCGACTGGAGGAGAAGGGTGGAAACCCATGAGGCAGTCAGACACCGGGAGACCAATTGTTCTCTCGGTGCGCCATGGTGGAAGGAACACACAGTGAATGGTCCATGGAAACCGCGACATCTGGATGGATGGACATGTACTCTACCCATGCGAGCAGGCGACATGCTATTTGCTGGAAAATGCGTTGATTTTGGGATCCAGGGCCAATGGTTAGGGCGTCTAATTGCGTGAAGGAAGATTGGATCATTGTGCGTGGATTGATTTACGGGATGTGATTAATTGAAATAAAGGCTTAGTAAGTTCTATCATCACCAAATTACATGAAGCTGGTGAATTATTTACTCTAATCATCGTAACCCTACCAAATTTTAGTACTACCTTAGGCGCGAGCTGATTGTCCGAAGTGATAAGCAAAATAAAGTGTTGACATGGACTGAGAGGCTAGCTAAATACATAGATTAGTCACAATGGAATTAAACAACATAGTAGATCGAAAATTCTAAAAAAAAAAGAGTGAAAAAACCATTTGACTTAGAAATTCATCAATTAGTATAAGCCAGATTTGTAGATCGCCGTAAAAATTCTCATGCAAATGCCCTGTCCAGACAACCCTCGCACGGACAATCCACCATTTCTAGTGTATGTGATCCATTTGTACCTCATGGAACCGAACAATTCTGCATGGGAAAGACAATATACACAACATGGTAGTGTTACATAATCCATCAACAAAAGAAACAATAGACTGATGGAAGAGTGACCTCCATGGTTGCACGGCTACGCCATTCTCCATATTGTGTGCTAATCAGTAGTTTGCAATGCATTGGATTGTAGCAACGGTTATCTTTTTTTCAAAAAAAAAGTTCATTATCTAGGAAAAACAATAATCAGTTGTCGCCGTCGTCCGCCTTAGCTACCGGTGGTTGCCTTCAATATTATTGTTTTTCCTGGATAATGAACTTAAAAAAAAGATAACCGTTGCTACAGATCCGGTGCATTGCAAACTACTGATTAGCACACAATATGGAGAATGGCGTAGCCGTGCAACCATGGAGGTCACTCTTACTTCATTCTATTGTTTCTTCTGTTGATGGATTATGCAACGCTATCATGTTGTGTATATTGTGTTCCCTATGCAGAATTGTTCGGTTCCACGAGGTACAAATGGATCACATACACTGAAAATGGTGGATTGTCTGTGCGAGGGTCGTCTGGATAGGGCATCTGCATGAGAATTTTTACGGCGATCTACAAATCCGGCTTATACTAATTGATGAATTGGTAAGTCGAATGATTTTTTCAATCTTCTTTTTGAATTTTCGATCTACTATGTTGTTTAATTCCATTGTGACTATCTATGTATTTAGTTAGCCTCTCAGTCCATGTCAACACTCTATTTTGCTTATCACTTCAGACAATCAGCTCGCGCCTAAGGTAGTACTAAAATTTGGTAGGGTTACGATGATTAGAGTAAATAATTCACCAGCTTCATGTAATTTGGTGATGACAGAACTTAGTAAGCCTTTATTTCAATTAATTCCATCCCGTAAATCAATCCACGCACAATGATCCAATCTTCCTTCACGGAATTAGACGCCCTAACAATTGGCCCTGGATCCCAAAATCATTCCGCCGAATAGCATGCCGCCCGCTCGCATGGGCAGACTTCAGAGTCCATGTCCATCCATCCAGATGTCACGGTTTCCATGGACCATTCACTATGTGTTCCTTCCACCGTGCTGCACCGAGAACGATTGGTCTACTACTTCTCCTATCAGTGCTGGTCTCCCCGTGTCTGATTGGCTCATGGGTTTCCACCCTTCTCCTCCAGTCGCACGCATGCACACACTATGCGTCACATAGTTACGTGGGCACAACAACTTGCACCAAAAGTTCCCCCTATCTCCGCCACATCACTACCACTTTCACATCCACCAGCCAACACACATCCATATTGCATACACACAGTGACTAGGATGAAAATAAAGGGTGCTAGCATGTTGAAGTCATCACCCAAGAAAAATATATTAAAATAGAAAGCATACTAAAATGGTAGATCTACCGTTCTAAATGGCAACATAATTCAGAATTTACTGCTTTCTAATTTTTTTTATAACTCTGTTGTGTGTTGTCTATGAAAAAAATGTTGGTGCGGAACCGCCACTATTGTTATCCATGGTAGAACTAACTTGTTTAGAGCTTTACCGCAACTCTGGAAAATCACTGTTCAGTTTCAATTTAGTTCCTCACACCAAAACTGGCATCTAAAACTGAAAATTGTACATCATGATGTGGGGATCATGACATGCAAAAGCTACCAGCAAAGTAGATGAGTAGACTGTACTGAAGAAAATGAAGAAAAAAAACTTGGTGCATGTACTGAAATAGGTAAGATACATAGCAAGAATGAGGATTTCTTAACTTGAACTTCAAACAGAAAATTAAAAACTGAACTTGCACTAATGTTCAGAATGTGGTTTTCAATACTACAAAATTTTCAAGATACCATTGTTATAATAGTATTCAGATTTAATTGTTACATAAAATTACACAATTTACTGTACATTAACAGAATAGGATGGTACAGTAGCAAACAACAGAAGCAAATCAATAATAATAATTCTGACCCATATTCTTCTAAACTATTTAACTCTCTTATAGAAGGCACAACATTGAATTCCAAGTTGATTATTTGGCATGATGTATTGCTAGTTTTGCTACAGAAGGGACTGCATAGTAACCAAGCACTATGTTGTTTTCTTTTTGAGCAATGATCTAAATTTTATCTGAAAACCTAAAACCTCTTGATTGTCTATCAGATAATATTTCTCTCTGATGTGATCATTGCATAAATCAAATCCAGTATCCACTAAGCAGCAGAGAGCGGCTGAAGAAAAAAAAAAATCCCATCAAGTCACCACTTAACATAAACCTTTGAACGTTTGACATGATTTAAAATAAGAGGACCAAAAGTACAAAAATTTCCATTCTATAACTAAAAATGAGTTTGTCAGAGTAATTTGCCAATAAGATAAATAATAGAAAATAACTTGCAGGCAGGTTGAGAGTATATTGGAAATCTCTTGTTTCTTCTGTTAAATGATACAAAATATTTTGTCAAGTTTTTTAATTTCAAGCAGCAGCATGGCAGTTATAAAAACCTTTTCTGTTAAAGTATAGAAGTGTACGTTGGAACCTTATGAGATGAAGTATATAAGAAGGATATGATACCATCAAAGCATATCTGAAACCTACATATGAACGGTTATCTGATAAAAAAAAGGCAGCAATGTGCATTTCACATGTTCTCCTCCCACAATCATGTACTTCAATTTAATGAGTATCCCTTTAGCAAAATGTAATAAAAACATACAGGCACAATATACAGTACCTGAATATGCAGTCCCTCCTAATTGAAGAATCCGTGAGGGAGTTTCCTTTCCCCGTGAGCCTATTATGTTGCCAAAGTTAATACTGATTGATCGATATAATCTGACAGTTTTTGTTTCAGAAAAAAACATCAAGGGCCAGTGTTGCCTGCATTATAGTTCAATATAACCATCACACTTAAATGAGAAACATCCCAAAACTGAAAAAAAAAACATCCCCATTCACCCTGATCTCACCAATCCAGATGTATTAGTTCATCTCATTCCATAACCTGATCTTCGTGGAATTTTGGATAGAACAAAAGGGATGGAGCTTACCTACCGTCGGTGGTGGTGATCCACCAATCTGATAAGGCTTCTTTGATAAAGAACAAAGTTTTATTTGATACAGTAATAGGCTAATAGCATGAGCTCAAATGTTGGCTTTCAGTTCAGACGATCTCCACTCAAGTGGAAATTCAGTACCCCACTGGAAACTGGACTGCAACTACATGATTACAAAAAATTCTAAACTGCAATTGGAAATCTGAACTAAAGCAGAACCTCAGAAATCTGCTAACATCAGTACTAAGCTGCAAAACATTACAAATACAAACCAACTAATAGCGAAAAATCAGTACTAAGCTGCAAAACATTACAAAACCAACTAATAGCGAAAAATCCAGTGGACACATCACTGCAAATCTGCAATACTATCATTCTGTAGGTCTATAACCATCCAGAATAACCATATGGATCTAATACTGTGATGGACATGATACTCCTATGTCCAAATTCCAAATAAGTCAAATGGTTCAACATACAGTAGGTAAACTACATTTACAGTTTTACCCATCCATCACAGATTGTCAAAAGAGGACTTGACAAATGTTCGGTGCATGCTAAAGAAATGCGATATCACGTAGAAATACAACTGAGCTTGGCATTGATGTTGGTCCTGATTATGTATTAAGAATACATGGCTATACACACAATATCATCTTGAACTTTATGTTTGGCTTACTGAACAGAATTCTGTAATTCAGAGTGCAAACTACATTTGAAAGGAATCTCATATAGTCCAGTCTAAACAGTAAATTTTGTTGTAGGATACAATGTTGATGCAAAAAGCATAGAAATGACAATATAATGCCAGATATTCCTCAGAGAAAAGCGAAAAATATGGAAGCAGAAGTGTGTAACAATATACCTTTGCTAAGGATAACTTTCACTGGATAACAGTTAGTATCTGATGAGATGTCGTCAAGGCGACTCCGAATCGGTGGCGGCGTGGTCGTTGGTGTTCCCGCGGCGCGCACGGAGGTGGTTGACGAGCCGGAAGTTGGGGGCAGCGCTCGCGGAGGTGGTTGACGAACCAGAGATTGGGGGCGCCGGAGGGTACCAACGAGGTGGGAGATGGCGCGAGTGGCGATTAGGGTGCGGCGTTAAAGGTGGCCGAGGGGAAGAGAAACGGGGGAATAGGGGCGTGCGAACGACGGGGATGTGGTGGGCGTGCGAACAAGGGGTAACTCGATCTGAGCCGTTGGATTTGGAGATCGAATGGTTCACACTTCGCAGGTCTGCCTGGTAAGGATTCAAGACCACCACTAGGCTTCTTTTTAAGTATAGTAGAGATTACTCAGGCTGAACCTAAAGTAGCTAGCAGATGATCAATCAGTATAACATTATATTATCACTGAAGTGCTTCTTGGTAAATTAGTAAGTCCTTTGCAGGAGCAGTGGACACTTGAATTCGGGGGACATTTAACTATTTGTCACTTTTAAGATATAACAATTAAGAATTTGCCACTCGCTATCTATGACATGTATGTGGGCCCTCATGTGTCTATGACGTGTGGGTTCAATGGCAAATCCTTTAGAACTACTTGTAAAAGTGGCAAATAGTTAATTATTCCCAAATTCGAAGAGCTCCTCCGGGGTCATATCATCAAATATGTTGAGCCCCCAGGCCCCAACCCCCCACTTATAAGGCTTGCTAGACTTGTTGAACTCGATAATTCTGCGCGCTCTGTCCTTGAAACATCCGAACCACCGGACCATGTCATCGTGGTCGTGCTCCGCACTATGGAAGCTGCACCACCGCTCGTACAGTGCCCAAACGGTTTCATTCGACTCAAAGTCCTTCTCGTCGTGAGCGAAGCAGGTGGCTGGATCATCTATCGGTAAATACAAAAAAAAAAGTGATAATGTCATGTAGAGGAGAGAGAGAGCGCAAAGTACATAGCGCGTGTGGGGTTAAATGGATAAATATATCTTCAACCGTCAGATACAATGGCCACGGATCCACCTGTCAGTGCCATATAATGAGGTTTCATGATAAATACGTAGCCAGAAGCCAACCAGATGAAAATTTATGTAAACATTGATACAAAAATTTGTCTAAATTCAAAAAGAAAAAAATCACACCTGCGTAGATGAGATAATGGTACAAAATCATGTAAAAAATATTATCCAAACTCAACTTACTTTGTGAGATATATTAAAAAAAGAAGCAAATTTCAAATCAGGAAACAAAATTGGTCGAAATTTTGTTAGTTTTATATCTCACAAACAAAATTGAGTTTGGGTCAGTTGGTGTGCTCTGATCTCTCACGAACTCAGTTTAACAGATGCTCCCTCCATTACTTGTCACCAAACGTTACTGATATTTAAATATTGATCATTCGTCTTGTGTTAAAAGAAAAAATTAGGTCCTTAAAAGAGATGTCATATTATTGACGATATTACCTGATAATCGTGACAATTACTCCCTCCGTCCCAAAAAAAAAACTCAAACTAATATTGGATGGGACGTTTTCTATCCGTCCTAAAAAAACTCAACCTAATATTAGATGGGACGTTTTATAGTACAACGAATATGGACACAGAAAACATCAAAACCAATACTGGTTGAGTTTTTTGGGGACGGAGGGAGTACAAAAGAATTGAAGGAGTATGATCATCATGATGACAATGTCCTTAATTGGAGAAAAAAAGTTGCAATTTAGCGCGAGATCGATTAGGTTACCTGGAGCTTCAGGGTCAAAGCAATCGGGGGATAATTCCGCGGGTCCGGAGGAGTGGTCGCCGGGGATCATCGCGCGGCGTCACCGGAGTATGACGAGTGGGCCCGACGGGGCGTGCGGCGGCGGCGGCGGCGGAGTCCCGGCGGCGGCGGCCATAGCAAGTGCCGGATGCGAGGCGATTCCGATTCTAGAGTTTGCAATTCTTGGGGTCTTATATTGCTTTTGGTTCGATTGTGGGCTTCGCGGGCCGGATCGTGGGCATGGGCCTTTTCTCTGTGGGCCGTGCTATTTTTCATCGAAAGCCAAAAAAAAAAAAAGGAAGGGCTGGTTTGGTTTGCGGCCTAAATTGCCTTACCAATTTTTGTCAATGTCAAATTTGGCAACTTTTGCATGGCTAATTTTGGCAAAGGAAAAATTATGTTTGGATTGAAGCCGAAATAGCCTAAATTAACTGTTAAAATGGCCTATTTTCTTAGACATGCCAAAATTTGGCTCCAAACCAAATAGACAATAAACACTATTGAAATTGCCAAATATTGATAAGGCCAATATAGGCCTCAAACCAAACCAACCCGAAGAAAAAAAGGGAGAAAAATGGCATCGTCGCGTGGTCTCGCTAACCTCTCCCTTCGCGCGCAACTCCTTAAACCCTAGCCGCCGCCGCCGCCGCCGTCGTCGCCGTCGCCGTCGCCGCCGCCGCGCGCCATGGCGACCCTCAAGCGTAAGGCCGATTCCGCGGCCGCCGAGCTCGCGTCCCCTCCTCCCAAGGCCCCGCGGGGCTCGGAAGCACTCGCTGAATCGCCTTCCCTCGCCGGCGGGGGCAGCGAGCCCGTCGCCTGCGTGCACGACGTCTCCTACCCGGAAGGCTATGACCCGTCCGCCCCCGCCACCCACCTGCTCAACGGCGTCGGCGGCGCCGAGGGTGCTGGGCCTGCCAAGACCTTCCCGTTCCAGCTCGACCCCTTCCAGGCCGAGGCCATCCGATGCCTCGACAACGGAGAATCCGTCATGGTACATTAACCTGCAAGCTAATTTAATCCCCTCCACCTTCGATTTATTCTGGCATTCTACCTTCGATTTCCATTGGCTCCTCTCGTGTTTTCCTTTTGGTTTGTTTCGCCTAAAGTAGACAAGATGATGATGCTCAATTTTTGGCAGCTACACCGCTTAGCCCTATATTTCATCCCTCACATTCTATCATGTATGATGATGAGTTGTTCTGTTTAGCCTCAAATGAATCAATTTTGATTTTTACGTTAAGCCTTTGGGGAGTTCATTCGTCGCACAATGTGCATATGCAACCAAAAGGCCACTCCATAAGTTTGTCGAGTTTGGCTCAGCTTGTTAAGTTTAGGTCCTCTTTGGTAGTTTGGTTTGAGGAATCAAACCATCTAGGATCAGTGATCCATCATGGGATAATCCCACAAAATTTGAGGAATGACTGCATTCTTCATCCAATAGCTTAGCATGTGGAGGTGGTGCTGGACAAACCTGTTCCATTCCTCAATCCAAACTAACTCATCATGTATCAAATGATGAGTTCATCATCCCGCTCGTGAAACCAAACAGGCCATTTATTCATCTGTCTGGCATGCCACTTAAGTTATTTTATGGTTTTTCAATCAGCATTGACCCCTTTATACTTTTGTTTTCATGGGAGTTTCCAGGTCTCAGCTCACACATCAGCTGGAAAGACAGTGGTTGCATTGTATGCAATAGCAATGTCTTTGCGTAATCAGCAACGTGTCATCTATACATCTCCAATCAAGGCTTTGAGTAACCAAAAGTACAGGGAATTCAAAGAAGAGTTCTCTGATGTCGGCCTCATGACTGGGGATGTTACTATTGAGCCAAATGCATCTTGTTTGGTATGGTATCCTTATGATTCTTTGAAATCATCCCATCTATGTTAAATGTTTTGTTACTTAATCTTGATCTGAAAATGCAGGTCATGACCACGGAAATTTGGCGTAGCATGCAGTATAAAGGATCAGAAGTCATGAGGGAAGTCGCTTGGATTATATTTGATGAAGTACACTACATGCGTGATAGAGAGAGAGGAGTGGTGTGGGAGGAAAGTATAGTGATGGCTCCTAAGAACTCACGTTTTGTGTTCCTCTCAGCTACCGTGCCTAATGCCAAGGAGTTTGCTGACTGGGTGGCTAAGGTTTGTTGCCACGCTTCCCTAGAACACATTTGATCAAGCATTTATCAGCATTTGATCTATCTTCTTTGACCATAAGAGAGTGCTTTATTTCTCAGGTACATAAGCAACCTTGTCATATAGTATACACTGACTACCGGCCTACACCTCTCCAACACTATGTATTTCCTTCTGGAGGTGATGGTTTATATCTGGTAGTTGATGAGAAGAGCAAGTTCAGAGAGGATAGTTTTCAGAAAGGTTTGAATGCGCTTGTCCCTGCTAGTGAGAATGACAAAAAGAGGGAAAATGGGAAGTGGCAGAAAGGTCTCTTGACAGGAAAACCTAGTGAGGACAGCGACATATTCAAGATGGTGAAGATGATAATTCAGCGTCAATATGACCCAGTGATACTTTTCAGCTTTAGCAAAAGGGAGTGTGAATTTCTTGCTATGCAGGTATGTTCTTCTGTAAATTACTGTGATTTAGATAACAGAAGATTTTATTGATTTGGCAAACGGGCCGATTTAGTTTTTTTTTTTACTGCCCTTCTTGTATGCTATAGATGGCTAAGATGGACTTGAATGATGATGATGAGAAGGCAAACATTGAAACAATTTTTTGGAGTGCTATGGATTTGCTTTCAGATGATGATAAGAAGCTTCCCCAGGTAAGTTGTTTTATATGGCTAAGTTGATTCAGATAGGTTTTCAAAAAGACAGGACGTTTGAACTCAAGCTACTAGCACACAGGATATGTATTGCCTGTAGCTATTATGCACTTCATTTGTATATGTACAGTCTTGTGGAAACTATTTTTCAAACAATCAAATGATACATCAGTCATCTTTCATTTATACCCATACAATAGGTTTTCTGGGCCTCTTCTTTTTCTTAACAAAGTTTCCTGTTTCTTCAAAGTTTGAACTTTAAAGCACATATGTGTTGGTGGAAGACTGCTATCGACATAGTAATTAATAAGGTTGTACCAGTACCACGTCACAAGATACTCTGATACCGTGCTATACCAGCATCAACAGACTAATTACCTACTAGTACAGGGACCATTAATTGGTCCATACCTTCAACCGGTGCTTGTATTTTATCTTTCATTTAGTTCCTTTGATAACTGAGCGATTGGGATAATTGAGCCATGGGGTTTTCACAGGTTTCAAACATGCTTCCCTTGTTGAAACGTGGCATTGGTGTACATCATTCTGGTCTTTTGCCCATTTTGAAGGAAGTGATTGAGATACTCTTCCAAGAGGGCCTTATCAAGGTTAGCATATTATATTATTTTATGTTTCCTATGACTTCTTCAGTTGCTGTTATTTCCTAGCCTTATGGCTAAAAGTGTATCAACAGTTCAATTAGCATACTGACTGACTGCTCATCTATGGAACAATGATAGTTAGAAGCAAATGTTTTGATTCATATTTTACACTTTTACTCAAGATGATTCTGGATGACCTTAAAGGGTGCTTGATTGCTCACCTAAGAACATATATTCTGATAGCTGTGACTATTTGCAGTTTCATAGATTAGGCACTTCTATTTGCCTTTGCAAACAGTGAAGTGCATCTGTTATATTTAGGATGTTTGAGTTTTCTGCACTCAATTGCACTGTAGGGTTTGAATAGAAAGAGAGATCTAAATTTTGTGAAGTACTTATTTTTTTTATATTATGATGAAATTATAATTTCAACTGCTTGTTTTATTTGAAATGAAAATGGTATCTATTTTCTGCTTTTGTGATCCATGCCATTCATTGTACTTACCTTGGTGATAAAATGCTAACATAATATTAATTTTATTATATGGAGCTTAGCACACTTGTATGCCTTATCTATTTAAGATATACCTTTTTGTTGTAACTTTTAGCTTCTGAGATTGAAACCTTGTGTTGTAGTGCTTGTTTGCCACAGAAACATTCAGTATTGGTTTGAACATGCCTGCAAAGACTGTTGTGTTTACCAATGTGCGAAAATTTGACGGTGATCGATTCAGATGGTTGTCAAGTGGAGAATACATCCAGATGAGTGGCCGTGCTGGTCGCCGAGGTATTGATCAGCGTGGTATCTGTATATTGATGGTAGATGAGAAAATGGAACCTTCAACTGCCAAAATGATTCTGAAAGGAAGTGCTGATAGTTTGAACAGGTAAGTGTCCTGGATTCACTGCTTATACTTAGCATTTTAGCCTGGATGAATGGTGTTAATGAGAAAACCTGGGCATTGGACTGAAACTATCTGATCTATTACTAAATTAACAATGGTTATGCTTTACCAATCCTTTTAATTAAGTAGCCTGTTTCTGTGCATGCTATTCAGGTCCTTATATCAAGAAACCTTGAGCTATCATACTATTGCTTAAGTTAGTTTAGGCATATCTTTTTGTTGAACTGTTATGTTTCTTATAGTTTTGAGCGTTCAATTTTTTTTCCTGTTTTGCATGGTTCTCAACTTCTCATGTGATTATCCTCCTCTTGATCAGTGCCTTTCATTTGAGCTACAATATGTTGTTAAATCAAATACGCTGTGAAGATGGTGATCCTGAAAAGCTTCTTCGGCACTCATTTTACCAATTTCAAGCTGATCGAGTTCTCCCTGATCTTGAGGTTTGTTGACATTGTCAATTTATATTTATGCTTAGTTTTTGGGCTTGAGGATTCCATGAGCAAATTACTAAACGATCTACATGTTTAGTATTCAGTAAAGTGAGCAGTTCTAATTAATAATTACATACCAAAATTGATTTTCCCTCAGGAAAAAAAATGCCAGTAAACCAACTAGTGCGCCCAGTACCAGGTGCCCTAGTATCACAATTAATAGCAATTACACTAGCATAAAAACCCTGTTATTGAAGCACTATATTTGCACTTACGTATTACTCTATTTGAATTTTGTGCAGAAGCAAGTCAAGGAGCTGGAACTAGAGAGAAATTCCATGATTATTGAGGAGGAGGAGAACCTAAAGAGTTATTATGATCTCTTGCAGCAGTACAAAAATCTAAAGAAGGATGTCCGCGATATTGTTCATTCTCCTAAATATGTTCTACCTTTCTTGCAACCAGGAAGGCTTGCTCGCGTTCAGTACAGTACTGATGAGCAATCCACCTTCTCTATTGATGAAAACATCACTTGGGGAGTTACAATAAACTTTGAAAAGGTGAAAACCCATAGTGAAGGTACAGAAAACTTAAATGGAAAATCTGATCGAGCCATACTGTTATGTAATCTTTTTCTCTTTTGTTGAAGTTGTTTCCCCCGAGTTGTTTGGCAATGCAATTCCATTATATAACCTACAAGTCTTGTAATTAGACATTTTAAGGTGGTTTTGGAACTGAGTTTAGGCTCCAGCACAAGATATGCTTGCTGACTAATCGCTGCTTCAAAGTTCAAATTTGTATGACCACATTTATTTTTTCTATGATCTTGCACTTAATCTAAATGAGCTTTGATTAATTGTGGTAGATTGATATTTGATAGTCTGTCCTGGATTTTTTTGTCGTCATAAAAATTAGGACCCTTTTTTTCGGCAAATTGCATTTCATGAGTCTCATTATGTATAACTCCAGCACTGCCTGGTTGTCTGGTTGAGAACACATGACAGGGGCATCTTATAGCTATTGTGTCTCTCTTTACTCCTGAGTTCTGATTTATTTTTTTATTAAAAAATTCAGATAGGAGGCCTGAGGATTCCGATTACACAGTTGATGTTCTCACAAGATGTTCTGTAAGCAAGGACAAAAGTGGAAAGAAGACAATGAAGATTATTCCTCTGAAAGACCGTGGAGAACCAGTTGTGATTTCCTTGCCACTTTCTCAGGTTATTTCCTTTTCCTATTTGACCGGTGAACTTTTTATGTTCTAAACATTTATAACAATGCAAAGTGGTCTGTTTTCTGTCTAATTCACAGATTGATGGACTAAGCAGCATTCGGATGCACATACCAAAGGATCTTTTGCCTGTAGAAGCTCGAGAAAACACATTGAGGAAAGTTGATGAAGTTATTTCCAGGTTTGCTAAAGATGGGATCCCTTTATTGGATCCAGAAGAGGATATGAAAGTAAGAAAAAAAATCATGCATATCACTCAGGTTATCTCTATATATGTAGTTCTAACAGCTTGTTTGTTTTTCTTTTCAGGTACAATCAAGCTCTTTCCGGAAAGCTTCCAGAAGAATAGAAGCTCTTGAAAGTTTATTTGAGAAGCACGATGTCCACAATTCTCCACATATTAAACAAAAGCTAAAAGTGTTGCATGCTAAGCAAGAATTATCAACCAAAATAAAGGCCATTAAAAGAACAATGCGGTCTTCCACTGCTTTAGCCTTCAAGGATGAGCTCAAGGCCCGAAAACGGGTTCTTCGTAGACTGGGGTAATGCTTTGATGCATCCTTTGACACGTATATTCTGATAATATGCTGATTTGGAATTCAGAATGAGTGTCTACATGTCTAATGATTGCCATGCATAAGATAGATCATGTTTGTTGTATAAATTTTGCTTGCTGAAAAACAACTTTACAAGGGCACCAGATAAAAACTGACAAACACATAGCATAATTACATAACCAGTGGATTATTCTATCAAATTAGAAACAACATACACCATCTATCCCAATTGGCATGCCCTATGTTAGTTGCATGTCAAATTGTATCCATTCTTTTGTAAATAAATATAAATTCTTATCAGAGGATCAACTTTGTGACAGATATATTACAAGTGAGGATGTTGTGGAAGTGAAGGGCAAAGTAGCATGCGAGATAAGTTCTGCTGATGAGCTAACATTGACAGAGCTTATGTTTAGCGGCACTCTGAAGGATGCTACAGTAGAACAGATGGTAGCGCTGCTTTCTTGCTTTGTTTGGCAGGAAAAGCTTCAGGATGCCCCAAAGCCAAGGGAGGAGCTCGACTTGCTGTTCTTCCAGTTGCAGGAGACAGCTAGAAGGGTTGCTAACCTTCAGCTTGACTGCAAGGTAATTGATATAACTAAGCCATCATATGGATTGTTTGTTGATATAATTGTTATAAAGCTAGGTGGACTTGCTCCAGAATTGTATCTTAATGCTGAAACAAAATGTTCTCGTCTTGCCGATGACAGATCCAAATTGACGTGGAGAGTTTTGTGAACTCTTTCCGGCCTGATATAATGGAAGCGGTGTATTCATGGGCCAAAGGATCCAAATTCTATCAAATCATGGAGATGACCCAAGTATTTGAGGGCAGCTTGATCAGGGCCATCAGAAGGCTTGAGGAGGTCCTGCAACAGCTAATTCTGGCATCGAAATCCATCGGTGAAACCCAATTGGAAGCAAAACTTGAGGAGGCTGTCAGTAAGATCAAGAGGGATATAGTGTTTGCAGCATCTTTATACCTGTAAAATAGCTTGATGGTCTCCTGAGCATGTGAAGGCTATCAAAGTCACTCTTTCTGTTGAGCTGCCTGATTACTGTTGAAGGGGAGCAGGTCCTTGGCAGAGAAATTTTGTTGTTACTACCCCAGTAGGCGCTAACTAAATTAATTGGAATTTTCTAAAGGAATCCAGATATGTACCCATTTTTTCATGTGTACAAATTACAGATGTATTGGAACCTTGTTTATCATTTGAAAATCTAGGTTTGAGGTAAACGGTGTAATTTGACGCTATGTTTCTCCTTCAATCTATCATGGGTTGGTATGATGTGGCTGGCACATTCTATGGCTGAAGATGGAAAGTCGATATTGCTCTTAGGGCCTATTTAGTTCCCAAACAAAATTTTTCGCGCTGTCACATCGAATGTTTGGACACATGCATGGAGTATTAAATGTAAAAAAAAAAACCCAATTACATAATTCGCTAGAAAATTACGAGACAAATCTTTTAAGCCTAATTGCGTCATGATTTGATAATGTGGTGCTATAGTAAACATTTGCTAATGACGGATTAATTAGGCTTAATAAATTTGTATCATAGTTTTCTGGTGGAATCTATAATTTGTTTTGTTATTAGACTATGTTTAATACTTCAAATGTGTCTCCATATATCCGATGTGACATGCAGGAGTAAAATTTTTTGCCAACCCCTTATATGAAAACATCTTCTGTACTATGCAACAGGTGGCAGGCAAGCTAATAAATAGCGTTTGCAATGGCCGCTGTAGCAGTAGCGGACCAAAGATAGCACGTTGGAATTTAGCGACCGCTATAGCATTTTACGACTGCAATAGCAGCCTGCTATAATGCTTTGTGAGTTGTGACTGCTATAGCAACCCGCTATTGATTTTATTAGACCACTATAATGCTTAAATGATATTCTTCACACATGGATATGATAACTTAGCATCGTGTGTCTTCTTTATCTTATATATTTATATGTTATTTCATTATGTTATGAAATGCATGGGTAATTAAGTATGTAGTCTAAATTCTAAATTTTAAGTGAAATTTTATGTTTATATCGGTTTTTTTACTCCGCTATTGGAACTTAGCATCCAAAATAGCACTCGCAATACGCTACTCAGACACTAATCCGCTACCAACCCGCTATACCCTATTTATTACTTGGTGATAGATCAGAGCCCATATGAATGGGGATTGGTTGGATGAGTGGATTGACGATAAAGCACTGGATTTGTTAGAGGTTGCTTAAAGAATGACCTCGTTCGTGCAATGGGAGAAAATGGAAGGAGAACGATTGCGCTTTTAAAGCAGTTGTAGAGATAATGATAGAATTACTTTATTCTATAATAAATATTAAGTTCACAAGGAATTCTTATTGTACCCCAATTATCCGTGACTCGTGACTACATCATATGCTATATTTTAAGAAATACCCCAATTCTAGGAAACGTTTCATCTAGATATAAAAACGGTTGGAAATGATATTATTTCTATGAAAAAGATTATCAATCAGTCAGGAATTTTCATGTATGTAATAATCTAACTATTTAGTGAAGAATGCAATACAACGTTAAAGTAAACTGGAGAAGTCAAATTTTATCGACAATGGTAATGCTGACACTAGCCACAGGACGAATCGATCGATGGGGATGGACAATTGGCAGCTCGGCACAGTGCACGGTTATCTAGTTTAGCATTGGACCGGCATAGAGATATTAATCGGAAAATTTGAACCTTTTGGCTTTGGAAGTAGGCAAGAGTACAATGGAAACATAACAAAACAAATATACATTTTCTAGAATTTTAAATATAATTCAAGAAAACCGTCTCAAACTTTATTTTCAGAGGGCAGGACAACATTGCCATACCACGCACAATGACACTATCTTTGAAGTGGAGTGGCCAAAAGTTTCATTTTAAAACAAACTTTTCAATTTTGCTTCTAAAACTAATTTTAGAAGTTCAAAAAATAATGAACATTGAAAAAAAATCACAAAAACCGAAGAATGCAGGTCACAGACATGAGGTTGGACCTCGTATTTGCCTTCCCAAAAACTTACCATTCGATTTACTCCTGAAGAGTTTTGGGTAACATTTCTTCATCCAAGATTCTTACCATTATTCCTTGCTCTGATAGTTACTACTACTACAAATACAGTTCTTGCATTCTCACTTTGTCAGATTTATCAAATATGTTGGCAGCAGAGAGGATGAAAAGAAACTGAATTCAGCGAAAAGAAATCCAAAGCAAGAACATTCAGTAACTAGAATTCAACGAGGCATCATAAGTTTTGAGAACAAACCAATAAATTTAAACTAGTTGAAAACATTTTGCAGAACCAAAACGTGCACAAAATTAAGGAACAAATAACTACTACATGCTGACAGTTTATTTTAGAAAAAAGGAAAAATTAAGGAACAGCTAACAACAGATTAACATGCTTCTTTAAAAGCCATGGTGACAGGAGAAATTCCCGATTTTTCAGGATGAACAGAAGACCGGTTGATACAATTGACTTGGGAGTAAATCCTAGTCAACAAAAGGTCAGTTGGACCTAAAGCAATTGAAAAATTGGCTGTTATGCAGAGCCGGCAAACAATGAAATGAATTAGACTCCTAATGTGGGCTAATCCCACAATAAATGGAATCTGATGCAATTATTCAATTAGCATCCCTCTTCAGATCATCGTCAGAGAAGAAACCTGTACTTTGCGCACAGCGGTTAGAAGTTATGTACTGTTCTTTCTTCTCTTATCAGAGGAATGGCCAGTCTTTCTCTTGTGGCGGCTGAAATCTGAAACGAATCGGAATGTCTGACCACAGCCAGGTTCCTGGCACTCGTAAGGTCTTACCCCCGTATGGACTCTCATGTGCTCCGTCCTCGCCCATGGCCACTTGAATGCCTTCTTACACCCCTTCCATGTACACTTAAGTGGCCTTTCATCTATATGCACCTTCCGGTGCTGAAGCAAGTACTTGTGGCAGAAGAACTTCTTCTTGCATCCTTTGACAGGACAAATGTCACGCTTATGCAATAACAAGTCCTGCTGGGTACTGAAGCTCATGTCACATCCTTCTATATCACACGGAAATTTGGCCACTTTATTTCCAGCGCGCAAACCATCGGTAGCCTGATGTTTGCTGCCTTTTCTCTTACCATTTTGCGATTTTCCTCTAGATTTCACTTTCACGTCATCAATTTTGTCTTCTGTAATTTTATCCTCATTGTCTAGTGTGACTTCATCTGCAACCGCTACGTCAACTAAGTGGTCCATATGGTCATCTTCGGTTTGATCTTCTTGAAGTTGTCTATTTATCTTATCATTCTTTTGCTTCTTAGAGCTTGATTTTTTGTTCATCTTTTGTAACTTATTTTCTTCATTCAACAAATCATCATTGGACTTGTACTTGCTAGATTTTCTCTTACCTTGCAATTTGCCTCCAGATTTCACTTTCACTGGATCAGGACTTTGTTGTCGAGAGTTACCTAGTGTGGCATCATCTCCACTACCCATGTTAAGCCAATAATCCACACCATTATCCTCGTCATATAGTTCATGAAAACTATCTGTTCTTTTCTCATCCTTCCGCTTCTTAGAACTTGATTTCCTGGTCACGTTTTGCAATTTACGTTGTTGATATTTCTGAGGATTTGTTCCTTCCTCAATTTCATCTCCATTGCCATGTTTGTCATAATCATCAGAGTTTTCAGTTTGGTCATGGATAACTCCAGAGTTCATTCCAAGGCCACTGCAAAGCATACTAGCTTCATCAGAAGCAGTGGATCTCTTGTTTTTTGGTTTAGATTTCTCAGCAGATACCCCCTTTTTTCTTCTTGATGTTCTTCTTGATGGGGTTCGGTTGCTTGTATTGCATCTTGTTGACGCTTCATCTTGTACTTTGCCATGGGAAATAGTAGTGAACATTGCTTTGCCGTACACTACGCTACTGTTCTGTTCTTCACGCTCACGAGCTAGAAGTGGATGAACTTGATTTGACATCCAAACTTTCCCACACCACCACCCAGCCACCTTTTTCTTTGTTGAGCCTGACTTTTGACATCCATAATCTGTCAAACTGTCTGGGTTTTCTTGGCCAAATGCCTTATAAATGATGGAATTGTATGGTATCTGCTTGCTGTAAAGTGGTGATTTGCTCTGTTTGGCACTGTAATATATGTTGATACCCATTTTGACTGCCCAGTCACTGCCAGTGGGTTCAGCATCTTCATCCTGTAAAGCCAACTGAATCTTTTTAACGTCCTCTTCAGTTGCTTCTTTGAAAGTGATATCTTTCCAATCATGCTTGATACCAAGTTCTTCTGCTATGACTTTTGCTGCTGACTCTGCTCTAGGGTATTCTGCAAACACATTATAAATTACCAACGAAAAACAATCATTTTCATTTTACAAGAACAATTAAAACAGCTAATCTGTTAATTAAACAAAAAATAGACATAAATGCACAGAAAATTTTGAACTCCTAAAAGTCATTGTCTCATTAGCTCACTGCAGTTTATGCCCTTGGTGTAGTTGCTCATGTAGTTGTAAACACATGTTTTTTTTTCTCTGTTTTGGAAAAATCCAAACAAAACAAAACAAAACAGCATACTTGATGTAAATAACATGTCTCAAAAACATGCCATAATCACCAACAACTAATCAGTCGGTAATGCAAATATTAAAGTTTTGAATTGTTGCTCAAATCCAAGATACGAAGAGGACACAAAGAAGGATAAATAATTCAGGAAACGGCTAGGAACTCTGCAGAAATTAGGAAACAGGGTAAATACCTGGATGGCACAAAAGCATAATATTAGCACCACCGATTTGTTGAAGCTGTGTCCATGTTTCCAAAGCATGTTCAAGACAAAACACATGCATTCTGCAAGAGTCTTTATTGTACCTGAGCATGGTCAAAACATCTGGATCCATTGAGGCTTTAGCTGCACTTACACAAGTATCTGAAGAGGATTTTAAAACTGATGTAGTTAGATCATCAACCAAATCAAGATAACCTGAACACTGTGTTCCTGACTTTCCCAGTTCTATAAAATGGTCGATATCTGTATCCCTGTTAGACTGACTAATGGGCCTACTATTATGGCTTACAGGTTTCATCAATGATGTGGCTCTTGCCTCACATTCCTCTTCATGCAAGTGTGAATTTGTCTTTTGACACTGAACTGTACTGGAACAGCTAGCTGATGTTTCCAAGATTTGAGGATCCGTGCTTTGGTTTACTGAATCATTTTTCTTGCTATGTTTTGAAACATCCTCAGTTGTTTCATCATCAGAGTCTGATGAGTCATATGCAGAAGCTAGAAGCCCAAGAGCAGAGGTGCATCCATCTGTATTGCTGGCATATAGTTCTCTACACCGATCAGAGACATGGGCCAAACTTACGGCATGCTTTACATTATCATCTGTTCCAGATGCTGGACCTGTTGATAGAGATAAAACCAACAATGTAACTTCCAAAGTCTGAAGAAAGAAACCGGACTTCATTATAAAAGGAAGTCCTTCACTTTACTTATTTTCAGGACTTGAGTATTGGAATATTACAATGGTTGCATTGATTCTGTTTGTTCAGTAGAGGCATGTGATTTGAAGCAAAACATATAAATATATAGTAATTGAGTCTTGACTGTCCTAGGGAAAAACAGTATGACAACTGAAGAATAACCCTCAGAAAATAGGAAAGAGAATATGTTCTACAATGTTTATGCTGCAAATAGTATACAAAATCAAACGATATTAAGCTACATTAGGTCAATTTATTATCTATGTAAAAAATCACTTTCAAATAAGGTCCAACAACATTCCTTGGTACTTTCACACAATAAATTTAATATGGATGATAAATGAAAACATTCTGATTAACATGATGGCAACAAAAAATACCAGGATGATTTCAAACTCCAGTCGGACAAAAAGTGAAGAGGACTACGATTAGGGAGTTTTATCCAGATCATGAAACAATACCACAGCTAGATCAGTGCCAAGAAATGACAAGTGGCTACCATAGAACGATCAGGTAACAGTGATTGTTATTACTAACCTGGTGGAGGACTAATCTCATGACTCTGGTCAATCCAGTTTGAGGTATCATCAGATGCACCAATTCCTCCTTGTTTTGCACTCGATGAGATGCACTCTTTAGACATGATAAACTGTACTGCTGCTTCTCTAGGTTGAATGATGGCTACACATGCAAAGCTTAGTATTCCGCACTGTACACATGGCAACCGTCCTTGATCTAAGATCCCGCCTGCTGGATGTGATCTTGCTGTATCAATTCCTCTGCTCTGAATCTCTGAAGTAGATAAGCACAAAGCAGCAGCATCCCGTTGGCCATATTTTGTTTCATAAAGTTTTCTATTGCTACAGCCCACAAGACTGGTTTCACAAGGATATAAGGATCCACTCATGTCCTGAATCTCTGTAACCTTGTCTACAGCCACATGATCAGCAGCCATATTTTCTGCTCCTTGCTGGCTAATACTGCAGGGACCAGCTGTAAACCTTTGTTTAACAGTAACTTCAGATTCCAGTGCAACAGGAAAGGATGGAACGAAGAAATCAGCGTTTGGAACAATTATACAAGAATTCTTATCCAGAAGGGCGCTAAGCAAATTGTTGTTTTCGGTTACACTTCCAACAAAATTTTCTTTGACCATTATATCACCTTCATTCTTATTCTTGTCCCTTAAACGTGAGCTTCTTGGAACAGAATAGAAATTCTTAGGCTCCCTGTAAATGAATGTTTCAAAATAAATTCAACTACATTATTCCAATACCTATAGGAAATTACAGACACATACAACAACACCAACCACTATCCAGTTTAATTAAAGATATTATAAGGCCTCCATCATGGATCATTTGAATCCAAACAAGATATCTAGTTATTTTAGTGCATTTAAAATAAAGATATAAAGGTGATGTCGTCCAGTATTTTAATGTAAGGATTAGCCTCATATTTTAGTGCAGCACACCTTGGACGCAATGAGAGTGCTAGCTCATAAAGCAGCTGATAATGAGACACCATCGGACCACAATTAGTTGAAGCCCTCCGGATTGCAGCTTCTTTAGCCACTTGTAACCAATGGGGAGTTGCAATATTTGATGCTTCCCCACAATTAAATCCTGCAGAAGCGAAAAAGTTAAACAACATATTTTATTCATAGGGACCAAGATCCTTTACAAGAACCAGTAACCATAACTGTTCAAAGAACACAGAGAAAATGGTAAACTCTCAGACATAGAACAGCCATTTTGTGGCTGGAATACATGAAACTAACGAGTAGATGGAACCAAATACCTCTATTCATTGATCATTCAGCATTTGTTTTCAACAATTTGGGGATGCGACTTTTGAATTTGATTTGCAGGCAGATAAATGGTTTCATATTTTTCTATTTAATGTGCATACCATGTTAACTAATCAGGTTTGAGTTCAGTTCAGGATATGATGTTTGAGTGACCAAAATGCTTAAAAGCCTAATTCAGTCTCAAAAGGTCTGTAATTTAATAAAAGCAACTTCTATGAGATCAATCAACTTACATAAATAATAGAAATTCATCATACCAAGTTCAATCAATCAAGTTCGGGCCTTAGGATTAAAGACCACAAAATGATCATCGAAGGCAGTAGAGTTCAATTGAGCAACTCTAGACATGTTTCCTTTCATGAAGAATATTCATTAATGAAGTTCCATATTCGGGGATTAATGAGTTTTCAGTTTTTAGGGCACCAGTACTGTTACTATCTCATCTCTGTCCAAACCAATTACGCACAATCCAAACAACCTCAATCTCCAATGCAATAGCTAGGTTGAAGCACTAGTTTCTTTGGCAAAACTGTATTTATGCATATTGCTTGAGTCGAGGCGCCAACTAGTAGGCTTGACGGCCAGTCGTTTCCAAAACACCAGCGTGTCATTAAAGGTAGTTAATTTTCATCTTAAGTGCCTAGATTAGCAGCTTGTTGTACATGCGAGGTTGTAAAGTATGGTAAGCCACAGGCACTTAATCTCCCCACTCTTGATTTACTCAGTGGATAGCCATTCTGAAATGACATATTGCAAAACGAAGGGAGTACATAACAAAGGTGATAATGTTAGAAAACCAACAATGCTATAGCATTGAAATGATGAAACCTAACCTAATTTTCGTGTTCTCTCATATCAACTAGTATGCATGGTTGTGTTTTTCTTTTCTTTTTTGTGCAAGGGTGACATTCTGATTGCATGGTTTACAAAAACAGACCAAATTTGAGCATCTCATTACAGAAACCTTGGATAGTTGGATCCATAGCCAAAGGAGATATTGTGCATCTAGGGCATATGAAATGCCATCAACAGCTAGTAACACTGCATGGTTATCTATCCAGGCAACTAAACATGTGATCACACAATTCATGATGGTCTGACGGCAAGTTTTGATTTAAACAGGGAATTAAGAGGGACATATCTAAATGATAATTTGAGTGCTTTTAAATTTTAATTATTTGAAATTGAAAACAGTATCTTCCACTAAGTGTGCAGAACAATATGACTACTCCATATGTATTAAAGCACTTTAAAATAAATATAGCCGCCTTCTAAATATATTTGATTGGCACTATATGGTATTGCGCTGGCATTTTAGTTGTGAACAGATCTAAATAAAACCATAAGGGCACCAAATGAAAGTAGCTAGCTCTCTACAAAACAAGGATGGAGTTCCATTTCTTGAGTTAGCCAAAATTTGTAGCCTTCACTGTAGAATAGTAAGTCGAAGATGTGAACAATACAATACATATAGGACCAAACAGATAACTTCTCCAAGGGAGATAATATGTTCCACTACTCATTCTATGATATGGGCATGATGACCTACCATGGCTAAAGCCTGAATGATAAGCTCCAGGGAATGTGATAACAAATTCTCCCGCTTTTTGAACCAATCTGCTTTGGAGAAATATCTCTTAAACATTATACTTGATACTCAAAATAATGTCATAGAGTAAATATCCCAAACAAGGGCATTATGAAATGTGGGTATACCTGCAGCAGGGAACACCAGCAGAAAGAAGCACCTCAGGAGATAAGACAGTTGTCTTCTCATTTAACGTTTGAAAGGCCACTGCAAGTCATAGGATATAAGTAATCCATTAGTGCATTGATCATCAGAGGCAATTCTTACTTGAGTATTCAACATTACATCTTGTCAATGAAATTTCTCTAGACAACCACATCTATAACTATGTGGTTAACACCGAGTTGGAAAAACCACGTAAGCTTGTTCAACTTAGGAAAACTTCAAAAAGTCATAACTTATTAATAAAGTATTTTCCTCTCCACTTCATTAACTTATAACCGAGTAAAGGTTTATCCAGATTCAAGAATCATATAAAGTAACCCAAGCTTTAGAGTGTCTCTCTCCTGCTCATGATCTAATAATGAACTGTGATCTGCTCAAGGTTACAAATCTTTTACATTGGTAAGCTGTTACTGGATTCATTTGACCCATCCAGGATTTAGTATCAAATGAAATCTGAAATTGAGAGAAACTTTTACAGTAATTAAAGAGTTACCGAAACAAACAAACAAACAAGGTGGGCAACTGAATCTAACCATTCATTTACCGAGGTTAGAATTGTTTTTTTATAATCAACCTAAAAAAATATGCACTGTTGCACTCTCCCTCTCATGGAAGATCTTATCAATGGACTACCTTCACTGCTTGGCACCGCAATGTATCATGATTAAGAAATCACCGCATCATCATCTCCATCTCCTTTTTATTAGCATAAACACATATGACATATCACAACCATACGATGGTGAAAAGAAAGAACATTACCTCCTGACAACAAATAAAGCATTCGTTCATCCAATGCAGAATTGGAAGTGATACAAATATCATCAGATCAGAGGTTTGGAATATCTGTCACTATATGAAAAGATAACTAAATTCTCGTTCACAGTAAAAGAAATGTTCCATCCATACAGACCCAAGGTCTCACCAGACATTGTGCTAGGTCTTTGTTGCCACCTTTATTATGCCTACTATTGCATTGAGTGCAGAGTTATCTTTCATAAGGATCTCCTAAAGTATAAGCCTACAACAATTGCTTCCATGCCCCTATATTTTTCGCACTAATCTCATCTGGTACTTGTATGAGTGTTGCTTTAAGGTCTTTTAGGGTGTCCTAAGACCTTGAGAATTGGATATATTTTGATGGTTCTTACAAGGTGGTAGTAAATTAAATTTTTTACAAGGACCAAACAGAAATTATAAATTAAAATCTCAAGTAAACAAATTGTGGTAGTACATTCATGTCTACATAATCAAACACAAGTAAATCAACCAAAAATGATTTTCCAAGTCACTGCAACTGGCAAGGGATATATCACAGAAACTAGGCAGAAGAGGAGCACAGCTGGCACGCTAGAGTAGTATACCAACAAATATGGTGAGAGTAGCTCCCGATTGACTGATGTGGCGTGGCAACATGATAACATACTGATGAGGACAACAATGACTAATAGAAGATATTAGTGATCTGTTACAAATATCTTTGGGACATTTGGGGACATACAGATGAGGACATGTGGAGGAAATTTGATATGCATGATCATGGAGGATTTAGTTGCAACATTCTTGTTAAGGGCATCCTTAATCTTGCTCATTAAATGAAGTAAACAAAAATGTAGCAGAATCTTGGATAGACATCTTCATCTTAAAACTGAACATGGAGGATCCAAACAGGATGTACATTATGACTCTGGGTAGAGACCCTTTACATGTAATTCTAAATTCTAATTTGCATGTCTGCATGTCCTTGGAGTCCAATCCTAGTAGAATCGGTTGTCAAGCCAAATCTGAATCTTACAAATACACTATAATACTCTCTTTTCAAGGAAATCCCCTATCATTACGATTTCTAAGGGTTTAATAATAGGCCAATGCATCAGATACTTTGTTAAACCAGATTGGGGCAACATTTCCATAGCTCCATAAATTTGTTTCTTAGTGTTTGTGGATGAGCAAATCAACCAGGTGGCAGATCACATAAACATAATGACTACTGTATTCGCTGAATTGCAACTATCAGCTATTTCTTTATTCCTGTTTGCCTAAGAAGTAAGATGAGTCACACTAGCAGAGGGCTTAGTATTTAGGTCCACAGCTTCAGTAACTAAAAAGGCTTAGTAATGATGCTCATATATAGTTTCTCTAAAGGACAACAATTTCTACTTAATTTACAAGCTATTGCAGTCACATAATGGCTCACCTGGAGTAGTAGTCGACACACTAACCACCATAATATTTTCAGGAAAAAAAGAAATTCCCATTTCGGTAAAAATTTAGCAATGGTGTGTGAAGATTCTCTGACGAAAAGGTTTTGACTCTTGGGCGTCAAAAGGAAAAGGGGTGGTGACCCATGCGACCTTTTCTTTCATCAGGCAAGAAAACTGAAGAACAGTAAAAGCAGCAGGAGGAGGAGACTGAGGACAACTCACTGATGGCGTTGAGGTCGTCGGCGTAGCCGTGGACGCGCACCGTCTCCTCGAAGGCGAGCATGGCGTCGCGGGGGACGCCGTACCAGGTCTTGGCCTTGCCGAAGTGGAGGAAGTTGAGGCTGTGGAGCTCGTGGTCCTCCACGTGCCAGGCGAACCAGCTGTAGAGCATGGCCACGTACAGCATCGGGGTGGTGACGCCCGCCACGTCGCGGGCCATGGCGCGGAGCAGCGACCCCCGGGCGCGGGGCGCCACCCGCATGTTCCACTCCGTCTCCCCGACGTCGGTGGCATTGGCGGCGTCGGGGAGCTCGTCGGGGGAGGCGAAGCCGGAGCCGGGCATGTCGTTGCCGTACTCGACGCTGAAGGGCCTGGAGGCGCAGGCGGCCCAGAAGAGGGCCTCGAGCTGGAGGTGGGTGGGGTTCCTGGGCGGCGCGGCGTGCCTCGGGGGCTCGAACTCGGCCGCCTTGGCGCGGAACGCCTCCAGGGTGTAGCGCTCCCCGCTCTCCCACACCCGGCGGCTGGCGGCGCGGCGGTTCCTGGCGGAGAGGCCGACCTGCTGGAGCCGCGTGGGGAAGGTCGGGGAGGGGTCGCCATTGGAGGAGGCCGCGGCGGCGAAGGCGGCCTGGAGGCGGCGGAAGGTGTCGTCCTCGGGGGGCCGCGGGAGCGGGGGCACGATCTTGCAGATGCCGTAGCGGGACGCCTCCGGCTCGATCCTGAGGATGTAGGCGATGGGGTCGGCGAACTCCGCCAGCGTCGGGTGGTACTCCGGCGCCACGGGCAGCGTCCGCAGCCACTCCGGCGGCTCCACCGCCGGCGGCTGCAGCGACATGGCGGAGGCGGAGGCGGAGGGGGAGGGTTTCGTCAGGGGAGGAGGAGGAGTCGCATTTGGGAGGAGGCGATTTGGGGGAATTGGCTTGGCTGCTGCTGCTGCTGCTGCTGGCTTAGCTTGGGTGCTCGCTGCTGATGCCGCTTGCTGCTGCTTTGGGGGTAGTGAGAGGAGAGAGGAGAGAGAAATGGTGGGGAAGACGAGGTGATGGGGATTTTCTTTGGGGGTTTTTTTATTTGTTTATTTATTTTTCTTTCCATGCGAACGGTGGTAGTAGAAATCAAGAGATGGAATCCGTTATTTGCCCCTTTGGAAACTATATATTCGAACAAAATTTGGGGAAACTGCCGGAGATCGGATTTTGTTATGGGGTTTGCTCTTCTTGTTTTTGGAAAGATTTTTCAGCCCGAAATTAGGGAAATAATAATATAGGTAAGTACTTTTTCAGATCTGAGATACTCTGAGATAAGGAGATCGATGGCGGTCGTGAACTCGTGATAGTGATGATGATGAATAAAAGATCTCTTCAATACTTTGATTTGATAAAGTTCGGTGCCAAATAATGGTATTATAATTAGAGTGAGGGTTGGGTAGTAAGAAGGCTAATATGGAGATCACACAAACTAAAAATAATAATGTAGTTGTTATACAGATCTAAAGAAAAATTATAGAGAAAATATAATCGGGATGAGAGAGAATTCTATGGATTACTTTGGCTAGGAGATTGGAGGAGTTAGAGCTATTATATAGAGATAAAGTAACCGCTTTTTTAAGTATACAATTATTAAATTCACTATTATTTTCCTTGATCAAAAGCAAATGCTTTTAAACGATACTTCAAATTTCAAGAGATATTTGTGGATGAAAGATCATGACAAATTAAGAAAACAAAGCAGGCTCCATCATTGATGATGAGAGAAAGCATCTCTTTCTAGTCAAACGTCGGCATGGACACTATGCATTAATTGCACATATACTCGATATCCGTTTTCATTTCTAACATTGACAATTGGTATACTCCAGATAACATGTCTCATCATTTTTAAACGGCACGATCTACTAATGATATGGAATTAATTCTATTTTTACATTATTACTATGAGGAGCCGTATGAGGTGAAAACCTCATGTACATCCTCCATACTCGTAAAGGAAATCGTTTTGGACAACGATACGGTCTCCAAAACACAACTTTGCCTTCTTATTTCTATAAAAATATTTATTGAAAAATAATATATGTATACTTTTACGAAAGTATTTTATAATTTTTACATTTTCAAACTCAACAACTTGAGAGTTATTCATGATTTATACTCTCAAGGTTTGACTTAAACATTATCTTTAAACGACTTCCTTTACGAGTACGGAGGGAGTATAGTTTTGGAGCGGAGATTTTTATTAAATAGAATGAACGACCATAATAGATGTTGTCTCAATCTGAAGGAAATTATGTGGAAGCTTTGCAGAATTATTATGAAGCATTGCAGAATTATTATGAAGCTATGCGACTAGAAATTGATCCCTACGATCAAAGTTATATACTCTATAACATAGGCCTTCCACACTGGCTCTGCAAATATTATTTCCGGGCACTAGAACGGAACCCCTTCTTACCATAATATGGCCATGATCTGTCATTACGTGCGACTATCTCCACTATGTAGAATTTGTAGGATCATACAACAAGAACTAAACCAACCAGAGGGGGGTGAATGGTTGTAGTACCCAAAAACCAAAACTTTTAGCGGAATTAAAAGTTGCCCTCGAATTCGATATAGATTGGTCTGACCGGAGTAGATGCACCGGTCTGACGGCTCGAAGACCTCCGATCTGACCGGTAGTGAAGCTCGATCTGATTGTGCATTGCCCTGCTAACGCCTGTTGCTGCCGCCGGTCTGACCATCATAAACCCGTCGGTTTGACCGGGCTGATGCTGTCAATTTGACCACCAGTGTCCAGTCGTTTTGACCGGGCCGATGCCATCAGTCTAACCGCCAGTGTCCCATCAGCTGGATCACCGAATCCGAGCAAACACAAATTGAAGATCTCTCAAAATAAATTCAGGGCCTGTTTGGCACAACTCCAGCTCCAGCTCCACCTCTCCTGGAGCTGGAGTCAAACCAAACAATTTCAACTCCACCTAAAATGGGAGCGGAGCTGGGTGGAGCACTGTCACAAAATGAACTAGAGAGGAGGAGCTGGGTTTAGGCTGCTCCACAACTATACTCCAGACCCAACTCTAAGCTAAATTTAGGAGTTGGAGCTCTACCAAAGAGGCCTTGAAACTTTATTACTTCTATTTATATTTACAAAGTGCAACAACAACTCTCCTCACAAAAATCTCGACTAAACTCAAAACCCTAACTTTTCTCTAGACTCAACTCTTACAAAATTGAAGCTGGAAGGCTCTATTTATACCTGAGGTAGACAGCCTAAAGCCACAAACCAACTTGTACAAGAAGTCTTAATCCCCTAGGAAATCTTCCCGTACAAGAAACAAACTTTACAAACTCCAATCATACCAAATTTGGACTTCTTCCAAATTCGACTCCGCATCCATACGCACACAACATCTCCGTCGTATGCCATATAAAATCTTCACCAACTACGCGCATGATACCTTGATCGTTCGGATGTCATCTTCTCCCAAGTTGACTCATGATCCATCACCGACAACGCTCTCATCAGGCATCAAGACTCACCCTGTTGATGGGGGATACCCGTTGACCGTATTCGAAGGGTATTGAGGTACATTGGTATGAGAATCTACACGATACGACACCAAGCACATAAGAAGACAAGGATTATACTGGTTCAGACCCCTCATAAGGTAGTAGCCCTAATCCAGTTTATACGGGGGATTATGGAAGAAACCACAGAGTACAATAGAGAACAACTGAACTCCGAGATCCTCGTTGAGGGGAGGTCGACGAGATCTATTGGCGAGTAGGCTTCAAGTTCTCCGGATTGCGTTTGTGGTGGCAGATGTCTTGCACTAAGATTCGATGCCATGTACACCTCAGGGGCTTAGTGTTTATACCGTGGATCACCTTAGTTTCCATGTAGAACTCGGAGACAACGGACCCCGTACGACTAGATAGTATCCTAATCTTCTCCGAGTAGGACTATGTTATTTCTACTTTTGCAAATACTATTTCTTTATTTTATACGGTTCCTTTCCGTATATTTGTGGATATACCGTATCCGTATATCTCATGATTATGCCTTATCCCTAACCCCGACACACCTACACATGAACCAATAAAGAAACCATATCCGAGCACATGTTCTCTCCAACTTGAATCAACATTAGCACACAACAGTATTATACACGTATAGTATCCATCTAGAAGCCATAAGCATGAATTAATCACGGATATCCAAATAAACAACTTGAAACCGAAACCGGCACAAAGTCGGTTTGGTCAGACCGTCGGGATGGCCGGTCTAACCGCTCGCTCCACTCCGGTCTGACCAACGGCCATGCGCCCGGTCTGACCGACTCCAAACAACCGAAACACATGTTCATCATCTGAAAACAATTCATAATATTTGTCAGGTCTGACCGGTACACAAACCCTAGTCTGATCGACCCTAAAACCACTTCATCTATTATCTACAAATATCAAAACCAATTATCTTACATGGTACAAATTAATAATCAACCACACTTTAATTTTACAGAATTCTCTTAGACAGGGCAATGATAGGTTACCACTGTTATTTATTCTCTTAGTGTAATTTCTGAGGAGAATGGAATGATATTTTTATATTTATTGTAGTCAAACTATTGGGAGGAAACATACAAAACTGGGAATATTGAGATATGATCTTATTTGTCGCCTAATTCATGCATGCAATGTACATGAAAAGTCAAAGTGCATGCAATGTACATGAAAAGTCAAAGTACGTGACATGAAATCAATAATTAACATTTTCAAAATAGTTTAAACGATAAATACATATATCATAAAAAGGATATATACCTAACATGTAAAGTTGGATTGTGTTGAGTATGAATCCCATATGAGATTTTTTCTTTAGCTTTGGCCATACACTTCTAAGGGTACTATGGGCCTTTTTTGACGCGGTAAGCCGGTAACGTAGTGTATTTGACGAAAAGCTAACGATGATGGTAAAAATGGAAGGAAAACACTTACGTAACTGCGATGGCATTTTGTACAAAACAAGCTCACTGATGAGAACTTATAGGATCAATCTTTTGTCAATAGCAAAACTTCGAGTTTAGGCAACATAATGGCTCCTTTGAAACACACGATTGAAAAAGCAGAAAAATAGAAAATCCCTGTTATTTTGACAGGAATACATGTATAAAATAGATACTAACTCCGTTTCAGGTTATAAAACTTTATAGTATTGCCCACATTCATATAGATGTTAATGAATCTAAGCACACATGTATGTCTGGATTCATTAACATATATATGAATGTATGCAATGTTAGAAAGTCTTATAATATAAAACTGAGGAAGTAATTGTAAAGGGAAAAGTACGAATTACCCCCTTGAACTATTGAGGTCGATCGAATTACCTCCCTGAACTACAATACCAGACATTTGACACCCTAAACCCTTGAATATGGATAAATTATCCCCCTAACAAAAACCAAAGTGGTTTTCAGCCTACATGGCATACACGGGGTGATACAGTCAGCAAAAACAAATAAAACCAGTGGGACCCGCTTGTCAGCGTTGGTTTTTCTCTCTCTCCTTCTCTCCCTTCTCTGCTTCTCTATTGGTGAGAGGAAGACAGAGCCACAGACATAGCACCGACGGTGAGGGCCAGTCTGAGGAGGGTGTCGGAGACAACAAGGCAGCGGTGAGGTTGGCTTGAGGCGGTGGAGAGGTGCCCTCTGCTAGCTCATGGAGGGCATCCACCGTATCCTCTGGATCTAGCAGAGAGGCAGGGAGATGGGAGGTGGTGGAGAGGCCGCTGGGCAACCGACGACGATAGCAGCACAACAGTGAAGCGGGTACGGGAGCGGAGGAACTTGAGGAGGGTTCAACCATGGTCACTGGCACTGGCTCCGTTGTCGCGGTAGAGCTTGCCCTAGAAGAGGAGATCCATGCTGGCGGCCGCCTCATCGAGCGCAAGCTTTGCAACTTCCCTGCATTGAAGGCCATGGAGGTCCCGGGGACGGAGAGAAGCGGCTGCGGGCGTCCCCTCCGTTGCCTCGACGAGCCGCACGCTGCCGGCTGTGGGTGCCCCTCCTCCCGCCCCGAGCTCCGCTGCCCACTCGGCCCTAAGTTCCGCTCACTGTTGTCCCCTCCACCGCCCCGAGCTCCGCTGCCCCATCAAGGTGAGGAGGGGAGAAGAGAGGATTTTGGAGAGAGATAGAGATGTGAGGGTAAAAGAGAGGGTGAGAGACTAACATGTGGGGCCCGCTGATTTAAAAAGAAAAGAATTGATGATTGGACTGCCACGTAGGCCAAAACCGCTTGTAAAGCTGCTCGGGAGGAGGGGGGAGGGTCATCCGGTATCGATAGTTGAGGGTGAAAAATGGCTGGTTTTTAGGTTTGGAGGGGGGTAATTCGTACTGACACAATACTTCAGGGGGTAATTCGTACTTTTCCATATGTAATATATAGAAAAAAATACATAAATGATTGTTTGAGTAGACCGTAAGTGAAACGTAAGAGTAGGATGAGAGAGATAGAGTCAAAATAAGATTGGAGCTCTTACTAACCACTTTCCAAAACCTTTATAGAATTGTCCATGACATAGGTATTTCAAAGGAAATGATATTTGATTCAAGGAAAATTTTGCTATAGGACACTGATATTGTGTGGTTTTAGCCCTACGACACCACACAAACTAACATTTAGGGGAAAACACTCCATAATCATTGTATTTTGCTAGTGGATACCGCGCCTACTAAAATAATAATTTCCGGTTGAAGAGGAGAGAGAAATCATGTGAAATGTCAAATATGCCCTTGGGCCCACATGGCAGTGACTCAGCACGAGGAGGAGCAGAGGCAATGGAGGTCGGTGAGCTTGTCGCCGGTGCCGGTCGCCGACCGCCGGCGGTGAACGGCGGGGTTTCGCGAGGTGTGGCCAAAAGAGGATTTGTAGAGTGGAGGATTGTGAAGCTAATGGTGATGGTATCGTGCACATTGGTGACTGGAATCAGTGTCGACGGCAGCACGAGCGGCGGTGAGCTTTGGCATGCTAGTGCATGTTGAGCTCTAGCTCGTTTTAGTGCAAACCCGTGCATGCATATGTGCCTACATGGTGCTTGGATACTCACCCGACATCATGCGCGGGTTGGCGAAGACAGGACAGTAGTGGCGACGGGAGGAATGGCTCTGGCATTGGCGGAAATGACAGGATGATGCCGATAGCGAGAAGTGGCCCACGGTCTACCAAGGAAGCATGCGCACAAGATTAGTTGAGCTACTAGGAAGCTTCACGCCCAAGGAATGGGGCGGAATCGGAATCGGAAAGGGGAAGCGGTGGCCGGAGGTGAGGAAGACGATGTTGATCTCCCACCTCGGTGCATGATTCTTGGGGATTCTTGGGTGGTCTTCGAGAGAAGGCTGTGGTGGTCACGATGGCTCGGTGGCTCGGTCTGGTGTGGTTCACAGTGGCCAGAACGGCGACGAAATCATGGCGGCAGTGCTCGGTGCGTGCTCCAGAGCCGACAATGGCATGGCGACATTCCCATCGCTGCAGTGGATGAAATGAGATGGTATCGAAAGAATAATTGTTTGGCATGATGAGGAGAATAGGGAACGCAGAAGAGATGGGGATGGAGATGGCTTGGCGATGAATGCGGACATCATCTTCTTCGCTGCCTCTTCCGTCGCTATCGTCGCCGCGCGCACAAAGTAGCCACGAGAGCTCGCCGGCACGGCAGCGCCCCAGTCAGCACCTGCAGCGTGCCCTCAGCTCGAACAACAACGGCCGCGGCGAGCCTGCAACATGACGCTGGCGTGCGCCGCAATGCAGCGGAGTAGAGTAGGGAGGGGATGAGGTCCCATGGGCATTTCGGTCACACCGCGTAAAAAATCAGGCCCGCTAGCGCCTCGTCAGCACGGAAATTATATTTTAGTCGGTGCGGTGTCCACTGGCAAAATACCATGATTATGGAGTGTTTTTCCCCAAAAGTTAGTTTTTGCGGTGTTTTAGAGCTAAACCACACAATAACAGTGTCCTGTAGTAAAATTTCCCTTGATTCAAGTGTAGGAATTTTTAGTACAGGATTAAAATCCTTCAATTTTTTTAACGTTTTTTCTATAATAAAAGGGGTCTACAAATGGAGATAATAATGTGTACAATTATATACTCCCAATCTAAACAATATTTTCAAATACTACTTTAGTATATGAGATGCAGCTTATCTGGACTCTGCAGAACCGAGCATTGAAGGATGGGCCACCACAAGAGTTGTGTACTTGTCACACAAGTGCCAGTTGCAGGCAGGGTTTAACTTACCGCCGGTAACCGCACGGTTACCGCGGTTACCGGGCTTACCGCGGGGGTACGGTAATATAAATACCGCGGTAACCTCCTTAAATACAAATAAATTTAAAAAATAATTTGAATTTTTGATAAATTTTGCACGGTTTTGTACGGTTTTTCACGGTTACCGCGGTTACCGCGCGGTAACCGTGCTTACTGCCGGGGCGCGGTAACCCCGGCCCCGGCGGTAAGGTAAACCCTGGTTGCAGGTAGGCGAGTTTAAGGAGTAAACTATGCCGGAGAAGCCACCCGTACTGTTTTCGTTTTTAATTTTACACAGCTCCCCTTACCTAGATCGAATGGGATTTTTCGTCCTACTCCCTCCAAAAAAAAAGAAGAAGAAGCTAACACATTATCTACTAGGTTGACTTTTTTTTCTTTTTATGGAGGGAGTGATCAGACCTAACTAAATTAAGGATAGCTTATTAGAGTGATTAAGTAAATAGGGATGTGCTATAAGTGTTATTGAGGAATAAATAATCAAATCATGTGGTTACATATAGGTACGCTAAGCGTGTACGTTTAGTGGAAGAAGGGGATGGAAGGAGAATGAATCTCCACTTTAATTAAGTACTTCTATCATTTACAAGTACTTCTATCATAAAATATAACATACGATTGAATGAGTCAAAATATAAGAACATAGAATCGATCGGATGGAACATTTACAAGAAATATGAATCTGCCACCTATCCAAATTAGTAGTATTAGGAAATATCTCATTCGATTCTAGTTTTTTATATTTTGGGATGGAGGTAGTAGTAGAGATGAGAGTAGTTTTTTTTTGGCAAAATTTGCTACAGGACATAAAAAAAATACGTAATTAGCTGGGGACACCGTAAGAACATGTTTTTGCAGGAGGGCAGCATAAAAAACTGGTAATTAGTTGCTGGACATCCACTGCGCTATTTTATTATTTTTGAAGGAAATGGAGAGAGAAACATTTGTTTTAGACAGGTTTGCCCATGGGTCCACTAGTCAGTCTCACATATCTCTTTCTCTGTTCCTATCTTCTTTCTCATGGTGGTTGGCCACCCATCAGCGGAGGAGGAACAACGGCGGTGGCGGTAGAGTCCATCAAGCAGCGGCGGCAGCCGTGTCAACCATGGAAAAAACAACGCCGACGAGGGTGCGAGCAGCAGCAGGAGTGGCGGAATGAGGGTCGGCGATGAAGTGAGCGGCAGCGCTGGTAACATCGACTACAGATCTAGGGGCGGTGCAAGCAGATCCGACAGTGACGGCGAGGTCTCGGAGACGACAGTTCAGAAGCAGCTCGACATGGCACAAGAAAATCCAGCAGCGGTCGCAAGCTTGTCATGCCGGCGACGTCGGTGAGCGTAGGGATGTTTCCTCCTCACCCTGAATCCATGTTGCTCCTAGCAAGGGTGGCGTCTGTCATCTCCTTGTAAAATCAAAGTGTTTTTGATTGTTATTCTGTGATGAACAATTGGCATCGAAGATTATTGGTTTTGATATTTGGAATTTATTTTTGAAGTGGTTTTGGAGATGATTGGATTTTACGGGTGATCTACAAGAACTGTTGTCTGTGATTTGGTCCAATCAGACCGGGCTGTGTGTGCCGGTTAGACCGGCGTTGATTGAGCGGTCAGACCGGCCAGCCCGCGGTCTGACTGGCCGACTCCATGTCAGTTTCGATTTCGGGTTGTTTGTTTGGATATCCGTGATTGTTTCATGTTTATGGCTTCTAGATGGATACTATACATATATAATACTGTTGTTTGTTAACAATGAGTCAAGTTGGGGATAGCTTGGTCTTGGAATATGGTTTCTTTGTTTAATTCATGTCTAGGTGACTTGATGCCTCGGGAGAGTATTGCCGGTGATGGATCGGGAGTCGGCTTGGGGATAAGACGATGTTTGTGACGGTCAGATATCTTGCGGGATACTTAGGCTAGAGTTCAATGCACGTGGTTGGTGAAGATTCCATATGGCATACAATGGAGGTATTGTGTGCGTATGGGATGAGGACTCGAATTTGGGAGGAGTCCAAATTTGGTTTGATTGGAGTTTGTAAAGTTTGTTTCTTGTACGGGAAGGTTTCCTATGTGGATTAGGATTGGTTCATGGCTTTATGCTGCCTACCTCATGTATAAATAGTGAGGGAGCGTGAGGCTTCCCGGTATCGCTTTTGAGAGCATTGAGTTGATAGTTTAGTTAGGGTTTCGAGTTTAGTCGAGATTTTCATAAGAAGTGCTGTTGTTGCACTTTGTAAACACATAGAGAAGTAATAAAGTTGTCATCTACTCTGAGAGTTCTTCGATTTGTGTTTGCTACGGTTCGGCGGTCTAACCGGCGACACACCGGCGGTCAGACCGGCGGCAAGGCAATGGTCAGACCGACGGCGTACCTGCGGTCAGACCGGCAACGGTGACAGGAGGCAGAGGCAATCTTCAGGCGGTTGGACCAGCGATCAACTTCGGTCAGACCGACGGTATCAACTCAGTCAGACCGGCAGATCAATCTCTGTCAGACCGATCTCCGTCAAATTTGAGGGTAACTTTTTATTCCGCAAAAAGTTTGGGTTTTTGGGTATACCAACCATTCACCCCCCTCTGGTTGGCTTAGTTCTTGTGTTTCGATCCAACAAGTGGTATCAGAGCATTGTTTTCTTCTTTGGATTTTAACTGATCTAGAGTTGTTTTGCCATGGCTAATAAATTTACAACTACGCCCCATGTCTTCGATGGAACGGATTTTTCTTCTTGGTGTAGTAAGATGCAATCTTACATTATGGCTGAGGATCTTGATATTTGGAGAAAAGTTTCTAATCCTTATGTGATTCCTGATCAAATTAATAATGCTGCTTTAAAAATTGAATTTGAAAATAATTGCAAAGCTCGCAATATTCTTTTGAGTGGGATTTCTCGTTCGGATTATGATCGTGTTTCTCATCTTCAAACCGCTAATGAGATTTGGATTGTTTTGAGTAATTTTCATCAAGGAATTACCAATATTAAAGAACTTCATCGGGATCTTTTAAAAAAGGAGTATATAAAATTTGAGATGAAACCTGGAGAAGCTTTGGATGACTATCTTTCTAGGTTTAACAAAATTTTGAGTTATCTTAGATCTATTGATTGTTCTTATGATGTTAATTACACACAATCTGAGGTTTCTCGTCACTTTTTGAATGGTCTTGACATGTCTATTTGGGAGATGAAACTTACATCAATTCAGGAGTATGTTGTCACGCCCGAAATTTCTATCCAAAATTCCAAACGCTTACATGTGTGTGAACCCTCGTCCAGGAATCAGCCGAGGCACACAATAACAAATTGATAATAGAGTACAATTATTACTCTAATTAATAAGCGAATAAAATGTCATTACAGAGGTAGATAGTTCCTCTCAATCAATAAAGATCTAAGCAGCGGAAAATAAAATAAACGGCGCAGACGGCTCCACTCCACAGACAGCTTGACCAAGGCTACACCTAATCCTCCACACCATCAGCATCATTGTAGAACTCTTCCTCTGATGAATGATTGCAAGGTGAGTATATGACATACTCAGCAAGCCACGCAGCAAATATGCAAGTGCACAGGATAACAAAGGATGGCATAATAGGGTTTTATTTGCAAAAGCAGCATTTAGCAAACATTTCTGAATTTAATAAAACAGTTAAGTATTAATTAAACAATATTAAATCAACGCTATACAACATACCCTGTTGTATAGGCCCAACCATTCTGAACAACCATCCCGGCTGCACAGTTCTATCTCCAAACCAGGAATGTACCATTCCAAACCAGGAGCTAATCAGATTATTACCAGTTATAGCATCATTTACTATGGTGAGAAGGGTGAGACTAATCACGAAAGACATTGTTAGACCCGCCCATAACCGCGGGCACAGCTATTCGAATAGTTTTACTCTGATCAGAGGTGTACCACTGTACCCACAAGACACAACCCCACATCATGTCACCATGTGCCTCAATACCACCACGGTACCTCGGAAAGGAGTTGTGACAATACCCCTTGCATAACACAATCCACCGCAGCGCACCTTTCCTGGATCATAATCACCCCCTTATAAACAAGGCATGGACTCCCCAGCGACCCCCGTGGGCTTATCTCCGCCGCTTCTCAGTCTGGTGCCCCGCAATGAACCATGCTATACAAAAGGTAAAGCCGTTGCCCATGCTGGCTTGTGGTTGGCACGGTTAATGTTTCACAACCGAAACTCGTGAACCGGTCCTTAATTGTCATGAGCACGACTCTCAAAACCATGTGCTCACAACCCACCATTATCAGGTTTTAGTTGGCACATTAATTAATTAACCAATCACGATTGACCATCGTGAGCTATCATTAAGCCATCATTAAATAATAGTGAGTCATAAGTTATCCCAATAGTGTGCTAATGTTTCTAAGCATGGCTAAGCAATTATATCTAATATCTAGCTGAACCAATATATAAAGCTCAACTAGTCAAGTTATAATAACCCAAGGTATCAAGGAATAAAGTAATCAATGCAAACAAACTCATTGTTTATAATCATGAATGTATTTATTTATTACATGATTGCTGCAAACTCCCGATTACACAATGATAAGTAGCGAACTGAAAACCACAAACATGGCTACTCATTCTGATTCTGGAGAGGTATAGCTGGCATTGTTCTAGTGACTGCATCCTTGATTGGTTCTGTGATGATGTGATAGGACTGCATATTGCTATCATTCACAGGAGAAGCTTCCTTCTGATTGCTATTCGAAGCAGAGAACGGTCTTCTGCTTGGTATCGCCCTCCTGAGATTGATTGCCCTTTGCTCGGCCTGGAGTAGGTCGGGGAGAGACACAACTTCTTCCATCGATGACAATTCTTTGCTGAGGCTGTCGGTGCAGAGAATGGTTGGTGCTGAAGGTATTATTGCTATGATTTATTGCAGAGTCAGGTGCAGCAGGAGGAGCATTGGTGCTGTGGATGATATCGTCGATGTTGCTGTTGGAGCTAACTAGCTGATGAGACAATCGTAGGGTTGTTCGTTGGATTTCTGCGGTCTTGGTCAACAACACACTGAGTTGGCAATCCTTGGGCACATGGTTTGTACCTTCGCACAGAAAACATGTGACCTTGCGGGTGGGACATTCACCTGGTGGATGGTCTTCCCCACAATGAGGGCAGAGTGTGAGACACATGCTAGCAATGTGTCCAATTTCTCCACAACGGTTGCATGCTTTTGATTCCATCTCTTCCTCACCGAGATGTCGGGGAGACTCATCTTCATAATCCGAGGAGACTTGATCTGACCCTTCACTATCATATACTCTGCCACCATGGCTTAGGAGGTGCTGGGTCAACTGTCGTGCACCTCGGAAGGTATTTCCTCTTTGACGTCTAGGAATAGTTATCCCTGCTGGAGGCCATTCGGTGCTGGTAATAGTCATCTTACGTACTTCTTCTTCAGTTCGCATCGGCGCTTTTCTCTTCTGATTCTTACTCTTCTTGCCTTTGGCTTGCTTAGTGTGTGACCCCACGTGGTACGAAAGGCTAGAAAGAAAGCAATTCCCGGGATTCAATGGATTCTCTTCATTGGGCTCTCTGCTTTGCACACTAGGCTGCAAGCTTGACTTGGTGCGAGGAGGCTGGCTTAGCGATGTCTGCCCTGCTAAACCAAAGGAAGGGGCTTCTTTAGCATATACCCATGGACAATTCAGGGCATAGTGTCCTTGTTCTCTACAATCATGACAAAAGGGGACATGCTCTTCTGGCATGGGAAGCTCATTGGCCTGGGTGGCAAATGCTCGATCAAACACATACTTATTTTGGTCTTGACTTCCAACCAATGGTAGCTGTGAACTAAGCCGCATACTTGGAATGGACCAAGGGTGTGCCCTGGTTAACTCTCTTGAGGCCAGTGGTGGATTGAGTTGAAAACTGGAGTTACTTGAGGCATACCCGCTGACATTCTTTCCTTTTTCTCTGTTAAACATCTGTTACAGGGATTGAGGTGAGAGAGAAAACAAGCCAGGAAAGAATAGACCAGAACTAGAGACAGGACCTTAAAGGAACTAACTCTTCTTGCTGATGTGTTGTTTGTTTCACTTATTCTGCAAGTTGATTAAGCAAACAACCTAGCATGGTCACATCACAGCCCACCGATGCAAACCACACACTACACACACAAGCAAGGAAACACACGACAAACGAAACACTAGAGGGTGGCTTAGGTTCTGCGACGAGTTCCCAAGATCTTCACTCCTTCACAGCTGGCTTCACTGCTTCCTCCACTTCGCTAGCGGACCCTGCGGTCTTCCGGACCTTCGGCGAACAATTGGCGACATCTTCTTCTTCGCAAAACTAACCAACTAGTACTAGTTGAAATCTGAAGAAGGAAGAAGGGAGTAAACCTTTTGCAAATAGCACAGGGGAAAGGAGGAAAAAGGGACTTTCGGAAATAGTTTTATGTATAAAATATGTCCTTAGGTTTTATCCACTTGGCTTATCCTACAGTCGAGATGGCTCTGATACCAGCTTGTCGCGACCGAGAAAATTGCATTTTCCCGAACGCTAGTGTATTAATCCCCGTCCCAGGAAAAGCCGGGGTACACCATACAAACATGATATAAAAGACACATCTTTATTATATCGATAATATTTACATTATTACAAAGGCACTTAAGGCCTGACAATCAAAAATAAACAGCAGCGGACTAGCGGGCCTACGGCTCCATCTTCACAGGCGCTCAACTGGGGTATAAGCCAGGACTCCACCTAAGACTTCTTCTCCAAAGCTTCTCTTACTGAAGGGGGAAAAGATTGAGCAAGAATGAGTACAACCACAGTACTCAGCGAGCCACACCGGCAGATGCATGATTAATGCAAGGGGGTACAAGGGGTAATAATATATAGGGGTTAAGTTTTGCAGAAAACAGCATTTAAAAGTCACTTAGTTGCCCAAAGCCATTTTAAAAAGACGATCCTAGAGTTACACAGTATTATTAATCAGGGTCGTGAACCCGCACGAGCCTGCCTTAACCCAAGGCCTACGATGATTCAGACCGAACTGGCAACCCGACCCTGGGTCCCAGCTCGTCCCAAGCCAACCCAGGCCAACCATTCCACATTTTAGTTGTTGAGCAAATTTTAAGAATTAAAACACTAACTTGGGTACATTGCTCGGCTTGCCCATAACCGAGGGCGCGGCTATTCGAATAGATTATACTCTGATCAGAGGTGTACATCTTTACCCACAAGACACATCTTCCTCACGTGTAACCACGTGCCACATACCACCACGGTATACGGACGGAAGACGTGACATAGTTCCCAACCCATCCTAGCCATAAACAAGAGTACCGACCCAACCCCACCTACGGCCGGAACCCCCGGGACAGGCAGGCAGGATTGAGCCCCCTAGCAGCAGGACACCGGCCCTGTGCCATGACATCTCGACTACCGGGCCGCAGCTCGTGTAGCCTTCATTTGTCCTAGAGATGTCCATCGACCCCCGACTTCGTCCATCTCCATCCGTGTACTTTTGTTTATAACCAGACTGAGCCACAAACTAAGCCTTACCCACTAGACATGTGGAAGTACGGTAGTGCTTTGCAACAGAGGCCCGAGCTTAATCCTTATAGTGGCCGGGGTGCTACTTCCCACAACTAGCATGCACCCAAACCCCACCGAAAAACAGGTTTTAGGGGCTTTGAAAGAGGAAGAGAGGGGTATGTCCAATTCCACAATAAGCCAACCATTCCATAGTATCCAAGTGATATGAGAATTCCCCAAGTCTAAAGTTATAAAACCACCTAATGTTGCCTAATTAAACAGCGAAGCATCTACCTAAATTCATACTAGTGGAACCATGAATAGAGTGTCCACTAGTTGGGGTTTTGTTTATTCTAGGGTGAACAAGGTAATAATAACAATAGCAATAATAATAAGGTCATAACAAAGGTAAATAGGCATGGCTAAATAAAACAGTGATAACGCAGGAATTTAAATAAAGCGATAATGCATTAATTTAAATCAAAATAATTTTATAAACTGGGATTCAATATGCTCAAGGATGATGTGACTTGCCTTGCTCGCTTTCCCAAACGTCGGCTTCAACTTCCACGAAGAGCGGATCTTCCGAAGCTGCAGCGTCTACACGACCAACGGAAAAGAAAAGGCTTTTACTCTACTAAACTCCATATAACAAGCAGAAACAAAGCACAAAAATGGGTTCTTGGCTTCTTAAGGAAAAATTAGAGACTTGAACGGTCCAATTCCGAGTTCAAATGGCCAAGTTATGGCCATTTGAAGTTTATATGCTCTTTAAATGGATATTTACGAATTTCTTTATTTAAATTTTAATTTAAAATCGGATTTATTGCGTCAGCCGAGGGGAGGGGCGCGCGGACCGGGTCCACGGGAGTGGGGCCCACGCGGCAGCCTCTCGGTCCACGATGGACCGGGTGCACGCGGCTTACGCCGGCCGGCGCCGTGGGTCCCACGCGTCAGCCGCACCCGAGGGCGCGGGCGGCTGACGGCCGGGCCCCACATGGCAGCCGCGGGGCGCGCCCGAAGGCGGCCTCGCCGGCACAGCCGACGGGAGGCGGCGCGCCCGCGCCCCGATGGTCGCCGCCGGCGACCACCGGCGCGGCGGAGCGGCGCCCGAGAGAGGGGAGGGAAGGGGGAAACGAAATGGGCGGTCCACGGCTCACCCCGGGTCGACGGCGACGACGGGAACGGCGACCGGAGCGGAGGAAGGCGGCGGCGCGGCTCGGGTTGACGAGGACGGCGGCGTTCCGGCGGTCGGCGGGCGAAACGGAAGGGTGGACGAGGTCGGCGAGGACGCGGCGAAGCCGAAGGAGGCGACGCCGAGGCGGGAGGCGGTCCGGGGTGACGATGGCGGTGGACCGGAGCTCGGCGGCGACGGCGGAGAGAGAGAGAGCGACGTCGCGAGCTGAAATCCGGCGAGGAGGAAGGGCGGCGAGAGGCGGAACCGGACGGAGGAGGTGCGGGGAGGGTTTAAATAGTGCCGGGGCGAGAGAGGGTGGCCGGGGAAGGGAGGAAACCAGCGCGGGAGGTCGGCCGCCATCAATGGCGCCGGCGAGATTAGGGGAGCGGTTTCCAACCGAATTCGAGGGAGAGAGGGTGGGAAAAATGGGGGGAAAGAGAGAGGGAAACACGGGGAGTGATTTCCCCCTCTTTATTGCGCGCGGGGACGGCGGGAGGCGGCGGGATTCGCGGCGGCGGCGGCGCTAGGGCACGGGCGAGGCGGTGGGAGCGGCGGGAGGATAGGGATGACAGGTGGGCCCCACCCGTCAGCGAGGGTGGCGGGCGGGCCCGCCCGTCAGCGGCGCGCGCGTGGGGAGAGGCCGAGTGGGCCGCGGGGAGGAGGAGAGAGAGGGAGGGAGATGGGCCGAGCCGGCCCAAGAGGGGGAAGGGGGGGGGGGAAAAAGACTTTTTAGAGCTTTTCTTTTTATAAAACCATTTTAACTTTGTTTATTTCTTAATAATTATTATTTGTGCTCTAAAAATTCCACTAAAATTTGAGGGCTCCTTTTAGACCAAGGAGAATTTAACAAAAATTCTCCGGGCCACATTTGAATTTTTCTTGTACGTATTTTAGTGTTTGCCAATTTCTTTTCGAATTTTAATTAATTCTATTATTCCTTTTAGAGAATGATTTTTATTTCGGGATGAATTTATCAGGACGTGACAGTTGTTTGGGATCTGTGTGACTTGCCTTGCTGGCCTTGGAACTCTTCAAACTCTTCTCCGGCGAAAACGGACTCTCCGGAAACGACGGAATCTAAGCAGAAAAGAGCAAAAACACCAAAACAACACATAAACAAGCATGAACAGTACATGTGGATATTTTTAACATGTAGATCTCGATTTTAGAAAAATTTAGAGACTTGAACCAACTAAATCCGAGCTAAGATGAATTAGTTATGAATTTTTGAAGATTTAATCGGATTAAAACACTTATATTGATTTTAATTGAATTATGACGCAATAATGAATTATTTTTGAAAAGGAAAAGAGGATTTATTGCGTCAGCGGATAGGGTTTGCGGTGGACCGGGCGCACGGCGGCGGCTCACGGGAACGAACGGCCGAGATTGATCCATCCAAAACGGACGGCCGAGATCGATCGGTCCACGACCGGCTCACGGGAGAGGGCGACGATGACGTCGGCGGTGACGTCACCACCGGCGGCGACGGCTCGGCGGCTCGACAGCTCGGACGGCGCACGCTCGCCGGCGAACGGCTGCACTACGGCACGAACGGAGGGCACCAACGGGTAGAGGGCGACGCGGCGAACTCACCGGCGACCAGAAGAGCGGCGGAAGATCAACGGACGGCGACGGCGGCGAGGTTGAAACGGCGGCGGTCTTCGAGTCGACGGCGGCGACGGTGCTCCGGTGATCTTCGGCGACGGCGAAGGGGCGGACGAGGACGGCGGCGACTTGGCGACCACGACGGCGGTCTTCCCGAGCGACGACGACGGCTGGAACGGCGGCGGCGCACGGCTGGAGCGGCGGCGGCGACGGCGGCGCTAGGTTACACGGCGCTAGGGCGCTACGGACGACGAGAGGCGAAGGCGAAGGTGGCGACGGGTAGAGGAGACACCGGGGAGCCTTTTAAAGGGGCTAGGAGGCAGCGGCGAAGGCCCACGGCGGCCGGCGACGAGAAGGAAAGATCGGGGTTTGAAGGAAAGAGACCGATCCGATTCGAACTCGAATCAAACACATTCCAAACCGATTTAGCCGATGTTTCCAAAGGAGAAAAGGTAGAGGAGATCCCGAAGATTGTTTCCCCTCAATCAATTTCACCGGAAACGGAAAGGAACGGCCGGATTTGGAAAGGAACGGCGGCGGCGCGAAACTAGGGTTTCGGGCGGCGGCGGCCGGAGGTCGACGACGACCCTGACAGGTGGGCCCCACCTGTCAGCGGGCGGACGCGCGCGCGCGGCGGACTGGGCCGGACTGGGCCGAGGAGAGAGAGAAAGGTTTTGGGCCGACTTTCGGCCCAAAGCCAAAAGAGACTTTTTAAAACCTTTTTCAATTTAAATTATTCATGAAATGAAATTCCATTTATTAAAAATACTTCCTTAGCTCAAATAAATCCCAGAAAAATCTAGGAATTATAGAATTAAGCAAAGTATTTAATGAAATTTTATCTGGCCCCATTTTATATTGGAATTTATTAATTAAAATTAGATCTTCTCTTCTAGGCTTTTTTAAAAATAAATTCTAATAATTCCAATTAAACAACAATTTATAAATTTTGAATTTTCAGGGTGTGACATATGTTGATAGGTCTACTTTGACTTTGGATTCGCTTTACACAAAACTCAAAACACATGAGATGAATATTCTTTCTCGAAGAGTTGATTCTAAGTCTAGTGCTTAGGTTTCTTCCTCGACTTCTTTGGATGTTGGTGCCTCTTCATCGAAGTCTTTTATTCTTGCTTTAATTAATGGCATATCCGATGAACAACTCGAATAATTCGAGGAGGATTTGGTTTTGGTTACTAACAAGTTTTCTCGAGCTATGAATAATGTTAGGTACAGGAAAAGAGGTGGTCCAAATTGTTGCTTTGAATGTGGTTCTCTTGATCACCTTCGTTTGCATTGTCCAAAGCTTGGAAGAGGCAAGATGGAAGATAATGGTGGAGAGAAGACCAATGACAACAAGCCGAAGAGCACATTCAAAGGGAAGAAGAAGAAGGAGACTCTCAAGAAGGCTTTTGATCAAGTCTATGCTGCTTTTGAGCCACTAAGTGATGTAGATGGTGAAAGTGAAGATGAAGATAAGGGAAAGAACATTTCCGGTGTTTGCTTCATGGCACGTGGTGAATCGGATTCGGAGTGTGAAGACAATGAGGTACGTTCTTTTGAGAAAGCTATTCTTATTTTAAGTGCAAAAAATAAGAAGTGTGAGAAGATGTATAGAAAACAGGAGTTTATTATTGAATCTCTTAATTCTGAAGTTGCTAGATTAAAATATCTTATTCCCAATGATTGTGATTGCAAAAGTTGTGAGGTTTTAATGAATGAAATTTCAAAAATTAGAGATGTCAATGCTGCACATGATTTGAAAAATAGATCTTCTCTAGATCTTGGATTTGCCTTGCGCACACACACTTTGGATGAGTTGTTTTTGACTAAAAAGTTGTTGCAAAAATATCAAATTGCTTTTCGTGCTAGTTTGATGTTTAACATAATTTGAGCCAAAAAGTTAAAATAACCACATGATGTTTTGGATTGCTCAACATGTACATTAAACAAGATGAAACTAAAAGATGCTTTAGGTCGTGTTGAGTCAATGGAAGATGTTGTGAAAACTAATGAAGTGATTTCTTGCTCCAAATATCGTAAAAGCAAAGGTGTCATGGTAAATTGTGAAAATTGTGCTAATTTGGAAAAAGAGGTTTCTTATTTGAAAAATTCTTTGCAAAGATTTTCTGATGGTAAGAAACAACTTAACATGATTTTGGATCAATCTAAAGTGACTAGTTACAATAGGGTGTTGGTTTTGATGTTCATGACTATTTCACCAAAAATCAACCAAATGTTTTGAGTGTGACTGAACATGGTGAAATTTTGACAAAACCAAGTGCTAAGAAAATAGTTTTTAAGTCTGCTAGAATTTTGCCTTCTCTTTCTGCTACACTAAAAGAAAAAAAACAAATCTTTCAAAACCATCTTCTTTTAAAGAAAAGTACACTTGTTCTTTTTTGTGGTAAAGATGGACATCTTGTTGGTTAGATTAGCTCGTAAACAGAAAAAAGGAGAGATAAATTGCTTTTGCAAAATCAAAGTGGCAAAAATCTGGTTTTCCCTCGAGGAAACCGGTCAGACCGCAGTGGGTCCCGCGGTCAGACCGGCTACTGAGCGGCGGTCAGACCGGTGGTACAGAAGCGGTTAGACCGGCCCCCGGTAAGACCGGCTACTGTACTACGGTCAAACCGGCCTCGGAGAAATTTTTCTGAAAATTCTCAAACTGTTTTTGCACGTGGATATATGCCTATTGGATCTACTGGTCGTGTGTCCTAGATTCCTAAATTTGTATTATCTAACCCCAGTCCTGAGGCTTCAACATCTTCATGTGTGTAGGCTTTGGTGGCGAGGAAGGAGAACGTGTGGATCGTGGATTCCGGTTGTTCGCGGCACATGACCGGTGATAAAAATTGGTTCTCCTCCCTCAAACAGGCATCCAAGACTGAATCGATTATCTTTGGTGATGCTTCTACTAGTGCAGTTCTCGCTACAGGTTTGCTCAAGGTAAATGACAGATTGAATTGAAAAACGTAGCTTTAGTTGAGGATTTAAAGTACAATTTGCTTTCAGTTTTACAAATTGTTGATGAAAATTTTGAGGTTCATTTTAAGAAAACTGAAAGTAAAGTATTTGATTCTTGTGGTGATTCTGTACTGAATATTTCTCGCTATGGAAGAGTGTTTAAAGCTGATTTTCGAAATCCTGTTTCACCTGTGATAACATGTTTGGTCGCTAAGTTTGATAAGGATGTGATGTTTTGGCATCGTAGACTTGGACATGTTTGTTTTGATCATCTCACTAGGTTAAGTGGTTTGGATCTTATTTGTGGTTTGCCTAAACTTAAGAAAGATCTTGATTTGATTTGTACACCGTGTCGTCATGCTAAGATGGTTGCTTCTTCACATGCTCCTATTGTTTCTGTGATGACGGATGCACCAGGACGGCTGTTACATATGGACATTGTTGGTCCAGCTAGAGTGCAATCTGTTGGACGAAAGTGGTATGTGTTGGTTATTGTTGACGATTTTTCTCGATATTCTTGGGTTTTTTTCATGGCAACTAAGGATGAGGCTTTTCAACACTTTCGTGGTTTGTATCTTCGATTGGATCTTGAATTTCCTGGTTCTTTGAAAATAATTCGAAGTGATAATGGTGGTGAATTTAAAAATGCTTTATTTGAACAATTTTGCAACGGAAGAGGTCTTGAACATGAATTTTCTTCTCGTGTTCCGCAACAAATGGTGTTGTTGAAAGAAAGAATTCTGTTTTGGTTGAGATGGCTAGAACGATGTTGGATGAGTATCACACTCCTAGAAAATTTTGGGCTGAGGCGGTTAACACTGCATGCTATATTTCAAATCGGGTTTTCTTGAGGTCAAAACTTGGAAAAGCTTCTTATGAGCTTTCACATTTGCGTGATTTTGGTTGCAAATGTTTTGTCTTCAAATATGGAAATTTGGATAAGTTTGAGGCACGCTCTACTAATGGAATGTTTCTTGGTTACCCCGCACATTCACGTGGCTATCGTGTACTTGTTTTGGAAACTAACAAAATTATTGAGACTCGTGAAGTTTCTTTTGATGAGGCTAGTCCAGGTATTAGAGCCAAAATTGCAGGTACAATGTCACAGGTTCAGAGGGAGGATGGTCGTATTTTTGAAGACGAGAGCGATGACGATGACGACGAGGTCGGCTCGGCCGGTCAAACCGGGCGCCAGGCTGGTCAGACCGCCGGCACACTATTGGTATTTCTTAACGACATTATTAGAAATATATTTCACAGCAATGTCGCATAAATACTCTTGGTATATTATGGTTACAGAGTTCATCCGCAAGCGCACGGATATAACATTTTAGCATTGCACCCGAGAGTATTCCAAGGGTATCGTATTTATTTTATCCCGTGGGAAGATCGTGTAGAGAGAACTTGACTAATAATTTATATGTTACTTGTGATAATCATATTCTAAACATGGGTTAAGATAAACCAAGCGTAGAATGACACACAAGCATTTGCTACTCATTCCCATAATATATGATGTAAGCCAAGTGGAAAGAAAAGAGAGAGAGATAATCTATTCCTATACTTCTAGTATACATAGTATACATATATTCTAGTTAACTGATATACTAGCTAATACCCTCTATCCGATGCCCTCCTGGTACTTCGAGAAGCCACCCCTGACTGCCGAGTTCCTTACGACAGCCCGTCATGACCATACAACCGGGGCTAAAACGGAGGAATACCCTCCCCAGGAAATTAACTTAGGACTATATACAGGCGCGGAGGAATACCCGTACTGAGCTGTCACCATCAGCGGCCCACCTATCATCCGCAGCATATAACCCCAAATAATGATATCCCGTAATCTAGACACCCTGTCTAAACTACCAGATACTACTCTAATATCATCGTCATGACATAGAGTAATTGCATATGCAAACATTATACCCGCACCAAAGCATCTCCCAGATAAGCTAGCAGCATATTCAGTATAACATGAACATAATGTAAAGTAGGCATTCGTATACTCGAAAAATATTTCAATACCATAAATGTATATAGAAGAGTATTCTAATAAAAGTACAAAGCTTACAAAAGAGGAAAGGAAAGCTACTAGAGCCATACCCGAACTCTTCCGAAGACTTCCGGACTCCTGATTTCTACTATATTCCTATTCCACCAGCTAGATACTACTAAACTAAACTTGAGAGAGTATGAGAAAGCTTGCTTGAGGTGTGTGAGTGAAGTGAGAAAGTGAAGTCCTTATATAGAGGTAGTTATGACGGTTGTGGAAGGGGAATTGTCCGAAGTGCCCTCCAACCATCATTGGGATGCAATCCTGGACGTCCACGCCGAACCCTGCATCCAACGGCGCCATGATGGGTTCGGCCGAACCATGGGCTGGGCCATCCCGGCCCATCTTCGGCTGGCGGCCTCCTCTATTGCTTCACTTTGTAGACTTGTGAATTTTGGCCCAATTTATCGTGTCAATTCCAAATTCCTGGCCCATTCATGCATAAGTCTGATTCTCAACATCATTCGATTGATTTATCGTCTGTGTTGATGTCGATTCTCCTCCACTTTATGGTTACTCCCCGCAAAAGGTTAGTATACCAAATACTAGTGGAATATTATTATTGTAACATTTATATGCATTGCAAGCATCACTAGTTCTCCTCTATTTTGGTATTATTGACGGTCGAAATTGATTGATAATGACAGTCAACACACACCTCCGGTCATACCGACTCAGGATGAGCGGTCAGACCGGCCAGGATCGTCGGCTTCCGGTTCTGTTGACACTGATCGAGATGGTCCTCCAGAGGGTACAACTTCGACCAGTACACCCCCGGTCAGACCGACTCAGGATGAGCGGTCAGACTGGCCAGGATCGTTGGCTTCCGGTTCTGTTGATGCTGATCGAGATGGTCCTCTAGAGGGTACAACTTCGACCAGTACTGGTACAAAACGTGATATAACATCATAAGTCGCTGCTCCTTTGCATATTCAATGACGACATCCGCCAAAACAAATCATTGGTAATATAGGTGAGTGGACTACAAGGTCTAAGGTAATGACTCATGATGTTTGTGCAAATTCTGCATTTGTTGCTTCTTTTGAACCCAAAGATGTTACTCATGCATTAACTGATGTATCGTGGATTAATGCCATGCATGAAAAAACTTGAAAATTTTGAGGGAAACAAAGTTTGGACCTTAGTTGAACCACCTTCTAGACATAATATTATTGGAAACAAGTGGGTTTTCAAAAATAAACAAAACGAGGATGGATTGATTGTGATAAATAAAGCTAGACTTGTTGCTCAAGGATTTACGCAGGTGGAGGGTTTGGATTTTGATGAAACTTTTGCTCCTGTTACTTGAATTGAGGCAATTAGACTTTTGCTGGCTTTTGCTGCTTCAAAAGGTTTTAAATTGTATCAAATGGATGTAAAAAGTACTTTTCTAAATGGTTTTATACAGGAGGAAGTTTATGTCAAGCAACCACCAGGTTTTGAAAATCTTGATTTTCCCAACCATGTTTTTAAATTGTCTAAAGCTTTGTATGGCTTGAAACAAGCACGTAGAGCATGGTATGATAGGCTTAAGAACTTTTTGCTTGTGAAAGATTTTACAATGGGAAAGGTTGACAAAACACTTTTTGTTCTTAAGCATGGTGATAATCAACTGTTCGTTTAGATTTATGTGGATGATATCATCTTTGGTTGTTCAACTCACGCTTTGGTTGTGGAGTTTGCTGAGACTATGGGTAGTGAATTTGAGATGAGCATGATGGGTGAGTTTCATTCCTTTTGGGATTGCAAATTAAGAAAACACCTCAAGGTACATTTGTGCATCGAACGAAGTACACGAAAGATCTTTTGAGACGGTTCAAGATGGAGAATTGCAAGCCAATATCAACACCAACTGGTTCTACAGCTGTGTTGGATCCTAATGAAGATGGTGAAGCTGCTGATCAGAAGGAGTACAGAAGTATGATTGGATCTTTGTTTATACATATGATATTTTCTTGTGTATGCTAGCAATAATATGAAGGTTTATTTGTCTCTAGCATAGCTTGTATGTATTCTAGTCTTTTTAGGAGGCTTAGATATTGCTTTTAAAGGAGATGATGCATGACACTTAAATTCTATATTTGAATTAAGAAAATATGCAATATTGATGCTAGCATATGGTTTGATTTATAAATGCTTTATATATATATGCTTTATTGAATTGTTATTCCTCAAATAGCTTTGTAATTGCTCATTGTGTAAGATAAAAATATTTATGAGTGAGAAAAAAATGAATAACGAATCCTTGGAAACAGTCTTGACGACAAGGACGTATTCGATATGAGCAAAAATAATGGGTGCCGAATCCTTGGAAACAGTCTTGACGACAAGGACGTACCCGGAAAAAATTGAGAAAAAAAATATGAGCAAAAAGGCTAAAGTAAAATAAAAGATAAAAATTCTCTTGGTTGTTTTGTGCTAAAGCTAATTTGAGAAATAGTGATAAATGCAATAGGTCTATATGTTTAGTGTTTATTTTTCAACCTATGTGCTTGTTAAGATGTTGCATTATAAATCTTATGAAATCATGAATTTTGATTGTTGATTTGAACTTAATTGTAAAATCTTTGATTCATGATTATACTTTAATGCATGCTTGCTATATTATAGATGGGTTCATCTTCTTTTTATTGCAACTCATGACTTGATATGCTATATGTATGCTAAGCTCTTGAACATTGACGAACATAATTCTTATGCTTGATGAAATCATTGTCAAAAGGGGGAGAAGCAAATGAGAGTTTTTGGGAGAAGAGAAGAATTTTTGTTGGAGAGTTGTTTGAGAAGAGCATGTTTTTTGGTTCAAGGGGAATTTCTTTCTTTTCAAAAGTGAGAGAAGTTTTCTTTCGGATTTTGAGCACGATGTGTACATTTGTACGAAGTGTGCTTTTTACCACTTTTTGTTTTTATTTTTCCAAACACCAAAACATTTTTGATGGGTTTGCCAATGTGTTCATGAATAAGGAGATTGTAAAATAAAAGTGTTTTTAATTGTTATTTTGTGATGAACAATTGGCATTGGAGATTATTGGTTTTGATATTTGGAATTTATTTTCGAAGTGGTTTTGGAGATGATTGGATTTTACAGGTGATCTACAGGAACTGCTGTCTGTGATTTGGTCCGGTCAGACCGGGCTGTGTGTGCCGGTCAGACCAGCGGTGATCGAGCGGTCAGACCGGCCAACCCGTGGTCTGACCGGCCGACTCTGTGTTAGTTTCGGTTTCGGGTTATTTATTTGGATATCCATGATTGTTTCATATTTATGGCTTCTAGATGGATATTATATGTATGTAATACTGTTGTTTGCTAACAATGAGTCAAGTTGGGGATAGCTTGGTCTTGAAATATGGTTTCTTTGTTTGATTCATATGTAGGTGACTTGATGTCTCGGGAGAGTATTGCCGGTGATGGATCGGGAGTCGGCTTGGGGATAAGACGATGTCCGTGACGGTCAGATATCATGTGGGATACTTAGGCTAGAGTTCAATGCACGTGGTTGGTGAATATTCGATATGTCATACAATGGAGGTATTGTGTGCGTATGGGATGCGGAGTCGAATTTGGAAGGAGTCCAAATTTGGTATGATTGGAGTTTGTAAAGTTTGTTTCTTGTACGGGAAGGTTTCCTATGTGGATTAGGACTTCTAGTATGAGTTTGGTTTGTGGCTTTAGGCTGCCTACCTCATGTATAAATAGTGAGGGAGCGTGAGGCTTCCCGGTATCGCTTTTGAGAGCATTGAGTTAATAGTTTAGTTAGGGTTTCGAGTTTAGTCGAGATTTTCGTAAGGAGTGGTGTTGTTGCACTTTGTAAATACATAGATAAGTAATAAAGTTGTCATCTACTTTGAGATTTCTTCGATTTGTGTTTGCTAGGGTTCAGCAGTCTAACCGGCGACACACCGGCGGTCAGACTGGCAGCAAGGCAACGGTCAAACCGGCGGCATACCTGCGGTCAGACCGGCAACGGTGACAGGAGGCAGAGGCAATCTTTAGGCGGTTGGACCGGGCGATCAACTCCGGTCAGACCGACGGTATCAACTTGGTCAGACCAGCAGATCAATCTCGGTCAGACCGATCTCCATCGAATTTGAGGGTAACTTTTTATTCCACAAAAAAGTTTGGGTTTTTGGGTATACCAACCATTCACCCCCTCTGGTTGGCTTAGTTCTTGTGTTTCGATCCTACATTCCTAGCTCTGGTGGCGCAGTGGGGCTTGGGTCCGTCGGCCTTCCCCTTTTGTCCTGGGCACAGGAGCAAGCAATAACAGGAAGCGATTGTTGGGAGAGCGAGGTGTGTGGTGGTGGAGAAAGGGGCAGATTTGTACTTCCTGAGCTTTTTCTCTCTCCATTTCTTTGGGATATAATAAAATAATGCCACGAGTGTACTATAGCTAATTACCGGTTTTTTTTCAGTAGATACGCGTTCTTATGGTGTCCCACAACTAATTATACTTTTTTGGATGTCGTGTAGCAAATTTTGCCTTTTTTAGTGGAGAGGGGATAAGGGCCACTGATAACCGTAAAACATACACCGCTACAAATACAAAATACATTCCTTATCAACCACAACGAAAATATAAATCTTAAGAGCCCCTTTGAATCAAAGGAATTACGAAGGAATTTTACAGGATTGAAATCCTATAGGAATTCCTATGTAGCCCTTTGATTCAAAGGATTGAAGTTTTCTAAATCCAACAAAATTCCTATGGAATGGCTCATAGTATATAGGTTTTGGAGGAAACTTAGCAAGAGGTCCAACCTCTTGGAAAAAAAAATCCTTTGAGTCTATCTCTTTCATCCGATTCCTGTGTTTATTATGTGGTCCAATCAAACGATCATTCCTATGTTTTTCCTGTGTTTTACAATCCTCTATTATACGCTTACATTCCTGTCAGAATCCTATGCCTTTTCTATTCTTCCGTTTTTTCATTCTACGATTCAAAGGTGCCCTAAGATGATTTAGGGCTCCTTTGAAACAAAGGAAAAACGGAGTATGTGAGTTCCTATGGATTCATTCATTGTAGCAGCCTTTGATTTGTAGGAATTGGTCATAGGAAAACCGAAGGAAATATTCATTCGTCGCTGATTCAATGGGAGAAACACAGGAGTCTGAGCTCATTTTTCACTTGCTTTACGTAGGATCGAAGCAATCAAGCTCCTAATGACTTTCTTCACTACAGAAGAACAAGCAATGAATGGTAATTTGTTTTAGCTGCAATATATTTATTAGAAATGGAAAATGGTCCCAAGTTCTTAAGCAAATATTCCTATGTTTTTCCTATACTCCATTCAAACACATATTCCTATACATTTCCTATGGCTTTACAATCCTCTTTTTTTTTTTTGAGAGGACAATCCTCTATTTTACATGTGAATTTCTATCCTATTCCTATGTTTTTCTTATTCCTGTATTTTTTCAATCCAATGTTTCAAAGGGGCCCTTAAAGAATTTCATCGTAGTTTATTTTCTAAAATTGACTTTTAAACTGCTGATATCACAAATATAAAGTTTTTATTTTATAAATTATTTTTAATTGTTTCTTTATTTTTTCTACAGCATACCTAAACAACCAGAGCCGTAGCTTCCATTGTGTCAGACGAACATGGAACCTAGGCACAAATGTAATGCACCGGGATGTCATTTTGTAATTTCTGCAGTTTTCCCGGGAGAATCATACTAGACAAAAATCTACAGATGCTATTATCATGTAGGTTATGCACGCAACTTTATTACTGGAGTAGTTAGTAGTTTATAAAGGTTAACTCCACATGTTCTCAAACGCGGTCTACCTGCGGACCAGAATTAGCTTGCATATATTGTTTTTCTTCGGATTAAAAACAATGGAACAAATGGTAGAAGTTTTTGATCTTATAGGATCTAAAGATAGCATTGCAGACCATAGTAACATACTAATTATAATTACAATCAGGATCCTAGCTAGATCATCCAATTCATCATCAGAAATACTGCTAGACTGAGACAATATTTGAATAATGGATAATGACTCAAGAGATACAAAGCAGATATGCTTCAGCTAATCTAAAATCTCCACCATGTCTGGTTAAGTGCGAAATATAGAAATTAGTTGGAGGACTTGGGTTTTGGTGCTTCTACTTCTTCCGAGAGCTCAAGTGAAACGGGGCAGTGATCACTTCCATAAAATCCTGCAAAAATGGACGTCAATGAATTGTACCATGACATTAAACAGCATATTGGCATTACCATTTACTAGGGGGAAACAAGGAAATTTGTTCGATTCATTGCTTGTAGAGAAGATCATGGAAGTTACCATGTAATAGCTTCAAGGTGCTGGTGTTTATTACTGGCAGGCATGCATAAAATTTCAGTTACAGGTCAAATGTTTATCACTGAACCAAGAGCAAAAGAGGATTCCAAAGGGAGCTTCTAAACTTGCAGATTTTTTCTATTGTCTGCCATATCTCCTACAGTCTATTTGCCTACAACATGGAACTCACCAACACAAAATTACAGAAAAGGTCTACTCTACCCCCAGAACTAGCATCAAAGCGCAAGGTGCAATTACTACCACTACTGCGACAACCAGCTCTGTCCTGTTCACCTGGGTTCATGTAACTAATTTTCATGGGGTTGAGGTACCTGTCGTATTCCATTTGCACTTTAAATTCCAAAAAACCAGTGTAGTGTGCTCACAAGTCACAACATGGGTCACAAGTTCCGACAACATGCAATTTGTATTGTAGTAATAGTCCAGCATGTATTTGCAGTTCGATGTCTAATACAGTAAAACAACATTTTAGCTAATCAGGCTCGACAAGTTATGTTCCTCAAAAAAAGAAACAAAATGCATAATATTAGTTGCAACCAGCTGAAGTTAAGCAAGCTGATGGGATAATATAACATATGCGCCAATCTATTTTCAGGAACAAGATTTTCAAAATGATTTGGAGTAAACAAAATTTATGCACCACATTAACAATGTACCTCAACCTTTATTACCATGTTTGAGAGCATGACACCACACTACATGGCACTGAGCTGTGACATGCTAGTAAGTCCCCTCCATGGTTGTCTAATGCGGCAGCTCAGATGGTGCCAAGTGATGTGGCAACATACCGTGCCTTGGAGTTATGATGGCAGAGTATAACAGCTCTCACTAAATCACTAGTTTCCTAGGATAGGAGATTAGGAGTTACTTACGAAATACTTAGGAAGTACTAAGAGATACAGTATCAGTATGTTAAGAACGTAGAGATAGTAGTGTGAGAGCTGTGTTGCCTCCCACTATTCAGACCCTTTTTGCCCTATCCATGGATCAACACTTGGGTCTATTCTTAGAACAAATTTCATTCTGGTCTATTTGAACAAAGTTTTTTAAAAGGGCCAAATGTAAAAATGACGCTTTTATATACTTGCGTATCACAATGGAAAGCATGATAAGCAATGTTTTAACCCCATACCTTCTAGCTCTATTCCACGACCATGAATGTCACATGAAACTATTTGGTCCTTCAGTTTTTCTGAAACAAGGAAATAGTCAATTCGCATTCTCTTCCCTCGGTACCTGTAGGCATTTTTAAATCAGTTAGTCTTCATGGGATTCCAGTTGTAATGAATCAAAAGTTAGCCCATTAGCTAAGATATTAACTAGAAAAGATTTAACGAAGATCATATTTATCATCTTGTGTAAGGATCAAGTTTAGATTACCAGAGAAAAAAAAAAGAGAATCAGCTGACACAATTTTAACTGGAAGTAGGATAACTTTTAGATAATTTTCACAGTTCAGGTCATAGTGCAAACTAAACTTTCTAGAAGAACATTTATATATCTGCCAAACATACAGGATTATCTTTAAGCCTGTAAGCCCATTTGAATTGATAAATTGTAAACTCAAACTGTTCAGATAAAGAATATTTGTTCAAGATAACCTTTGGTAAAATGCATACCAATGAAGGAATGTAATAAGATGACATATCAATGTCAGATATGGACATGCTTTGATAATGCAGCAATAAAATCTACGAAACAAACGAAGACTAGCATAATAATTGAAATCTTTCTTACTTGCCAATTGGATGTCCAGACCAAGAAAAGCCACAATCCATGTCCTTCTCTTTGTGCAGATATCTGTAAGCATCTACCAGCTTTCCTCTGTAAATTCAAATAATTACTCCATGAGGTATTAAAAAATTTCAAGCCTAGAAGTATGTCTTGTTGCAATGAACTAAGGGGATCCTAGATCCAAGCATTGCTTCCTTGGTGCATGACATACCTGTCATGTGCACAAAGATACGGAAGAAGATATTTGCCATTATGGCCGTATGTTATACATGCAACTAATTCCTTGATCAAGTCACAGATAGCTTCTTACTGTAAGCTGCTGGTGACATGATCCACTGGGGGCATCACTGCGAACATGGCTTGAATTTTCCTTAACTTATTTTCTTTCCTCCATGTCGAAGGAACCGTATGCCATGTGAGGCTTTATTTGCTTCATATTAAGTTCACAGAATATTGTTAGAAAAGGGTTCACATTATGCTGCCTGAACTGGTTCCTAGTGGTTTTCAGCTTAAATAAGGATAGGAAAAAAGTTGTCAACTCCAAAATCAGTTGAAAACTCATTCCTTAACCAAGGTGTGGTGAGCACGTTTGTTAAAGGGAGAGATAATGAATGTTAATCATATACCCCAAATAAGTCCTGTCCAGTTTACTTTCTGAACGTTTAGGGCAACTTTTACATGGTTTTGGAGTTAGAGGACAAGTTTAAATCTAAGGTAAGAGCTGAAGATATTTTTTTTTCAAAAGATTATAACTTGAGGGTGACAATCTTGCTTGATTACCCAGTTACACATGGCGAAATAATAAGAGGTTGGCATGTTCCTACCCATACCCACCAGTAATTTAGTCAGTGGGCCAAATGATACATGATCTGTAAACTGCAAAGGCATATTGGGGATATGATCTGTAAACAGAACAGGCATACTGGCATAGATGACCTCTACCCATGCAGGCAGTAGTAAAAAAAGTCTCAAGGCTTATGAGCAATTCAAACTTGGATCGCTCCATGCTTGATTTGAGCATGGCCAGCCAAGGTTTGTACAGCATAACAAGCTCTGAGCTTGAATAGCTCAGCGTGGCTTGATAATTCGAGTAGTCCACAATTGTCAAGGCCTATAGCAGGTCCCTGGCCCCCAAACATCAATGAACTTCAACCTTCCCATAATCCCATCTCATAAAAATTATCACATGTTCTGAAGTCACAGTATGTGCAACATTGTGACCCCATCGGCAGGTTGAGCATACATGTAAGTGTGAGCCCATGAGGCCATAATGCAGAGCTGCCAACGCTGCAATAAGCCTCTCTCATAGCCAGATCTTAAGGGATGGCTTAGGTAGGATGAGGATGTGAATAAAACTATCACTGAAGATTCTCTAAAGTTAGCTCAAGGTGAGTGTGAGACATATTCAACGAGAGCATGAACCATATCTGTGATGACTACTAGCTAGTAGCCAATATATTATATATTTTTGACTCAAATCCATAATGGTTGCCAGTGCACTGTAAACTACATTACAGATTTAAATCCATTTTAACAAGATGGGTTGGATCAGAACATATCATCTTTTATGGTCTAAAACGTTATAAAAATGAAATTAATTCATGTAGTGCTAATATGTTTTTGACATCAAGTTTCAAAAGATAGTATAAGAAAAGTTGCCAATGTAGAAATGTATCAGCTTTCACGTACTGGGACAATATATTGCCGAAGCGCCGCCTCTCTGACAGGGTGAATCCTGGCTGTCCACAATCCTGCAGAGTAGGATGCAAGAGATTTAATTGCATCAAAAGGCTCAATAGTGATCCAATAGGACTTCTATTTTGTAACAGGCAGTATGCCAGCTGGTACAATAGCACGTGAAAGGCACATTTAAATATATATCACATTCTCAAGAGCCTAGGCATATCAGTATTCTAATGGTTGCCTAGGTAGGCTAGGCAGCGACCTTTTTAGAACAGTGATGATTCAAGTAAAACATACTACTATAATATTGTGGCACTGATAGAGGACAGAAACGGATTCCTTCACATGCATTGATGTTCTTGTAACTGAAATTTGCATATTCCCAGCCCTTCCCAATATTGAATTGGTTGAAGTGGCTCCAGCCCCACTTGCTGGCGCTGGCAGACGTGTGCTCCTCTCGTGAGGTTGAGCATGCCTGGTCGCGCAGCGTGTTCAGGGGTTTTTCTTGACTTAATTGAATGCCACTGGTCATCTTAACCCGCTGCTCGAGTATTCCCATTCTGACCCCCTGAAGTCCTAGTAGAACCAAAACAACCACTAATAAAAGAAAGTCTGCCTCTGAGTTGGAGAATGAAGTGCTAGAAAAGAAAAAGAACGATTTACAGGTTTTCAATAATGGGAGTGCACCCAATGTTCTTAGGAATAGTAGGGATGTGCTAATAGGATATAACAGCTAACGCAGGCTGACACTATCTTTTTTAGTCAACTAAATGCACAGTTTACGAGATGGGACAATTACATTAAGGAACAACCCTAACATGCAACTAGAAATGAAAAGCACAAACTGTTTAAGGATCATTTCAATGTGGTGACTACATACAGTTCCTGAGTTGTAAAAAGCCATGAAAAGTAATAAATCACTCCTAGTCACTTGTAAATAGAAGACTTGAATCAGTAGAGTAATGTTACCTCTTTATTTGGAGGGATGTATCCATTGAGTTTAGCACTGCTAAAAAAATCAGGATGGCTAACATCGATTTCTTCATGACTGAAATATTTCAAATACAAGCAAAGTATTAGAGCTAAGGCTGGTTTATGGAAGGTGTCAAGTAGTGGATTATTACTATTCATGGTGTAGCAAATATGAGTTCCTTAGCAAGTCCATATAAAATTTGACAGCTTACTCACTTTGAGATCTAATGGAAATTTCAGTACATGACCAGTTCCAAAAAAATTCTATATCAACAATTACCTGAAGTCCATCTCCTAAACATGGAATTTTGGTAAACCTAATGAAAAGTAAATCCATAGTTTTCACACATTGTCGGACCAGTGGATTTTACGAGACATTTTAACTATTTTATAGATGATGTGAGCTAAATATACTAGACTTCAATAAAATAATTATATTTCCTGTGGTTGCATTGGAATTTCTAACATGTTGCACTGAAATCACAACATGTCAGGACTATCCTGTGGTTGCATTGGAAAATATAAAAATATATTCCATGCCACTAAGTTTGCTCTTGTTCAACTAATCTTGAAATCATGATAGCAGACAGGAGTGCAGGACTGCAGGGTAACATAATTGCAATTTGTAAATAAAAGAAGAATATAATATGAATTATTCGTCCTGCACTGATTCAAGCTTCAGAATACAAAAATACATATCACAGCTCATTATATGTATTTTATGGATATAATATGCTCAAATCAGCCTTGACAGAAAAGAAAAGAAAAACTGTTATCAGTTCTGTTGCCTACTAGCTTTTTTGTCAAAAGTGTAAAGATTTTGTCATGTATCGGTTTTCTGTTACAGTATGCCTGAATCAAATCTAAAAAATAGTATGAAGATGTAGCTATATGTCCAAGGAAAACAAGATAATCAGTAACTAGTACTACCTGTTATAAATAATATTATTAATTACCTGACATTCAAGTCTCCACACCAGATTAAGGGTTTGTCTACCTGTTGAACAAACTCCAACATTCTTTTATCCCATTTCCGTCTTCTTTGAAATGAATTTTCCTCTTCTTTCCATCCATTGTTTGGAGCATAAGTGTTCAGCAAGAGGAACGATTCGAATTCTGCAATAATAACACGCCCATCTGGTTCATGCTTGGAAGCTGAAAACAATACAAAAGTGGATTCCTAAGAAAGAGTAGCAATATGCGAGAAAGTAATGATGAAACCAAATGTTAATTCAAAGTTGCAGTGCAACAAGTTTGTTGACCTGGAACTTTCTTTTTCATTAAAGTTTTGATGTGCATTTTCTTCCCTGAACAGTAGTTGGGAGCAGCCATACTAAAACAATACTACCTCCTTCATTTTTGACTTATTTTCTAGTCAAACATTTTTAAGTTTAACCAACTTTATAAAAAAATATAGCAATATTTTCAACACAAAACAAACATATTATCAAAATATATTCAATGTAATATTTGATGAAACTAATTTCATGTTGTAGATGTTGCTAAATTTTTCTATAAACATGGTCAAACATAAAGAAGTTTGACTAGGAAAAAAATCAAAGCGACTTATAATATGAAGCGGAGGGAGCATATAGGAACATAATAATATAAATTATACTGAGAGTATGTACACAAATATCCAACATATCAGGAAGAACAACTCAGAAGTTCTAGAACAATCTAGCAGCTGATGTGGTTATCAACAAAAGAAAAACATTCTCAAGCGTCACAACACTTAAGCTAATCAGGAATAAAAGCCACCACGGTAAGTAAATAATTCATCATCTTGGGCAACTCTATATTAGTCAAGAGAAATCGTTTCCATCTATGCTTGTTGGTGAAATCTTATGTGCCGTATGATTTGTAGGGTAGATGAAGAGAGACACACTAACGTTAGAATGAGACTGATATGGTCACCATGGTGTGCATATTAAAGTAGATCTTGTATTGAGTTATTCACACCAGAGCAAAGCACATGGACACTACAAAACACACCGATAACGGGAGATTGCCTATGAAAGGAAAATATGAAGTCATGCATGCAACTCTGAACATACATGTTCTATCCAAGTTGAATGACACTTTCTTTGGTTCAAACTTCTTCTTTATAATCATAGCTGTGCCTGCATATTTGGAGTCTGAAAGAGACCACCAGACACGATAGTCTTTAAAAGGTGGACTCGACAAAGCACGCAGCACTACCTGCATGGCATCGAGATGTGATCTTAGAACAATTTCTTGGAGCACAACAAATGCAATATACTAAACAGTCATGAAGGGACCAAAAAAAAGACTGTAGCTTGCCATTCTTGAAAATATCAGTCAGTATACATAGAAACTTGGTTGCTTGCGAAGTGTACTACATTCATTACACATATATCAAATCTTCTAGTTTTACAGGGGTCAATCTTGGAAAAGATAGCATCGCATGAAGATACGAATCAAGTTTAGAATTCTTAATTTGATCTTGATCTGCCTAGTATTATGAAAAGCACGACAAATCTAATATTAACTTCTGCATAAAAGTCACAGAAAATTTCATTAATCTTTTAATGCTTGTATTACCTGCTTTTCATCTCGTGATGAGCTTGTGTCATCTTTCAGTTGACCAGGATTTTTTGGTGCCCCTTTGGAACCAGCTGCTGGCATCCGCACTTCCTAACAAAGAAGTTTAGATACTATCCTAGTAAGACATTTATGACATGTATACTTAAAATGAAGTTGTAAGTACTGATAAAAAAATCAGACAAAAGCAAAATAGTTGTGACCAGCTGGATACAAAAGAATAAGCAGGCAACTGAACATTATAAGGACAAAGAATGAAACATTATGAGGTTTGGAAAGACAAAAAGACGTCCTCATGTCCTATGTACTTGAGCGTCAAGCCCCTGAGGTAGATTCCAAAAGGATGTGCCTAATATAAATCCAATAAAACTATAGGATATATTGGGATCACAAGCATAAGAGAAATAAGTTGCAATGTGACTAAAGAAGAGGCAGTGTGATTAAAGAAGAGGAGCTGCCGAACTGGTTCCCATGAAACAGTAGAATAGTATGTGAACCTCAATTTTGTTGTGGTTAACACCTTATACAGTGGGCATAGTGGTACCAAAGAAAAGCTCAATCATTCAATATATCACGAGTTTTCCCATATCATGAATTGAAGATTTAACTTGAAGAGAACACTTCACATACCATATGGTCTACAGTTTGTCACAGTCCTTGCCTAGATGGAGTACTTGTGCTAGCATCACAAGTGGCTAACAAAAAAAAAAAAAAACTGGGCTATGAACACTGACAACGAGTTCCTAGCAACTCCACTCGCAAGCAATGACACAACTATCTTCAAATTGCATGTGAATACAACGCAATGCAAGCTCTGTGAACATCTGGAAGGACAGAACCCTGGGAGGAAAAACCTCAATCTCTATTAAGATCGCACCTCCCTTGTTTAATCTCCCATGGGTGAATAACGAAAACGTACGCTCCCAACGTGCTCGACGAAACGCCCGTGAGCGACCGCAAATCTGGCATATGCCACATTGCTGCACAATCGCCTAAAACCCACTCCCATATCCCCACATCCGCACAGCACTGCAGATTAAACCCTAGAGGGAGCAAAAGCCGGATAAAAAGAAGAGGCAAAAGATCGCGCCCAAAACCGAAAACCCCCGCCCCCGCGCCGCTCACCTGGACGCAGATGACGTCGGGGTCGACGCGGGAGACGAACTGGCAGAAGGCCGGCCAGTCGCTCTTCATCCGGAGGAGCAGGCTGTTGGCGTTCCACGTCACGAACCTCCGCGGTTCCTCCTCGCGGGGAGCGGGAGGAGAATCCCCCTCCCCGACGGCGCAGGCGGCCGCGGCGGGGGCGTCGCCGCCGAGGGAGTCGGAGTCGGAGGCGGAGGCGGCGGCGGCGGCGGCGGGCCTCTTCTTCGCCGGGGAGCCATCCTTGGGCACGGGCTGGAAGAAGCGCTTCATCGCAACAGCTGCCGGCGGCGGCCGCTCCTCGCGTCGCGTCTTTCTGCGTGCGGGGCTGCGCCGGCGTCGTACGGGGATTAGCGAAAACGTTAGTCCGCCCAGGCCCGTTAGGCCGCGTAGTTAAAAGCTCACGTAATGGGCCGAGTCTGTCCAACCTCGTCAAGTTCTTGGGCTTTCTTTTTTTCTTTTTCAAAAGGAAATAAGTTCACCGGACGTCCCTCAACTTTACGTTTAGTTTAACTAGCATCCCTAAGCCGCAATACCAGAAATCTTCGCCCTCCATCTTTGCTAAACCGTTCAAGTGAGTTCCTTAACAGTATGGATGGTGTTTTGGATGATGTGGCATTCTTGTCAGTTAAGATAAATTAAGAGCCTGTTTGGTAGAGCTAGTTGGGTCTGGAGTGAAGTTGTGGAGTTGCCTAAACTCAGCTCCACATCTCTAGTTCATTGTCCATCTCCACTATATCATCTCTTTCGGGATTTCTGGAGCTGAGTAGGCCAGCCAAACACTTTCAGAGGTACCTCCCATTGGAGCTGGAGTTTGGAGCTAGGAGTTAGGAGTTGGAGCCCTACCAAACAGGCACTTTGTGAGAGAGATCCACTTAGTTCCACTCCTATTTTAGGTGGAGGTAAAACTGTTTGGTTGAGCTGAAGCTGGAGCTGTGCTAAACAGGGCCTAAAACACACATGTGGGGCCCACGTGCAAGTGGATTTTCACCTCTCGCCCCTCTCTTCACCACCTCTCTCCTATCTTCCTCAGGACCTCGCCGCTGGGGTGATGGCCCACGGCCAGAGAGCTCATCCACGGGAGGCGGCAATGGCGGTGGGAGGTCGGTGCCAAGGGTGCTCCAGGCGGCCTGGTTTGCTCGTTCTTGCCATCTTTCATATTGTGATTGAGCTTGTTTTTACCCGATCTACTTGCATGCTTAATTAATATAGTTGATGACCTTATATCTTGCTTAGATACCTTGTTTGTCACCTTTTGATTCATATACATTTTGTTTGTTTGAGCTACAAGTTCATAGCTAGTGTTTTATTCCATTATCCGCCGAACCTTTTGGTTGAGACAGAAACTTCCAATCCCCTACCGGAAATTCCGATTTGAACCGGAAGTTCTCATCATTCTAATATGCTATAAAGTTGTGATAATTTTTAGAAACGACTATTCACCCCCCTCTAGGCGACATCAAGGTCCTTTCACCCATGTTTATAGAAACAAATCCTGACCAGCCACCAACATTCTTGGTCTTGAATAGGTGAGTGCACTTGGTCTTCAAACTGATGGGGTTGGCCGATGTAGTGATGTCTAGCCCTGTGATCATGATTATATCCAAGAGCAGTCATCGGCCTATGGTTGAACAAGAAAGCGTTTAAGGTGTCTGACCAAAATAGGCTGCAGCTGATAACATTGGTTCATCTTTCTTCTTATCGGCTAGAGATAGAGAAAGGCATTGAGATATTCCTATTTCTTCCCAGTGACTCTGCTTGCTTGTAGCTACTCTGTTATACCACTCAACCCATTTATCGGCTTGGGATGGCCATGATCTAAAGGTCGTAGACAAATGGGCTAGGTTTGGATTGGTCTACCTAAAAGGGATTCTATTTGTTTCTGAGTTGATGAATATAGTGGGATCTGTATCTCCAATTGGGCCCATGAAAAAGTGATTTGATTCTTTCAGACTTGGGACTGCTACCTAGGGCGCTAAATGCTACAGATTGCAAGAGAGGGAGATTGAATTGCAAGAAGACGCAAGAATTGGAAAGAGTTTGAGCTGATGGGGCTTACCTCTGGAAACTCTGCAGTTGGCGGGCTTGACGAGCTCGGGGAGGATGCCATTGAAGTTGCATTGGGAATCGCCACTGAGAGCGCATGTGCGGTCACCGGAGAACGTGGGAATCGCCGGAGAGATGGGGAAAGTGATTTTGCTTAGGTGGTGAAAACGGAAGTGGATGGCGTGGAAATTTTAAGCGGTGGTTACTATTTAAAAGCGCGCGGTTAACGGCCAATGGCGGATAAACACTTGGGGGGCATGTGTTAATGACCAAATTTGGTAATGCATGGATCGTATTTGGAGGTAAAGACGAAGCAGATTTGGAGGGGATTGTGGTGACGGTTGAAAACATATTACACATCGGCTGGAGACCGTATCGGCTAACACTAGTCGGATAGGGATAGCCGATACAGCCGATATCGACAAGATGGGTTACAAAGTCATTGTCGGATTTGATTGAAGGGCTACAGGAGTATTGCCAGGCAAGGATTATGTTCAAAGAATGGCAATTGTATCTATTAATTAGGATATTTTAGTAGTTTCCTTATAGATATCTTTGGTAAGAGTGTGCCTAAGTGACTTGTTTGTCTGTTAGAGCTATAATAGAAGTTTGAGTCGTGTCCATATGGAAATTGTTGGTATTTCTTAACGACATTACTATAAATATAATTCACAGTAATGGCGCAGAAATACTTTTGGTATATTATGGTTACAGAGTTCATCCGCAAGCGTACGGATAAATCATTGTAGCATTTCACCCGAGAGTATTCCAAGGGTATCTTATTTATTTTATCCCGTGGGAAGATCATGTAGAGAGAACTTGACTAATAATTTATATATTACTTGTGATAATCATAGTCTACGCAGGGGTTAAGATAATCCAAGGGTAGAGTGACACACAAGCATTAAGCTACTCGTTCTCATACTAAATTATCTAAGCTAAATGGTAAGAAAAAGAGGAAGATAATCTATTCCTATACTTCTAGTATACATAGTATACATACATTCTAGTTATTTGATATACTAGCTAATACCCTCTATCCGATGCCCTCCTGGTACTTCGAGAAGCCACCCCTGACTGCCGAGTTCCTTACGACAGCATGTCATGACCATACAAGCGGGGCTAAAAACGGAGGAGTACCCTCCCTAGGGAATTAACTTAGGACAATATACACGCGCGGAGGAATATCCGTACTGAGCTGTCACCATTAGCAGCCCACCTCTCATCCGCAGCATATAACCCCAAATAATGATATCCCTTAATCTAGACACCACATCTAAACTACCAAATACTACTCTAATATCATCGTCATGACATAGAGTAACTGCATATGCAAATATTATACCCACACCAAAGCATCTCCCAGATAAGCTAGCAGCATATTCAGTATAACATAAACATAATGTAAAGTTGGTATTCATATACTCGGAAAGTATTTTAATACCACAAATGTATAAAGAAGAGTATTCTAATAATAGTACAAAGCTTACAAAAGAGGAAAGGAAAGCTACTAGAGCCATACCTGAACTCCTCCGAAGACTTCTGGACTCCTGGTTTCTACTCTATTCCTATTCCACTAGCTTGAGAATACTAAACTAACTTGAGAGAATATGAGAAAGCTCTTGCTTGAGGTGTGTGAGTGAAGTGAAGTGAGGAGGTCCTTTTATAGGCAGGTAATGACGGTTGTGACGGTTGGAATGGTCGGTAATACCCTCCGACCGTCATTGGGGATCAATCCCAACCATCCAGAAGAAGCCCTGCATCCAACGGCGGCGAGGGAGGTTCGGCCAAACCCCCTGGTTCGGCCGAACCAGGGGCCGGCCCAACCAGCCCAAGTTTTGGCTGGCGGCCTCCTCCGTTGCTCCACTTCGTAGATGTGGACCCCCGTTTTTATAACAGGGATCAATCGTGTAAACAGTACCATTTCCCTGGATCAAGTAGTCTGGTACACACGAGTTCATAGCTGAAATACCAAATGCACACACACGAGAGTCTAGTGCGAATTATTACAACATAAGCCCGCAGGCATTGTCTTAAATCATCGGACCGGGCGGTCCGGAATACATCCCAAAAGCAGAAATAGATAAGGCAGCGGAAATAAGGCAGCGGCACGCCATTGCCACAGGCAACGACCGTACTAAGACCTACTGAGCGCCATCGTCTTCATCACCCTCCTGGTAATAGGCATAGGGATCCTCCGAAGCTTCATCTCCCGCTTCTGATTAAGTTTATATTTGCAAGGGTGAGTACCAACCGTACTCAGCAAGCCACCACATCAACAATGCATATGATAGGGGTATTTCAAAGGATGGCTAGGGTTCTTTTGCGCAAAGCAAATTTTGTAATTCTTTTCACAAGCCTAAGACCTAGCATTGACTGATCAAATTTTAGTACCAGTGTTTGTATTTGAACAACGACGGTTCTGTCCACCATCCATTGTGATCCCAAGGATAGCTTCCCGCCATTGAGTCGTCATGGTTTTCTGAGGACGCCCACCTTCCCCCTTCTCAGGAAGTGGCTCCAACAGCATAAAAATTCATCATGCAATAACCCATCCCACACTAGATAAGAATTTAGAGTCTAGCCAAGTGTAATACATGTCCCGGTGCTCAATAACCGCGAGCACGGCTATTCGAATAGATTTGGTTTACTCACACTGCAGTGGATGTACACTTTACCCACATTCTGCGACTGCCCAACACATGAGCCTTGTCTCAACACATGAGACGCGTCACGGCAAAGCTTTTCGATAACCTTGCATTGGCAGTACCCGCTCCATGAACTTTTCATCCTCATGTACTCTAGGCGTACACAGTTTCTAGCAGTGAGAGGAGTTCTGGCGCACCCGGGGAGGGAAAATTCACACACATGTATTAAGTTATAATTATGTTCAACTCATCACATGGCAGTCCTAACAATGGCGACACCATTGTAGAGCCCCTGCCTTACACATCGAGAAACCACTATGCATGGATACTGCCTCCGCTCGGCTATTTACTCCGCTAGGTCTATCCCCATTCGAGAAGTGTGGTTGTACGGGGTCGTTTCATGCTTAACTTCATGGCTCGGTCCTTAATTGACCGGGGACGGTACTAGCCTTTCCCGGATACCACCCAAATTCACCGTCTGCCCCGGTCTAAAACAAGTGTTTAGTTTTCTTTCCTATTTTCACAAATCATGTCATCATTATCATGGCAATGTGGCGCTCATGTCTCCACATGCCGCATCTCAATTACCTTCCCAAAGGTAATTGCCCAAGCATATAATATTTGACAAATATGAGTATGCAATATTCTAGTGTAGCATTTCTAAGCAAGCATCATAATCGACTAGGGACTCTTACGTAATCATGGTTACAAGGATTTAAAGGTGAACGATAATCAAGGCATGGCATAATCATAAATAGGATGTTCATCATCGCATGCAATCTTATTTGTAAACAAAAATTAATTTCGCAATTGGGATCAACGTGATCAAAGAATAGTGATGACTTGCCTTGCTCAAGGTCTTGCGGGTCTTGGCCTTCACTCGGATCCGCGGCTTCCTCGGGCTCTACAAGTGCGTGCAAAGAATCGATTTGAATTCCATTAGAATTCAAATAAAATCCAATAAAAATCGAATTGAAAAACGAGCGCGAGAGGCGAATCCTATATCAACTATATTATTCGCGAAGTGGGATTATTCTTCCTCCTAAGATATTTTGTGATTCGAAATTACGTCTTAAGACTTCATCTAATTATTTAGTTCTCAATTCCATCTAAATTACTACCGCGAATTGATCATTTATAGAGATTATTAAAATAATCTATAATAATCTATAGGAATTCATCTAATTGTTTAGTTCTTAAATACATCTATGATTATAGTATTACTTTGCAAATACTAGATTTTAGTTAACCCCATAATTAAATTCTAATATTTTAAATATCCTAAATCTCCCCCTAATTTTTCCTATTTATTTTCCCCCCTTTTTCCTTTCTTTCTTTTCTCTTCGTTTTTTCCTTTTCCTTTCTTTTCTCTCCTCTTTTTTCTTTTTCCTTTCTTTTCTCTTCTCTTTTTTCTTTTTCCTTTCTTTTCTCTCCCTCTTCTCTCCCTCCCGGCTCCTTTCTCCCTCTCTCTCTCGGCTCCCTTGCCCACCCGGGCGGCGGCGGCGGTGGACGCGAGGGGGGGGGGGGGCGGCGGCTTACCGACGGCGGCGCAAGGCGACGGCGATGCCCGGCGCGGCAACGAGGGCGGCGGTGCGGCGGCACAAAGGCGGCGGCGCGACGGCACGGGGACGGCGACGCGGTGGAGAGGAAAAGAGAGGAGGAAGAGGGGTGTGGAGTGGGGAATAATGGAGAGGGGTGGGGGATTTTATAGGGAATAGGGGAAAGGGGAAGAGAAGGAGGGGGGTGTGATGTGACGACGGCGCGGCGGCGCGGGGCGCGAGGCGGGGGCGCGCGGCGCGGCGACGGCGTCGGCGCGGCGACGGGATGGGCGCGCGGCGCGGCGACGTTGGCGCGGCGCTCGGGGCGCGACGCGACGGGCGACGGCGACGGCGCGGCGACAGGACTGGTGCGCGGCGCGAGGCGGCGTCAGCGCGGCAGCGGCGGCCCGGGGCTCAAGGCGCGACGGCGACGGACGAGCGGCGCGGCGTGGGGCGCGAGGCGCGAGCGTGCGGCGCAAGGCGACGCGACGGCGGCGCGGCGCAGCAGCGGCGATGGCGACGGCGCGCGGCGACGTGACGGCGCGACGGGACAGCGCGCGACGTCGACGGGACGGCGCGCGGTGCGGGACGCGAGGCGACGGCGCGGCAGCAGCGACGCGACAGGCGACGGCGTCGGCGCGGCGGCAGTGGCACGGGGCTCGGGACGGCGTGCGCGCGGGGCAGGGGGAGGGTTAGGGCTAGAGAACGCGATCGAGCACTTAGAGCGCAATGAATAGTGCCATTTTCTATTTAACCCGATTTAAGCCTATTTATTTATTTAAATTTGATTCTATAAACCTAAATTTTGTATAAATGAAGTTCACTCGGTATTTGTGTTATTCCAACCAATGGATCCATCCTTGACTAATTTTACCCATATTTTATTTTTATATAATTTTCTTGAATTTAATTAGGGTTAATTCTTATTCCATCACATTTAAATTTAATTGTTACAAATATGGTCGTAATAATATTTTACTTATTTCTATCCTCACCAAATCTTATTTTAAATTGAACTTTAATTATTTACTTTGTCAATTTACTTTTAGGGTTTATTCCTAATTAATTATTCATTATTCGTGATTTATGAACTCCGAAGTCAAAATAAAATAAAATAGTGAAACAAAATCGGCATGATGCAATTTATTTAAAAAGTTTTTGAAGGCCTATATTTTTGGAGTTTAGATTTTTGTCGGTCTAATTTTTAGGGTGTTATAGTAGACTTGTGAATTTTGGCCCAATTCATCGTGTTAATTCTGAGTTTTTATCCCATTCATGCATAAGTCTGATTCTCGACATCGTCCGATTGATTTAACGTCTGAGTTGATGTCGATTCTCCTCCATTTTATGCTTATTCTCTACAAAAGGTTAGTAAACCTAATACTAGTGGAATATTATTATTCTAACATATATATGCATTGTAAGCATCACTAGTTCTCCTCTATTTTGGTAATATTGATGGGCGAAACTGATCGATAACGACCGTCAACAGACATATTATCTATTTTGGGTATAAATATGTACCCGACACCCTCTAAATAATTAACACCATTTCAATACACTTTCGGCACATCGCCAAACCTTTCTATTATTTTATTTCAATGAGTTCTTGCTTTCGAGTTGGGCTGCATCGACTTCGATCTCCGACAAGAGGTAAAGCTTGTTATGGGGGCTTGCGTTCTCGGGATCAGTGGTTACATCTTTATGACACTATAATCTTGTTTATGTAATTCGTCGAGTTATAATATATATTGACTAATCAAAGTTGATATTTTAATCCAGTCCTTATCGGCCGATCTCTGTTTAGGGTTCTATCGACATTGACTAGAATAGTTCGTCGGCTTAGATTATGCAATGTATCTACCATCTTGGAGAGGCTTTCATTGGCTTGTTTACCTAAATCATAAGTTTCTCTTTATACTTAGTGCTGCATCAGTTAAGTTTGATCAACTAAGTCGTATCTAGAAACCTAATATTTAGCTTGCTTCATGATTGCTAATAGATATAGTATCGGAGTTGCAGCTGATCTTACATGATATATCTATTTTGTTTTACTTAACAAGTTATATCTGCCCTTTATATTAGGCTCTCAATAGATTTAAATATATTAAGTTTGTCATCGATCTAGTTAGGTTAATCTAACGTCAAATTGATACTTATTTAACATATTTACTTCAAAGTGATATCCTAGTATAGAGTTATATCGGAGCTATAGCCGATATACTTCTAAATTTGCCTATCGGCTATGACATGAGCTTGTATAATTTATAGCTTGATATAACTTTAGATATAAATGATTTATACTGTCTCGGCGGCTGTCCAATCTATCCCAATCATTTCGTTTAAAGTTATATTGATTCATAGATTATATAGTGCTGATTTCTCCAACCGATAGAGTAAGTTTAGTTACTTTCTTTATCATATCCCTTATAGCCAATCCGACTAACATTGCATCGCCTAGGTCACAGACGATATGTCATCGGCTCTACGACCGATAGGCTATCGTTTATGGATTTAACTTTCTATCTTTATTTACTTTCTTTATCATATACCTTACGGCCAATCCGACTAACATTGCATTGGCTAGGTCACAGACGATATGTCATCGGCTCTACGACCGATCGGCTATCGTTTATGGATTTAACTCTCTATCTTTATTTCTCGTTGGTTGTAGGATCAAACCAACTAACATGCCCTGAACCCTGAAGGCAAGCTTTGGACCTGCACTAGAATAAAGCAAATCTCTTATATCAGTGTGTGTTTTTTTAATTAACAAAAGCGCGAGATCGTGCGGTGTCGTGCGATGGGTACACGATACCGCGGTCTCGCACGACAAGGGTATGAGAGACCGTGTGACCTTGCACGGTAAGTATGCGAGACCGCATGAGTCGCGAGATTAATGGATCAATCAGCATCATCAAGAATTAATTAATTAACTATTATTTATTTAATTAGCATTATTAGCAATTAATTAATCACTTATTAAGAATTTAAGATTGTTAATTACCAACTTGCCGTCATTGCTATCGCACTCTGATCTCGTGATTTCATTGCGATTTCGCACTGCCAAACGGCGATAACGGTCTATTGATTTCGCACTGCCAAACCGCGATGACGGTCTATTCGTGTAAATCTGTTCGAATCTCGTATATTTTTTAAGAAAAAAAACTTCAACAATATATTTTCAAATTCTTTTGGTATGCTTATAGGGTTCTCTTTTAAATCAAACCGAAGAGAAACGAAATAGCTAACTTACTTTTAACCATACTGCTAAACCTTTGTTTCAGCGCAGCGTGTACTTCTATAACGTCTATAAAAGCTGCTGATATCATAGATTGGGAAATTTTGAAGAGTAGTCGATCTTATCCAAATTTTTTTCAATAATGGAATGAAATATTACAGCCTTTCACTAGTACAGAAAGCCCTATTGGTGTCGGTTGGGAAATGGCAATAGGTGCCGTTTTCCCGTCCGGCACCTATTGCTGGTACCGGCAACTAATGGTAAAATAGAACCGGTACCTTTTTGTCTGCACGAGAAAAAAAAAACTCTGGCTCAAATCAAGCCGAAGGCCTCCACATCCAGAACAATATCCCCACATTCAGAATCAAACCGTGATCCCCTCCACATCCTTAGATCCAGAACAATATCCCTACATCCAAAATCAAAATCCAAAGAACACATCAATAACAACAACAATTTCTACATCCATTTAATTATAATGCTCATCTGATCCAAATCCCCATGTTCTCGGTACACATATGAATAAGAGAACTTGAGAGAAATTAAACAAAGAGAACAAGAACGGGATAAAAAGAACACACTCGAACCACAGCGGCATTGAGGATGATGCGGCGGTGACGGGGCCCTTGGGTTGCCTCCTTCTTCCCCTTGAGCGTCGCTAGGATGGCGGTTGTGGACGACTTGCACGTGAGGGGAGGGCGCGGTCGCTGCCGCCTTCGTCGGGCAGCCACTGGCCGCGGGAGACCGACGCCGCCCTCCCGCCGAATCTGGAGGAGGGAGGGCGCGGCAACCGCCAGCCTCGCGAGCCCGCCGCCACCGCCGGGCAGCTACCACTAGAGAGAGGGGAGGGAGAGACGCGAGGCGACAGAGGGGAGGGAGAGAGACGCGAGAGCGAGAGAGCGTGGGAGTAGATAAGGACAAGACGTGGGTGGGAGTAGATAAGGAGGCGTGGCGCTCGGCTCATCGGTTCGGGTCGTTATTATAGGTGTCGGTTCTTTAAAAAACGAATACCTTAGTATTGGTACCGGTTTTTACTAATGAACCGACACCTATAGTTTCTTAAAGGTACTGGTTCTTATTTTTTTGAGCGTGTGGAGGTAGGAAAAGGCCTATAGGTGCGGTTTTAAAGGAACCGGCACCTATAAGGCCGATCCCTATGAGTGTTTTTGTAGTAGGGTTTGCTCAACGAGTTACAGCCAATTATTATAAGGCTCACACAAAAGCAAACCAGAGTAACAAAACCAAAAGCAAATAAAACTAATAAAACCAAACAAGGTAAACATCCCAGAACTAGTGAATTCTATTGGTGAATCTCCACCCAAAGTTGGCAAAGAAGACGCAAGTTTAGGACACGCCTCTCTTATTTGCTTGATATGATCATGCCTTTGTAATTGAGATAATTCCCGGAGCCAATATGTTACCCTGAAAAGAACCTGCAAATATGATTTTTAAGGTGATCTATCCAAATCCATTTCATTTCTATTAAGCCATAGAGCACAACATATAGCGGAAGCTCCAACAAAAATAAGATCCTTGATATTTTTATTAACTCCCACGAACCAATTACCAAACACATGTGATATATTATGTGGAGGGTACAATTCAAAGGAGAATTGTATAGATAAACTAGTTTTTTTTTAAAAAAATATTATGTTTGTGCATACAAAGCATTCTACACATTTCATCCATACACATACATTACTCAGGCTGGACAAAGCAGCTAGCGGATGATCAAATAGTATAGGATTGAATTATCACCGTTCTCGAAAGTGCTTTGTTGGTAAATTAGAAAGGGTGGTTCTGAGCTTCAAATCCTTCGATGGAGCGGTGGACGCTCCAATTCAGATTGCTCCTGTGGCGTCATATCACCAAATATATTGAGACCCCAGGTATAAGACTTGCCAGACTTGTTGAACTCAATGATTTTGTGCGCTCTGTCCTTGAAATACACGAAGCGCCGAACCATGTCATCACGATCGCGCTCTATGTCATGGAAGCTGCACCACCGCTGGTACAGCGCCCAAACGGCTTCCTCTGACTCGAGGTCCTTCTCGTCGTAAGCGAAGCAGGTGGCTGGATCATCTATCGGTAAAATAACAAGGCGTTATTTAAGTTCAAAGCAGGTGGTTGTTTCGTCTATCGGTAAATAACAAGGGGTAACTAACAAGGCGTTAATTAAGTTTCGGTTGGATGATAATGCCATGTACTCTTTGACTCCTTCCATCCGAAAATACAGGGAATTCTCTGTTTGTCACAAGTGAAACTAAGTTTGACTGAATTTATAGAAAAGAATAACAATAGATTCATTATGAAATACTCCCTCCGTTTCGTTTTATTTGACGCCGTTGACTTTTTATCACATGTTTGACCGTTCGTCTTATTCAAAAATTTTTGTGAAATATGTAAAACTATACGTATGCATAAAAGTATATTTAACAACGAATCAAATGATAGGAAAAGAATTAATAATTATTTAATTTTTTTGAATAAGACGAGCGGTCAAACATGTGCTAAGTCAACGGTGTCAAATAAAACGAAACGGAGGGAGTACTAAGTAATAGTGCATGTGCAACGCACATTAGGAAATAAAATCAAACCAAATATGTTGGACGTATGTTGCAGCCTAATTTGTTTTTTAATATTTAGTATAGTATTTACTTGGACTTAATGTAAAAGGCAAAGTGAAAATAATAATTGACATAAATTTATATCACACAATTAAAACTACTAACCACCATCAACAACAACAACAAATACTAATACTGCTGTTAGGAACGTCCCAACATGGAAAAGGAACACAACAGTAATGACCAAAGATGATTTGCGGGAAAAAAACAAATATTTACATATGATTTTAACTACACATGGATCCATTCCCTCAATGAATGTTTAGAAAATGAAAAGGAACCAGTTAAGATTGAGTGTATTCTCGTGTACGGTTGTACCGGTTGGATCAGTGTATAATTTGAGATAACAAGATCACATATTTACATTGAAGGAAAAAGATTGCACTGAGCTTAGGTTTACATAGAAGATTACATACTACTCAGATCCTGCCATGGCCTGCATCATACTACCTGGACATATATGTGTCGAGATTCGTAGCAAGGATTGAACTTTTTTTTTTTGGGACGGAGGGGTAGTTATTATTACCACGTCAATAAACAATCACAATCCAGTATATAGGGTCAACAAGACAACAAGAGTGTGAACCTTACTTTGTGGTGAGTAAACTTTTTATGGTACAACTCTGAACAAACATAATTGTACATATATATTTTTTTTATGGTAACAGAGACCCACATCACAAGTTCGCAATAGTACTGAGGCTAAAATTTTCAAAGTTACTTCTCTGATGTGGTAGATGTTAATATTTTCTCTAAGAAATTTGATCAGCTTAGAATTTGCTAAGAAATTTGATCAGCTTAGAATTTGACTTAGCACAATCCCAGGATTACTTATATGTTAGGACAGAGCAAGTACAAATAAAGATAGTGCAGGGATAGAGTGTGTGTGCTTTAGTGCGTTCGCTAGCTCAGATCAAGGGCCATTGTTCCACTTGTCCGTGTGACTCATGTAATGGGGTTAGCTAGGCCATGTACACAATAAGGCTGCAAATGAAATAAACTGAATTTCTTCACTGAGTTTCTTCTTCAGTGTGTTTTTCTTGTTCCCTTTTCCTTCTCTGTTTCCTATACCAAAATTCTCCTTCTCCCCAAAATAGAACAAGATATCAATAATACTGCTAATAATTCACCCCAAATTACAACGAGTTATCCATAATACTGCTACTAGTCACCAGCTCGGGTCATAACAATTACTACCTCCATATTTTAATGTATGACGCTGTTGACTTTTTGTCTAACATTTGACCATTCGTCTTATTTAAAAAATTTATGTAATTATTATTTATTTTATTGTGACTTGATTCATCATCAAATATTCTTTAAGCATGACATAAATATTTTTATATTTTCACAAAAATTTTGAATAAAACGAATGGTTAAACGTTAGTCAAAAAGTCAACGATGTCATACATTAAAATACGAAAAGAGTACGAGCAATCGGTCTCTCACGAGTTCGGGTCATAACAGATAATCATCATGACGACAGTATCCTTGAAGTGGAGGCAAAATAAAAAAAAAAAATGGCGGTCGATTAGGTTACCTGGAGCTTCAGGGTCAAAGCAATCGGGGGAGAGGTCGGCGGGTCCGGGGGAGTGGTCGCCGGGGATCATCGCGATGCCGCGCCGGAGGATGACGAGTGGGCCCGACGGGGCGTGTGGCAGCTGAGGCCGCGTCCAGGCGGCGGCGGTGCAGGTGGTGTCGCCGGCGTAGCCACACCGAGGAGCAAAGCGGCCCATGTACGAAGCCACATGACGGGCGGCGGCGGCCATGGCAGGTTGATCGGATGTGAGGAGGTCCGGTACTCGATTCCGATCTAGGGTTTCAACTTTGCAATTCGTTGGACTAATTATCCTTGCTTGTGTTTTCAGTTGAGTATGTCCCTGTGGCAATGACACGTTTAGCAAGTCCTTGGAGCGTGATGACCCACAACCAATAATCTTCTTGATCAAAACTCAACGAATGGTTCAATGATTCAATCAGACATTAGTCAATTTGTTGATCTCAATAAAAGAATATAAGGTTATTATCGACAATGAAAGACACCGCCGACAAAATATCCGGTGGCATCGGTTTAGTGATTTTATCATTTTCAGAAAAAATAACAAGCTCAAAATTATTATTTTTTGAATACACTCACCCTTATGAATAGACACACAACTTACTCCTATAAACATCTACGAAGGACTTAGTCGGTATATCATAAAATTAATGAAGTCACCACGGCCACGGGCGCCTCACTGTCGACGTATACATCGTCTACCACTGAGAGAATAATTAGCCTAAATACAAAACTCGGATTAAATTGACCTAACAGAAGTGATGAAAGTGCATTGTAAAATACCAAAAATTTGTATACTGACATATTAGGGTTTAACGGATATTGAGTGGCAAATAAGGGAATTTCAATATATATATTCCCCTGATTTTTTTTAGAAACACAATATAAACGCAAACGCTCACACTCTCACCCCTAAGAACATATACACGCACATTCTACCTTTATAAACACCTTGGAAAAACTGAGCCAATACATCTTGAGGTTAACGAAGTCACCATAGACACATCGTTATCGATGGATATATATATATCGTCTAACACTAAAAGAATAATTAGCTGTAAATTTGATCACCCGTGTCAAGTCTGAGACTTAAATTTCAGGTGAACAAAGGTTCTACCATGAGAAACTTAGCTAGTTGAGCTACGCTCACTTCATCCCCTGATTATTTTTGTTAATCAACCGCTTAAAATTTTGTAAAGTTCACTATGGTCACAATTTTGAGGCAGATGTGAAATATTAAAGTCTTATTACAATAGATTAAAACCATTCAATATTACGTAGATAATATATGCAAAAGATTGAAACAGATCTCTTAACTTTTTGCAGCCGGCAGAGGGGAGAAGAGGAAATGCCCTTCGGCGTGGAAGGGATGTTGACCGAGTGCCACACCATGGATGAGTTCTAGTATCTCATCGAACAGGCCATGGTGTGTGGCAAGCTCGTGGTCATCGAGTTCGGTGCATCCTGGTGTGAACCTTCACGCAGGATCGCTCCAGTTTTCGCTGAGTACGCCAAGGAGTTCGCTGGAGTAGTTTTCCTGAAGTTCGATATCGATGAGCTGGAGGAAATTGCAGACTCGTATGATGTCAACGGAGTAGTACCCACCTTCACCTTCGTCAAGGCTGGGCAGAAGATTGACATGATCCAAGGAGCCAGGTGTGACATCCCGGCTCAGGACTTAATAGGATTAATAGAATACTCATACCAACAAGTTACAACTTCTTTTCCGGAAGCCGCTTCTGGGTGCGCACGAGTGAGGACAAAGTGTGCAGAAAAGACTTGTGTTGCTCTGTGAGAGCATTCTATATCCTAAGAAAACTGCCAGATATAGAGAGGGCCTGGCGGTCACCGGGAAATTCTTCCCGGGTGCGCACGAGTGAGGACAAAGTGTGCTATGAGGGCAGTCTATATCCTAGGAAAGCTGCCAGATGTAGAGAGGGCCCGGCCTCGGAGAGTGTGGGGCGTTACAGATGGTATCAGAGCTGACCCTTGCAGCGTTACAGATGGTATCAGTGCCGACCCTTGCAGCTATACGTATATATGAATATGTACGCGGGCATACGGTGCACACGGGATGATCCACGATGTGGTCGTATGGCATGACGTATGTGCGCCGAAAATTGTCTGTATATACGTGGTGCTAATAGGAGACGTTCCCGGCCTGGGTTGACCGACGAGGACGTCGGTGTCTTAAGGGGGAGAGAATGTGACATCCCGGCTCAGGGCTTAAAGAGGATTAATAGAATACTCATACCAACAAGTTGCAACTTCTTTTCCGGAAGCCGATCTCGAAAGAACTCTAAGGTTACTTCCTGGGTTCATAAGAACTTTCTTAATTCTTCCCGGGTGCTAGTCTGTGTCCTATTAAAGCTGCCAGATGTAACAGGGCCCGGCCTCGAGTGTGGGGCGTCACACCAGGTCTCTCCGTTCGAAGATTCAAATGCACACTGCTTCTCCTTACTTCCTGGGTTCATAAGAACTTTCTTACTGTCTTTGCGCGATGAAGTGGAACAGCTAGTAGTTGTTATTTTGCGGTCGGGACCTTAACATGTAATTAAGAAACCCCACTACAGTGCTCTTTACTAGTGGTAAAAAGTAATCTAAACCATTGATATAATTTAATCGAATGGTTTAAAATCTACTTGTACTGTCACCCCAGTTTGTGGTAGGAGAAACATGAAGGGACATTATTATTAAAAAATAGTTACAGAGGGGTATAATTATCATTTAGCAGTGACTAAACCTTCTAATCATAATATTAGTAAATTATTGATTTACCCTTAATTAAGGTAAGGGGTGTTACCGTGTTAGGCACTAGACACTACTTAAAAAATCCTCATAGGGACCGGCTTATTTAAAACCGGTACATATTGATCTTTTCTCACCTTCCGCGGGATAAAAAATAAAGAACCGACACCTTTGAACAATTATAGGTGCCAGTTCTAAAGAAAAACTGGCACCAATACAATTGGTATTGATTTTTTTAAAAAGAACCGACACATATAATATATTATAGGTGCCGATTAATTAAAAACCGACACCTACAAATTAAGCCGAGCTGGTGGGGCCCACCATGAGAGATAAGGCCAGCGGCTAGACACCTCGATCCATCCAGAAATATTCTAGATCGCTCTATCGCTCTCTCTCGGTCGTTCGCTCCCCTCTCTCTTTCCCTCCCCTCTCGTGGCGCCTGCCCGGGAGGTAGCGGCGCAGCGGCGGCGTCCTCCTTTCCGCCAGATCCAGTGGGAGGGAAACTGCTCCTCTTTTGAAACGAAGAAAGCTGATGTCTTTGTAAGCAGACACGGCTATGAAGCATCAGGCAATTTCTGAAATAGGAATGTGGGTGAAATTCTACAGTAACTGATAAAATGAGTGGCAGATATGTAGTCAAATACAGTTGAGAGGTGCTGCACAGTATCAATTTATCTACATAGTCTTCATAAAGATGTCCTCTGTTGATATGTCACTGCTCAATTGATAACAGTCCTGAAAAAACGCATCTAGTACTGTTCTGCCACATTGAGAAGTAACTTTGAATCTTGCTCTCCATCATGATCCTACATGTGGTTTTCTGCACGCAGTGCTCCACAGGTTGCAGCTGCTCAAGGCAGTTGCTGCTACACTCGGAGGGGAGACCATCTTCCACCACGAGGCATACCAACGCGATACATGTTCAATGGCATGAACCTAGACTCCACAATATATATAACTGTGTCATCAACTCGTCAACCAATCTTTCTGATGCGGACATCACTCCTTCGGATACACACAACAATCCTCCACCGGTCATTCAAGAACCGATAACAAGAGCTCGCGTGCGACAATTGAATTTAGAGGTAAGCTCGTTCCTATGTTCTTCTTTGTATGAATTTGAGAATAGATTGCTACCTAATGATTATATTGTGATTAGGAACAATGGAGAGGACAAAGAGACACTTGGAGAAGGACTTAGAGTTATGGAGGATCATCAAGGACGTCCAAGTCAAGGTGGAGGGCCAAAGCAAGCCAACTTTGAGTGCAATTCGGAGTCCAGAACCAGTCTACACTAAAACGGGCGTCCAGGTCGCATACGTGCTCGGATTGGGGCGTTCTTTATATGGATGGAAGCTAAGAAGATAACCTTTCCAATGGTTCTGGTCCCACGTCCAAATTCTTTCCGAGTCAACGGGAATCGACCGAACAAGTTGACGTCTACAATCTGTGCCAGTGCTGCGTCACCGTATTTAGGCCTTTGGGCTGTGTATCGTATTGGAACCTATTAGGGTTGTGTCAAGGGTTGGTTGCATGACCCTAAACTCTATATATCAGTACCCGCCGTCACCAGTGGCGAATCCAGGATAGAAAAAGAGGGTAGGCTTGATCTCCAAGTATTAAGTTACTACCTCTGTCCCTAACAAATTTTGGCTATGAATTTGGACACATGATTGTCCAGATTTATAGCTAAAATTGCTTATATTTTGGAGTAGTAAATTGCAGTACTTACGGTAGTTATTCAACACATACATGATACATGATTGAATAGAAAAGAAAGAAATAAAGAAAAATACCTTGCCAATACGAAGTAATTGATTACTACATCAGTCATATGAGAATAACAAACACCTATATGCATATACTCCGTAAACATAGTATAACTGCTGCTCTGCTAGTGCTAGCGGCTACTGTGGTGCTGCTCCGCGCGCCGCCATGGCGCCTACTGACGGCTTCGCGCAGCCGCTCCGCCTGCAGCCTGCCGGCTTCCGCGCCTGCGGCCGCCTTTGTTTGCTCTTACTCGCCACCAGACAGCTAGCTACGGCGCTGCAGCTCGAGGCCTCGAGCTCTTGCGACTTGCGTCGGCGTCGGCTGCTCCAGCCGCCACCAGTTGCCAGCGACAGCTCCCACCCTAAACACCCCCAACCCTATCCCCACCTGACCTGTGTGAGTGTGAAGTGTGGGAAGTGGGCCACTGGACTGGGCCATTACTATCGAATTGGGACAACCTGTTAGAATAATTGGGCTAGGCCCAATTTATAATAATTAAATCTCAAAGACCCATAATAAATGTTGAGGATAATAATACCACCTCAGAATTTAAGCGAGAAATATCTCAACCTAAATAGGGAGTTATTAGAGGCTCCCTGTTGACCAGTTGAGGTGGGGGTCGGAATGCCACGCGCGCGCGCGCCGGGCCGTGGGCGAGGCGTGGCGTGGCTGGCGGCGTGCGTCACGTCACAATCCTTTTGCAGCCACTAACCCACGTTCCCACGATTCCCTCCACAACCGCGCTTCCACGTTCTTTCTCCTGATAGTCACGACGCAATCCTTTTGCAGCCACTAACCCACGTTCTCACGATTCCCTCCGCAACAGCGCGTCCACGTTCTTTCTCCTGATAGATAAGGAGGCCGCGAGTCCGATCCGACTTCTTAGCTTTTTTCCCGGTGTTAGTTTCTCCTTCTCCGCGCCTGAGTTGCTCTCGCTTCCCCGCTTCTGATCTCTTGCGCGCACGAGAGATTGGAAGAAGCAGTGGCTCCGAAACCACACCTTTGCCTGAGATCTGCACCGGGTAGGCGGGAGATCAGGTTTTTGGGGAGTGCCTCCTGCACGACTGCTCATCGCCATGTCTGGAGTTGCTGCTGCCGCCGCTACCGGCGGAGGTGGTACGCCGCCGCCGACAGGAGCTGGTGCGCCGCCGCCGACAGGAGCTGGTGCGCCAGGAGGAGGTGCCGTGAACGACTACAACAACGGAGGCAATTCTGCCTCACCATCCAGCGGAGGGCCATTCTCGGGGTATAATCTTCTCCTCCTGCTACTGCTGTTAGCGCTATTCCTGTTCCCATTGTTAGCGCTATACTGTGTGCGCTATGTTCTTGTTCCTATTCTACGTGATGCCTCTAGCATGTTATCGCGTTACTGGTATGTTCCTGTTTCTGACATTCATGATGCGCATAGTATGCTACTGGTTATGTTAAGATTACCCTACACTGCTTATGCCATGATCATTGTTTCAATTTCTTGGATTAAAATATGCCGAATAATGACTATATTTCCAACAATCCAAAAACCTGATAGGTCATTTTCGGTAGTTGGCTTTGCTGCTGCACTGAAACCACATGCTTTTGATGGTTCAAACTATAAGAGATGGAAAGCACGTGCACTATTGTGGTTGACAGCGATGCAGTGCTTCTATGTTTCACGGGGCAAACGAAGTGAACCACCTCTTTCTCCTGAGGAAGAGGCTAAGTTCGAGGCTTCGGATTGCCTGTTCCGTGGAGCATTGATCAGTGTACTCGCTGACAACATAGTGGACGTGTACATGCACATGCCTTCTGGGAAGGACATGTGGGATGCACTTGAGGCCAAGTTCGGAGTTTCTGACGCCGGCAGTGAGCTGTATATCATGGAGCAGTTCTATGACTACAAGATGGTCGATGACCGTTCTGTAGTAGAACAAGCTCATGAGATTCAGATGCTGGCTAAGGAACTTGAGAACAACAACTGTGAGTTGCCGGACAAGTTTGTGGCGGGTGGCATTATTGCCAAACTACCACCTTCTTGGTCGGACTTTGCCACTTCTCTAAAGCACAAGAGACAAGAGTTCAGTGTTCCTGATCTCATTGGCTCTTTGGGTGTTGAGGAGAAGGCGAGGGCAAAGGACGTCCGGGGCAAAAAGGTTGAGGGAGGTTCTAGTGCCAATATGGTACAGAAGAAGAACCCTCATGCATCCCACAACAACAAGAAAGTCAAGCCTGATGTCAAACCCAAGGCTGCAACCAATTTTAAGAAGAAAGGCAAGGGAAAGGCAAAGGGAGACTGCTTTGTGTGTGGCAAGTCTGGGCATTGGGCCAAGGACTGTCCTGAGCGCAAAGACAGGAAGTCTGCCAACATGATCATTAGCGAGGGCGGAGGAACATCGGGGTACGGTAAAATATTACCTACAGTTCTCTCTGTTTTTCATTCACCTGATTGGTGGGTGGATACTGGTGCTAATATTCATGTATGTGCTGACATTTCTCTGTTTTCTTCTTATCAGGTCGAGAGAGGTTCCTCCTTGTTGATGGGAAACGGGTCGCTTGCGGCTGTTCATGGTGTTGGTACGGTCGATCTGAAGTTTACTTCGGGAAAGACCGTGCAGCTGAAGAACGTGCAGCATGTCCCTTCAATAAAGAAGAATCTAGTTAGCGGCTCTCTATTGTGTAGAGAAGGTTTTAGACTTGTGTTTGAGTCCAATAAATGTGTCGTATCTAAATATGGGACTTTTGTTGGTAAAGGTTATGACAGCGGAGGCTTGTTCCGCTTTTCTTTGAATGACATGTGTAATAATCATAATGCTGTGAACCATATTAGCAAGAATGATGAGTCTAATGTGTGGCATTCGCGACTCTGTCATGTGAATTTCGGTTGTATGACGCGCTTAGCTAACATGAGTTTAATTCCAAAATTCACTTTGGTCAAAGGTTCCAAGTGCCATACTTGTGTTCAATCGAAACAACCTCGCAAGCCTCACAAGGCATCTGAGGCGAGGAATTTGGCACCTCTAGAACTTGTTCATTCCGATTTGTGCGAAATGAACGGCATGTTGACTAAAGGGGGAAAGAAATATTTCATGACACTGATAGATGATTGCACTAGATTTTGCTATGTGTATCTATTGAAAACAAAGGATGAGGCATTGCATTACTTTAAAATCTATAAAGCTGAGGTAGAAAACCAACTTGAAAGGAAAATCAAACGGTTGAGGTCTGATAGAGGTGGGGAGTATTTTTCTAATGAGTTTGCATCCTTTTGCGAAGAGTTTGGAATTATTCATGAGATGACGCCTCCCTATTCACCCCAATCAAATGGGGTGGCCGAAAGAAAGAACCGTATTCTAACTGAGATGGTGAATGCCATGTTAGACACTGCGGGGCTTTCCAAGGAATGGTGGGGTGAGGCAGTTTTGACTGCGTGTCATGTCCTGAATAAAATTCCAATGAAGCATAAGGAAGTAACACCATTCGAGGAATGGGAAAGGAAGAAATTAAATCTCTCATACCTACGAACATGGGGCTGTTTGGCCAAGGTAAATGTACCTATAGTCAAAAAGCGGAAACTTGGACCAAAAACTGTTGATTGTGTGTTTCTTGGTTATGCTATCCACAGTGTGGGTTATAGATTCTTAATAGTAAACTTTGGAGTACCCGACATGCATGCTGCTACAATTTTTGAGTCCAGAGATGCTACATTCTTTGAGAATGAATTTCTTATGAAATATACACCTAGCACTTCTAGTAAAGAAACTGTCATGCTCCATGAGCACTTTGCACCGATAGAACACAATGATGAAACGCCTGAGGAAAATCCTGAGGAGGACAACATTGTAGATACTCGCAAGAGTAAGAGACAAAGGGTTGCAAAATCCTTTGGAGATGACTACATTGTATACCTCGTGGATGACACCCCAAGAACCATAGAAGAGGCATATTCATCTCCTGACGCTGACTACTGGAAGGAAGCAGTACGCAGTGAAATTGACTCGATTATATCTAATGGTACTTGGGAAGTCGTTGAGCGTCCATATGGGTGCAAGCCTGTAGGATGCAAATGGGTTTTCAAGAAAAAGCTTAGGCCTGATGGTACAATCGAAAAGTACAAGGCAAGGCTTGTGGCCAAGGGTTATACCCAAAAGGAAGGCGAGGATTTCTTCGACACATATTCACCAGTTGCTCGCTTGACTACGATTCGAGTACTACTTGCTCTGGCAGCCTCTCATGGTCTTCTCGTCCATCAGATGGACGTTAAGACAGCTTTCCTAAACGGAGAGCTGGAGGAGGAGATCTATATGGATCAACCAGACGGGTATGTACTAGAAGGTCAGGAGGGAATGGTGTGTAAACTATTGAAATCCTTGTATGGCCTCAAGCAAGCACCTAAGCAATGGCATGAGAAGTTTGACACCACGCTTACAGCTGCAGGCTTTGTTGTGAACGAAGCTGACAAATGTGTATACTATCGCTATGGTGGGGGAGAAGGGGTGATCTTGTGCTTGTATGTCGATGACATACTGATCTTTGGGACCAGTCTTAATGTGATTGAGGAGGTCAAAGACTATCTGTCCAAGAGTTTTGAAATGAAGGATTTGGGAGAGGCTGATGTTATTCTTAACATCAAATTACAAAGAGGAGATGAGGGTGGGATTACACTTGTGCAATCCCACTACGTGGACAAGGTTTTGAGTCGCTTTGGATATAGTGACTGCAAGCCAGCTCCTACTCCTTATGATCCCAGCGTGCTATTAAGGAAAAATCGAAGAATAGCAAGGGATCAACTGAGATACTCTCAAATCATTGGTTCATTGATGTACTTGGCTAGCGCAACGAGGCCTGACATCTCATTTGCTGTAAGCAAGCTGAGCTGGTTTGTCTCAAATCCGGGAGATGATCATTGGCAGGCTCTGGAAAGAGTAATGCGCTATCTAAAGGGCACTATGAGCTATGGAATTCACTATACCGGGTATCCAAAAGTACTAGAAGGGTATAGTGACTCAAACTGGATATCTGATGCTGATGAGATAAAAGCCACAAGTGGATATGTGTTCACACTTGGAGGTGGCGCTGTTTCCTGGAAGTCTTGCAAGCAGACCATCTTAACGAGGTCAACAATGGAAGCAGAACTTACAGCACTAGATACTGCGACAGTTGAGGCCGAGTGGCTTCGTGAACTCCTGATGGATTTGCCGGTGGTTGAAAAACCAGTGCCAGCTATCCTAATGAACTGCGATAATCAAACAGTGATTATTAAAGTGAACAGTTCAAAGGACAACATGAAGTCATCTAGACACATCAAGAGAAGACTGAAATCTGTCAGAAAGCAGAAAAACTCCGGAGTGATAGCATTGGACTATGTCCAAACGGCTAGAAATCTGGCAGACCAGTTTACCAAGGGGCTACCACGTAATGTGATAGACAGTGCATCGAGGGAAATGGGCTTGATACCCACCTAAGGTTGCATAATAGTGGAAACCTGTCCATTGTGATCGGAGATCCCGTGAATTTGGATGGTGAAACAAACTATTGTGTGACTGAGAGAAGAGACCCTTGAAAAGGGCTCATTTCCATGATGTGCTTCTCTTCTTTCCTGCATGGTAGGATGGCTTATGTCTTAATGTGATCCGAGTGGCTTTTCCAAGCAGAGATGTTGACCTGCAGAACATCTCAGAAGGAACACACCTATATGAGTTTGACTGCTAGTCACAGTCTATGAGGTTTGGGCAATCTCTAGATACTCATGAAAGGCCTGGAGTTTGACTTATATGCTCCAAACAGAGGGGATGCGAACGGCAGCCCAGTACCAGTCAAGGTTCTGAGTGAAACCTGATCACACAAAACTTACAATTCAAGGCATAGTCCATTGTTCAGTTGTGGTCTGATGTAGCTCATTTCCTAGGTGGAAGTTCAACTTAACAGTCTCCACCAAAACCCTGGTATATCAAACAGGCACAACATTGAGAACATTTCTTATGAGCCTTGAAATTTGGTGGGGATTGTTAGAATAATTGGGCTAGGCCCAATTTATAATAATTAAATCTCAAAGGCCCATAATAAATGTTGAGGATAATAATACCACCTCAGGATTTAAGCGAGAAATATCTCAACCTAAATAGGGAGTTATTAGAGGCTCCCTGTTGACCAGTTGAGGTAGGGGTCGGAATGCCACACGCGCGCGCGCGCGCCGGGCCGGGCCGTGGGCGTGGGCGAGGGCGAGGGCGAGGCGAGGCGTGGCGTGGCTGGCTGGCGGTGTGCGTGCGTCACGTCACAATCCTTTTGCAGCCACTAACCCACGTTCCCACGATTCCCTCCGCAACAGCGCGTCCACGTTCTTTCTCCTGATAGATAAGGAGGCCGCGAGTCCGATCCGACTTCTTAGCTTTTTTCCCGGTGTTAGTTTCTCCTTCTCCGCGCCTGAGTTGCTCTCGCTTCCCCGCTTCTGATCTCTTGCGCGCACGAGAGATTGGAAGAAGCAGTGCCTCCGAAACCACACCTTTGCCTGAGATCTGCACCGGGTAGGCGGGAGATCAGGTTTTTGGGGAGTGCCTCCTGCACGACTGCTCATCGCCATGTCTGGAGTTGCTGCTGCCGCCGCTACCGGTGGAGGTGGTACGCCGCCGCCGACAGGAGCTGGTGCGCCGCCGCCGACAGGAGCTGGTGCGCCAGGAGGAGGTGCCGTGAACGACTACAACAACGGAGGCAATTCTGCCTCACCATCCAGCGGAGGGCCATTCTCGGGGTATAATCTTCTCCTCCTGCTACTGCTGTTAGCGCTATTCCTGTTCCCATTGTTAGCGCTATACTGTGTGCGCTATGTTCTTGTTCCTGTTCTACATGATGCCTCTAGCATGTTATCGCGTTACTGGTATGTTCCTGTTTCTGACATTCATGATGCGCATAGTATGCTACTGGTTATGTTAAGATCACCCTACACTGCTTATGCCATGATCATTGTTTCAATTTCTTGGATTAAAATATGCCGAATAATGACTATATTTCCAACACAACCTAGTTCATCTGCATACCGCTTCGCTTCTTCTTTCTCCCATGTGTCCTGTTCATCTTCTTCCCAGCGCCGAGCACATGTCGCCATGAACTCCAAGACGCCGGCTGATGCTTGAGGATACCTAGTTGATATTTTTTTTGCAAAAATTGGAGGATAGGCTAGAGCCTGATGGAGCCTACCTGCTAGAATCGCCACTGGCCGTCACCTTTAGGGTTTGGGTTTTGCTTATTCTGTCAAGAACAGTTTCGCCGCTAGATCGGTTTGTAAGGCCCGAACTTGTGAGCTTAATCATTCATCTGCAATTTTGGTTGTATTCTTCTTTGTTCCTATTTGTGTTCTTTGATTCGCAAATAGGGATTAGCCTTCTCGGCAAGGTCGTCCGCGTTTCAACACGGGTGATAACCAGAGGAGACATGGTGCTGCGATTGCAGGGCTCAAGAGCGTGTTCGTTCAAGAAGCCGAATCGATTTGTGTCGCGACTCCACCCAAATCATTGATTATCAGAACCTTCCGAAAGATCGAACCCTAGTCCACGTCACTTTCCACGCAAATAGAACAATTGTGCTATTGGAATAGCGATAGCAGAACTACAATCCGCATAGTTCAGAAATTCAAGTGCATAAGGAAAGATGTAATCTCACCATTTGTGAGCACATAGTTAGAAAATAAAACTTTTCTTGCTTTACCCGCATGCAGGCCAGTCATTTGTTATCAGAATAGAATGCATCAAGAATTCGACATACATAACATGTATAAGAATAAGTGATTAATAGCCTGTAACATGAAATATACGATGATACCCAGTTGCCCATTGCAGATACCAAAACACATACCCCATGGCAGCTTGTTTAATATAACTGATTTCCAACGAGACAGACAAACACAAGAAAATCTTTGTTAGCAATACTAATGGACGTGCAGTGAAATAGAGGGATTTGCAGTCTTCAAGCAGGTAAGAGTGTGGGGTGCAGTTTGCTTCAATCCACATTATGCTACTTGCAAGATTGCCTAAGAAGAATTCAGACTACATGCTGAAAATAATAACTCACTGATTCATCAGGTCAATACATTAAAATACTGATGGATCATTAAGTCTACATAACTAGCTAATAAATAAAAATATGTGGGCACTGTCTATAATTAGATTCATCACATTGACCCGCATGATTAGATACCTTCAATCTCAACAGTCATGCATACGCAGGGATTACCTAATCTGCATAATAATAAGACCTCGCATCAAGTACTGGGGCAAACCGCGCATTGAGGAATTCTAAGGGTTACAGGACTGGGCCGCACCGGTGTCATGCCATGCGGCAGGGAGCAGAAAACAGTGTCTTGCTAGTTGCTAGTTACTAGCTTCTCGCCGGTCATCCATTGTTAGAAGTGCAGAAGCTCTGAAATCTTACGAAATGAACTTGGTTGATGCTAAGAAGATCACTTTCCCTTTCCTTGATCCAAAATCTCCCTTTTTTGGTTCTCTGCAAGTTGCACAAGAATCAATCACCGAGTTGAATCTGAGCAAACAACGAATCAAATAGCCCGAAGCACATGCCCAGGCATCTAGGGCCAACGCCATTCGTAGATGAAGCTCCAGACGTTGAGCATGACGGAGAGATGAAGGTGATGCCTATCTAGAGAAAGACATACCTCGGCCCGGCCAGCACACTGAGCTCATTTGATGTTGGGAGGCCGTTGGATTGACCTGTGGCGGAGGCAATGAGAGAGGCGACGAGTGAGGTGATGAGGAAGGCGACGAGGGAGGCGATCCCCTCGCATGGTTGGCCGGCGAGGTACACGCACGCCGATGTGCTTACGCCGGTGGCGAGAGCTCCCTCTGGTGATAGAGCCCCCTCCGGTGATACGGTGGGGAGCACAGTTCGCCGTGAGGGGAAGGAACCGATGGAGGAGTCTCGGGTTCGTGATGGGGAGGGGACGTCATCGCCTTCGTTTTCCGGCGATCGCCGACTTCGGAGGTCGTCGGAGTGCTCCGGCGGGAGGTTTCCTTCTGAAGAGATGGCTAGGCCTTCGACACATGGGGTTCTAGCTGGGATGGTTTGGGCTAGCCCAGCACACATGCATGACGTCATCAATGGCGGCAGCCCAACATCTACAGTACAGCCTAATACTGTTGGAGCCCATGCGGAGAGTTCGAGAGCTATTGGGAAACCTGACTTTTCCCCAAGTTTATCCCCTCGGTAGAGCAGTGGATTTGGGTGAAGCAAGGAGAGGTGCAACCAAAGCTAGGGTTCCCTGCGAGAGGTGAGGAAGTCCGGTGATTTGGTAGTGGTGCTCGCCGGATCTGGAGAGTTCCAGAGCGCAAGCGCGACCATCGTTCATACACAGAGGTGGTGATGGACAAGCGCCCTCCAAATTCGGCCGGAGTGGCAAGTCAACAAGCGAAGGGTGACGGATCCGATTAGAGGTGGAGATTAGGGGAACCGTGATGCGCGCGAAGAGGATGAGCTTCGACGCCAACTTCTCGCTCAAAATCCAACGGGGAATCTAGGTGCAAGATCTCAAGGGCGTCAAGGTGGCGAGGCAGATCGTGGTGCGAGAGCGGCGGATCGAGGTGAGGATAAAATGCTTCGAGTGTGGGCGTGAAGGTCACCATCAGGCAACGTGCCCTAACCCTCACCTCTACTACTCCTGTCACAATACTGGCCATATCTCTTCTCACTGTCCATTGCTTTTGGGAAAGAAGGGTATTAAGCTGTGTGGGTTTGGGTTCCCTGGGCAAGGTTTTTACAGCTTGCAAGTTGAGATTTCTGATATAGAGTTGGCTAGAGCTCCTGTGAAAGGTATACTAACTGTGATTCTTGGTGAAGCTTCTGTGGGAAAAGTGGTTGCAGAGCTGAAGCATCTATTTGTTGGGCTAAATGGGGAGTGGAAGGTGAAACAACTAAATGCTAAAGAGTTTTTAATCAATTTCCCTTCTGATGAGGTGAGAAGCAAGATATCAACATACAAGAGTTTTGATTTTGAGACCTCACTGATCAAGGCAAGTGTAGTGGAAACTGGTATGACAGAAGAGGCGGTTGATGAGCTGGTTGCTGTATGGGTAAAGATCTATGGTATTCCGAAGCTAGCTAGAATAGAAGATTCTATCAAGGTCATTGTTGAACTAGTTGGGGAGTTTGAGATGCTAGATATGACTAGTCTTAGAAGGGATGGCCTCTGTGAGGGTGAGGCTTGCTTGTAAGGGCCCTAGTGAGTTGCATTTCTCAGTTCACATCTACATTAACAAAGTGGGTTATATGATTAGATGGGAACCAAAAGGACATATTCCTTATGACAACAGACATGACCCACCTGAGGATGGTGATGATAAGGATGACAAGGATGACGAAGGGAAAGAGATGATATAAACTTAGATGACGAGTTCAAGTCTCAGGACAATCAGAGAGGTAGACAGCTTAGAGGTGAAGGAAACAACCAGGGCGGCATATTTGGAGCCTCTTCTGCACCTCCTGTGTACAAAGGGAAAACACAGTTACTTCAGAGTGGGGGTGGGAAAAAAATATCCTCTAAGAAAACCTCCCTTCTGAAAAATATTTGAGGAGGTGAATGATTCTTGCACTTCTCTGGTGGTTTGGGAGAGAAAGGTGACAAGGTGGTGGAACAAGAGTCCCAAGAGCTGATAAATCCCATTGAGATGCTGACCCAGGAAGATTTAGAGGGAACTCAGAATGATTGGCTGACAATGGGTGAAAAAAACTTGTTGGATGATGAGATGGAGAGGTGTCAAATTCCCACTGATTCTGACATAGAAAGGTTGAGGGAGGAAGAAAATAGAGATGATGAATAGAGCTTTCAAGAGGTGTCTCATAAGAAGAAAAGTAGGGGGAGAAAAACTGAACCTACAATTACATCCAGGATGAGCTTAAGGAATAGGGAGTTGGCTGATGTTCCTGTCACCAGGAGGGCTAGAATTCTCACTCAGAAGAAGAACATGGAAGGTAATGCTTCAAACCCTTTTGCTATTTTTCAGCTGCTAGATTCAGTTGAGTTAAATAAAATTGCTATTGCTGCTAAGATAGATTTGGGTAGTACTTCTACTGAGATTGATACTAATTTAGAATCCTTGAAATCAAAAGAGATAGCCCATGCTAAACTAGCTGAACTAAACTGGAAAAAAGAGATGGAAAATTGAAAAGTAAGGAAGGTAATGTAGAAAAATCTGAGGAGGTGAATCAAAAGTTAGGAAAAGAGGTTGTGGCTAAAAAAGTAAGATGCCATTAGAGGAGGTGGCTGCTGAAAAGAGCCCTGAGCTGATAAAGAGAGGTGGTGTGTTCAAACAAAGGAAAAAAAAATGATTATCTTGTTCTAGAATATTAGAGGGTTAGGTAGTGTAGCTAGAGGTGGACAACTGAAAGAGCTGATCAAAGAAAAGAGGGTGTACATTATCTGTTTACAAGAAACTAAGAAAGAGGTGTTCTTAGATAGAGAGTTGAATTCCTTCCAAGGAGGGAGGTCTTTTGTGTGGTGCTGAAAGCATCCAGGGGGACTTCTGGTGGCATTCTTGTAGGTGTGAATTCTGAGATGTTTGAGGTTATCTCTACTCATGCCGGAGCTTATTTCCTATGTTGTGTTTTGAAAAATAAGAAAGATGACTATCTCTAGGAAATCATAGGTGTGTGTGGTCCTGTGGACAATCACTTGAAGGGTGGGTTTTTAGATGAGTTGAAATGGCATATTCAGGGTAATGATTACCCCTTTATATTAGGTGGAGACTTTAAGTTGTATAGATTTGCTTGGGAAAAATCCAATGCTAATGTTGACTCTAGGAATATGTTGTTGTTTAACTCTTTTATTGCTGATTTAGATTTGAGAGAGACTTTTAGGAATGGACCTAAGTATACTTGGACTAATAAGCAAGAGTGCCCTGCTCAGGAAGTCCTAGATAGAGTTCTAATGAATGATAGTTGGGATATTAAGTTCCCCTCTGCTCTGCTCTCTTCCCTCCCTAGAGTAGGTTCTGACCATACTCCTCTTCTTCTTGACACTGATGAGGAAAGGGAAAGAAGCTGTAGTTACTTTAAGTTCGAGTCAGCCTGGCTTGCTGAAAATGGGTTTAAGGAGATGGTTTGTCATAAGATGTTAGAAAGAGATAGTTCCTATATTTTAGAGTTCTGGACTAGAAAGCAATCAGAGATGAGAAAATTTTTGACAGGTTGGGTGTCGCGACCGAGAAAATTGCATTTTCCCGAACGCTAGTGTATTAATCCCCGTCCCAGGAAAAGCCGGGGTACACCATACAAACATGATATAAAAGACACATCTTTATTATATCGATAATATTTACATTATTACAAAGGCACTTAAGGCCTGACAATCAAAAATAAACAGCAGCGGACTAGCGGGCCTACGGCTCCATCTTCACAGGCGCTCAACTGGGGTGTAAGCCAAGACTCCACCTAAGACATCTTCTCCAAAGCTTCTCTTACTGAAGGGGGGAGAAAGATAGAGCAAGAATGAGTACAACCACAGTACTCAGCAAGCCACACCGGCGGATGCACGATTAATGCAAGGGGGTACAAGGGGTAATGATATAGGGGTTAAGTTTTGCAGAAAACGGCATTTAAAAATCACTTAGTTGCCCAAAGCCATTTTAAAAAGACGATCCTAGAGCTACACAGTATTATTAATCAAGGTCGTGAACCCGCACGAACCTGCCTTAACCCAAGGCCTACGATGATTCAGACCGAACTGGCAACCCGACCCTGGGTCCCAGCTCGTCCCAAGCCAACCCAGGCCAACCATTCCACATTTTAGCTGTTAAGCAAATTTTAAGAATTAAAACACTAACTTGGGTACATTGCTCGGCTTGCCCATAACCGAGGGCGCGGCTATTCGAATAGATTATACTCTGATCAGAGGTGTACATCTTTACCCACAAGACACATCTTCCTCACGTGTAACCACGTGCCACATACCACCACGGTATACGGACGGAAGACGTGACATAGTTCCCAACCCATCCTAGCCATAAACAAGAGTACCGACCCAACCCCACCTACGGCCGGAACCTCCGGGACAGGTAGGCAGGATTGAGCCCCTAGCAGCAGGACACCAGCCCTGTACCATGACATCTCGACTACCGGGCCGCAGCTCGTGTAGCCTTCATTTGTCCTAGAGATGTCCATCGACCCCCGACTTCGTCCATCTCCATCCGTGTACTTTTGTTTATAACCAGACTGAGCCACAAACTAAGCCTTACCCACTAGACATGTGGAAGTACGGTAGTGCTTTGCAACAGAGGCCCGAGCTTAATCCTTATAGTACCCGAGGTACGACTAGCAAAACCCAACCACGCACCTCGAGCCCAGCCTAAAACCATTTTGGGGGTTTTGAATAGAGGGGGAGGTGTGTGTCCAATTCCAACAAAAGCCAACCATTCCAAAGTATCCAAGTGATATGAATATTCCCAAAGTCTAAAGTTATAAAACCACCTAATGTTGCCTAATTAATCAGCGAAGCATCTACCTAAATTCATACTAGTGGAACCATGAATAGAGTACCCACTAGTTGGGGTTTTGTTTAATCTAGGGTGAACAAGGTAATAATATCAATAGCAATAATATTAAGGTCATAACAAAGGTAAATAGGCATGGCCAAATAAAACAGTGATAACGCGGGAATTTAAATAAAGCGATAATGCAATAATTTAAATCAAAATAATTTTATAAACTGGGATTCAATATGTTCAAGGATGATGTGACTTGCCTTGCTCCGGGAGAACGGCCTTCCGAACCTTCGGCGACGACCACGAACCACGCTTCGGGAACCTCCGGAACGACGAAAGCTACGCGAAGCACACAAGCAAAGCTACAAGCCTATAAAGAAGCAATAACAATACATAAAAAGAAAGCACACGGTTCTTTAGGTTATAACAAACATTAGGAGACTTGAACGGGTCGATTCAGAGTTCGTATGACCAAGATATGATCATCCGAAGTTTAATGCTGTTACATGGAGATTTGCGGATTATTGTAATGAGGTTTTGCAACTATAAAACATGTGGAAGCGCTAGCCTGGAAAAGACAGGAAGGCTGCGCTGTTGACATGCGGACCCCACATGTCAACCTAAAGGACCACGGTAGACCGAGTACACAGAGACGGTCCACGGGTCGACGGAAGCGGACCCCGTGTGTCAACCGAGGCGAGTGGCCAACAAACGGACTCCACTAGACACCACACGGGCTGCACACGTGGAAACCACGCTGCTACTGAGCGGACACACTAACACGGACACCACACGGTCACCACCCGCACACGTGAACGACTACCGACACCGGTACACGGGTACCGGGGTCGACAACCGCACAACGGGTACGGGGCGACACCGAAAGGACGAGGGCGGGGCAGCAAGAGGAGAGACCTTACCACCACGCGACGAGGCGTGAGAACGACAACGACGAACGGGCGCGGCGGAGACGGACGGCGAGGGAACGACTTCGGCGGCGATCCTTGAACGAAGGCGAGACACGGCCGGCACGAGGCTTGACGACGCGGAGGCGAGGACGAAGACGACGACGGCTACAGCGACCTTGACGAAACACCGAGGACGGACGAGAACGGCTTGACGGAGGGACGAACGCCACGACGACCGGGAACGACGGGAGGACGACGACGACGACGACCGGGACCGGCGAGGAGACGACGAGGGCAGCCGGCAGCGGCTGCACGGAGGCGAGGACGGCGTGGAACATGCCGCAGCGATGCCCACGATGGAGGCGGCGCCGCGAGACGACGAACCGGGCGAGGATGAACGGTGAAGACGACGACGGATACCGGCGGTGTTCGGCCGAAGGGGAAGCGATGCCGAGGACGACGTCGCGGCTGCGATGCCGAAGATGGTGGAGGTGTGGCCGACCGGTGCACGGGCGAGGAGGGACGGGCGGCCGAACAACTCCGGCGAGGCGGATGGAGAGGTTCGCGGCGATGTGCGGCGGCTTCCGGGCGAAACCGAGGGGTGGACGAGGTGGAGGGCTACGTCACCGTGCCGAGGGAGGGACGGCAGCGCCGGCTGATGCACGGGCGCGGCGGAAGGGGGCTGCCGGAGGAGACGTCGACGAGGAGGAAGGAGAGGCCGGCGCGGGCGACGGCGTTCCGGAGAAATTCGGGCGACGCCGTGGCCTGGCCGGGAAAGAGGACGGCACTCCGGTGCCGGGAGAGGTGGTGGCGACGTCGGCCGGCGCACAGGGGACGCGGCAGAGGCGGGCGGAGGCGGAATCGTGGCGGCAACACCACGGTTGCCAGCGGGGAGGCACTTCCGGAGGTCTCCGCGGAAAACAGAGGGTAGGCCGGCGAAGAGGAGGCGGCTGCGACGCTGGAGGAGGCGACGGCGCGACCGGACGGCGCTCCGGCGAGGAGGGAGAGGCGGCTGGAGGCGGCCGGCGGCACGGGAGAGAGAGGAGGACGGCGGGGAGAGGTGATACGACCACGGGGAGACTCGGGATGAGGTTAAAACGATAGAACGGAGGATGGAGATTCCATTTTATGGGATGGGGGATGGAGCCGGCCACGGGAGGAGCGGGAACGGCGGCAGGAAACACGGCCGGCGGCAATAGAAGGCGGCCGGGAATGGCGCGGCCGTTCCCGGCGATTGGGGGCGCCATTCAAGGGGAAATTAAGGGGGAAAGAGAGAGGAGGGAAAGGGGATTAATTCCCCCCAATTAATTTTGGAATCCAACGCTTAAATCGCGCGGATTCAAGGGAGGAACGAAGCTAGGGTTCACGGGAGAGAGAGAGAGAGGAGACCGGGCGGGAGGAAGGAGACGACCGGCCTGGCGCGTGGGCCCCACGCGGTCGGGCGCGCGGTCAGCGCACGCGCGGCGTGCGTGCGCGGGAGGGGAGCGGCTCAGGCAGGGGCGCGGCGTGGGCCGGGCGGCCGGCCCAGGAGGAGAGGAGGGGAGGGGTGGCCCGGGGAGAGAGGGAGGAGGAGGGAGTGGGCCGGGGAAGGAGGGAGGGAAGGAGAGGGAGAGAAAAAGAGGGAGGAGAGAGGGACTTCGGGCTGGGCTTGGCCCAAAGGAGGAAGAGGATTTATTTTTAGGTTTTTCTTTTTAATAAACTTTGATAATTGTTTTTGTTGCTTAATAATTATTTCCGGTGTTCTGAAAATTCAAGTAAAATTTGAGGGCTCATTTTAGACCAAGGAGAATTTAACAAAAATTCTCCGGGCCACATTTGAATTTTTCTTGTACGTATTTTAGTGTTTGCCAATTTCTTTTCGAATTTTAATTAATTCTATTATTCCTTTTGGAAAATGATTTTTATTTCGGGATGAATTTATCAGGACGTGACAAATCCACCCCCCTTACAAGAATCTCATCCCCGAGATTCGAGGAGGCTAGCATGAAGATAGGTTGGGCGGTATTCTCTTCTTGTCTGACTTCTTCCGTCGCGTCTTTTATAACAAACTTGCCTAGCAAAACTTCTCCACTCTAGGCTGCTTGGCTCGATCCCTTGTTGTAGATGGAATCTTCTCTTCACCTGACTTGTCCCTGGTTGAACCTTTAGCTGACTTCGACTGGGTTGCGGCACTTGAAGATGGGGCTTCAGTTCCAGAACTTCGCATAGTTCATATCTTTGGAGTCAACCTCATACAAGTTACCCACTTCATGTCATGCGTCGAGATCAGCTCGTCATTACTAGGATACCATGCTTGTCATCATGAGAATACCATGCTTGTCATTTACTTCTAACTTGCCACCAACTGCCTCATATTAGCTTTCCTGCTCTCCGGGTGCTAGCTACTTCTGCTATTCGATGCAAGGGTCGGTAACTTTGCCTTTGAATTATGTTTCTAAAAAGAACCAACTTATCCCACTTGACATGCTTTGACGTCTCCCCAAATGACTTTACTACTGGACCTGTTATGGTATGATCGTTATCCTACCAAATCTGAAGCTTCGTTGTTAGATGTGATTTTAATCTGACCTCTGTAGACTATCTTCGAACATATCACTTGGTTCATAACTGGGAATAGCTCCCACGAACAAGCAACTCGGATTCACTTTCTTTATGTTTAGTTTACTTTCCACTATTCTCTTCATGTTGTCATCATTTAGCATTCAACGTATTCCTTTACACCTTCGACCTTGATGAGTTCCTTCCCATTGGATCATCTCCCAAGACATGGCATTGCCTGGTAACCGGTGCCTGCACTTTTCACTCCGTGTAGCATCTGATACCGAGTTGAAGATTTCACTCCTTGCCTTCATAGAAACACTTTTACCTAGGTCATCTTGCTTACTCACAGATTTATTTTTTTTTCTCTCAATGACAAGGTGACTGTTGCAGGGCGATTACTGTCAGGAGTCTTCCTTGTGTGATGCAGAGCATGTTTCTGATTATCCTTTATCAATCACCTTTCGGCCTACGTCTTTCCTGCTAGAGAACATCTTGGCCAACCTCTTTTATCAATCATCTTTCGGCCTATCTCTAACAGGTGGTACTCTTTAATGTGGGTTGCGGACACTTCTGGTGGCGATGGGGTCCTTTGGTCTGCTGCCTTTCAGTGAAACCTTGAAGTGTTTTCGCCAAAAGCTATACTGACTGTCATTGCCTTTGATCCGAAAAAGACACGTGTGAAACTCTTAGTCCAAACAAATGTCTCTTTGGTTAATCGCTTGATTTTCTTTTCCATCATCAGGTTGGTTATTAACTCGAGGTTAGAACATAGTTCCTCTGAAATGAGACCCTAGGTCTCCTTTGACAGTAAACAATTATACACATAATCCCATATCAGCATCTTCTGAAAGAGTCCTCATAGAACTTGTTTTTATTACACATTTCTCCCATATTACATGAATACGAGGCACTACCTTAAACAAAAAGGGAAGGTGCTTAACATCGGTACATTGTATCCTCAACATGAATCATCCATAAACATAGTAAACTCACTGTTTATAGACATGAATATATTTATTTATTACATGATTGCTGCAAACTTTCGATTACACAATGATAAGTAGCGAATTGAAAACCACAAACGTGGCTGCTCATTTTGATTCTGGAGAGATATAGCTGGCATTGTTCTAGTAACTGCATCATCCTTGATTGGTTCTGTGATGATGTGATAGGACTGCATATTGCTATCATTCACGGGAGAAACTTCCTTCTGATTGCTGTTTGAAGCAGATAACGGTCTTCTGCTTGGTATCGCCCTCCTGAGGTTGATTGCCCTTCGCTCAGCCTAGAGTAGGTCGGGGAGAGAAACAACTTCTTCCATCGACGACAATTCTTTGCTGAGGCCGTAGGTGCAGAGAATGGTTGGTGCTGAAGGTATTATTGTTATGATTTATTGCAGAGTCAGGTGCAGCAGGAGGAGCATTGGTGCTGTGGATGATATCGTCGATGTTGCTGTTGGAGCTGACTAGCTGATGAGACAATCGTAGGGTTGTTCGTTGGATTTCTGCGGTCTTGGTCAACAACACACTGAGTTGGCAATCCGTGGGCACATGGTTTGTACCTTCGCACAGAAAACATGTGACCTTGTGGGTGGGACATTCACCTGGCGGATGGTCTTCTTCACCATGAGGGCAAAGTGTGAGACACCTGCTAGCAATGTGTCCAATTTTCTCCACAACGGGTGCATGCCTTTGATTCCATCTCTTCCTCGCCGAGATGTCGGGGAGACTCTTCTTCATCATCCGAGGAGACTTGATCTGACCCTTCACTATCAGATACTCTGCCACCATGGCTTAGGAGGTGCTGGGTCAACTATCGTGCACCTCGGAAGGTATTTCCTCTTTGACGTCTAGGAATAGGTATCCCTGCTGGAGGCCATTCGGTGTTGGTAATAGTCATCTTACGTACTTCTTCTTCAGTTCGCATCGGCGCTTTTCTCTTCTGATTCTTACTCTTCTTGCCTTTGGCTTGCTTAGTACGTGACCCCACGTGGTACGAAAGGCTAGGAGGAAAGCATTTCCCGGGATTCCATGGATTCTCTCCATTGGGCTCTCTACTTTGCACACTAGGCTGCAAGCTTGACTTGGTGTGAGGAGGCTGGTTTAGCGATGTCTGCCCTGCTAAACCAAAGGAAGGGGCTTCTTTGGCATATACCCATGGACAATTCAGGGCATAGTGTCCTTGTTCTCTACAATCGTGACAAAAGGGGACATCCTCTTCTGGCATTGGAAGCTCATTGACCTGGGTGGCAAATGCTCGATCAAACACATAGTGATTTTGGTCTTGACTTCCATCCAATGGTAGCTGCGAACTAAGCAGCATGCTTGGAATGGACCAAGGGTGTGCCCTGGTTAACTCTCTTGAGGCCAGTGGTGGATTGAGTTGAAAACTTGAGTTACTTGAGGCATACCCGCTGACATTCTTTCCTTTTTCTCTGTTAAACATCTGTTACAGGGATTGAGGTGAGAGAGGAAACAAGCCAGGAAAGAATAGACCAGAACTAGAGACAGGACCTTAAAGGAACTAACTCTTCTTGCTGATGTGTTGTTTGTTTCACTTATTCTGCAAGTTGATTAAGCAAACAACCTAGCATGGTTACATCACACCCCACTGATGCAAACCAAGCGCTACACACACAAGCAAGGAAACACACAACTAACGACTCTACCCTAGAGGGTGGCTTAGGTTCTGCGACGGGTTCTCCAAGATCTTCACTCCTTCACAGCTGGCTTCACTGCTTCCTCCACTTCGCTAGCGGATCCTACAGTCTTCTGGAGCTTCGGCAAACAACTGACGATGTCTTCTTCTTCACTGACCTGACCATCCAGTACTAGTTGAAATCCGAAGAAGGAAGAAGGGAGTAAACATTTTGAAAATAGCATTAGGGAAAGGAGGAAAAGGAACTTTCGCAAATAGTTTCATTTATAAAATATGTCCTTAGGTTTTATCCACTTGGCTTATCCTACAGTCGAGACGGCTCTGATACCATCTTGTCGCGACCGAGAAAATTGCATTTTCCCGAACGCTAGTGTATTAATCCCCGTCCCAGGAAAAGCCGGGGTACACCATACAAACATGATATAAAATACACATCTTTATTATATCGATAATATTTACATTATTACAAAGGCACTTAAGGCCTGACAATCAAAAATAAACAGCAGCGGATTAGCGGGCCTATGGCTCCATCTTCACAGGCGCTCAACTGGGGTGTAAGCCAAGACTCCACCTAAGACATCTTCTCCAAAGCTTCTCTTACTGAAGGGGGGAGAAAGATAGAGCAAGAATGAGTACAACCACAGTACTCAGCAAGCCACACCGGCGGATGCACGATTAATGCAAGGGGGTACAAGGGGTAATGATATAGGGGTTAAGTTTTGCAGAAAACGGCATTTAAAAATCACTTAGTTGCCCAAAGCCATTTTAAAAAGACGATCCTAGAGCTACACAGTATTATTAATCAAGGTCGTGAACCCGCACGAACCTGCCTTAACCCAAGGCCTACGATGATTCAGACCGAACTGGCAACCCGACCCTGGGTCCCAGCTCGTCCCAAGCCAACCCAGGCCAACCATTCCACATTTTAGCTGTTAAGCAAATTTTAAGAATTAAAACACTAACTTGGGTGCATTGCTCGGCTTGCCCATAACCGAGGGTGCGGCTATTCGAATAGATTATACTCTGATCAGAGGTGTACATCTTTACCCACAAGACACATCTTCCTCACGTGTAACCACGTGCCACATACCACCACGGTATACGGACGGAAGACGTGACATAGTTCCCAACCCATCCTAGCCATAAACAAGAGTACCGACCCAACCCCACCTACGGCCGGAACCTCCGGGACAGGTAGGCAGGATTGAGCCCCTAGCAGCAGGACACCAGCCCTGTACCATGACATCTCGACTACCGGGCCACATCTCGTGTAGCCTTCATTTGTCCTAGAGATGTCCATCGACCCCCGACTTCGTCCATCTCCATCCGTGTAGTTTTGTTTATAACCAGACTGAGCCACAAACTAAGCCTTACCCACTAGACATGTGGAAGTACGGTAGTGCTTTGCAACAGAGGCCCGAGCTTAATCCTTATAGTACCCGAGGTACGACTAGCAAAACCCAACCACGCACCTCGAGCCCAGCCTAAAACCATTTTGGGGGTTTTGAATAGAGGGGGAGGTGTGTGTCCAATTCCAACAAAAGCCAACCATTCCAAAGTATCCAAGTGATATGAATATTCCCAAAGTCTAAAGTTATAAAACCACCTAATGTTGCCTAATTAATCAGCGAAGCATCTACCTAAATTCATACTAGTGGAACCATGAATAAAGTACCCACTAGTTGGGGTTTTGTTTAATCTAGGGTGAACAAGGTAATAATATCAATAACAATAATATTAAGTTCATAACAAAGGTAAATAGGCATGGCCAAATAAAACAGTGATAACGCGGGATTTTAAATAAAGCGATAATGCAATAATTTAAATCAAAATAATTTTATAAACTGGGATTCAATATGTTCAAGGATGATGTGACTTGCCTTGCTCCGGGAGAACGGCCTTCCGAACCTTCGGCGACGACCACGAACCACGCTTCGGGAACCTCCGGAACGACGAAAGCTACGCGAAGCACACAAGCAAAGCTACAAGCCTATAAAGAAGCAATAACAATACATAAAAAGAAAGCACACGGTTCTTTAGGTTATAACAAACATTAGGAGACTTGAACGGGTCGATTCAGAGTTCGTATGACCAAGATATGATCATCCGAAGTTTAATGCTGTTACATGGAGATTTGCGGATTATTGTAATTAGGTTTTGCAACTATAAAACATGTGGAAGCGCTAGCCTGGAAAAGACAGGAAGGCTGCGTTGTTGACATGCGGACCCCACATGTCAACCTAAAGGACCACGGTAGACCGAGTACACAGAGACGGTCCACGGGTCGACGGAAGCGGACCCCATGTGTCAACCGAGGCGAGTGGCCAACAAACGGACTCCACTAGACACCACACGGGCTGCACATGTGGAAACCATGCTGCTACTGAGCGGACACACTAACACGGACACCACACGGTCACCACCCGCACACGTGAACGACTACCGACACGGTACACGGGTACCGGGGTCGACAACCGCACAACGGGTACGGGGCGACACCGAAAGGACGAGGGCGGGGCAGCGAGAGGAGAGACCTTACCACCACGCGACGAGGCGTGAGAACGACAACGACGAACGGGCGCGGCGGAGACGGACGGCGAGGGAACGACTTCGGCGGCGATCCTTGAACGAAGGCGAGACACGGCCGGCACGAGGCTTGACGACGCGGAGGCGAGGACGAAGACGACGACGGCTACAGCGACCTTGACGAAACACCGAGGACGGACGAGAACGGCTTGACAGAGGGACGAACGCCACGACGGCCGGGAACGACGGGAGGACGACGACGACGACGACCGGGACCGGCGAGGAGACGACGAGGGCAGCCGGCAGCGGCTGCACGGAGGCGAGGACGGCGTGGAACACGCCGCAGCGATGCCCACGACGGAGGCGGCGCCGCGAGACGACGAACCGGGCGAGGATGAACGGTGAAGACGACGACGGATACCGGCGGTGTTCGGCCGAAGGGGAAGCGATGCCGAGGACGACGTCGCGGCTGCGATGCCGAAGATGGTGGAGGTGTGGCCGACCGGTGCACGGGCGAGGAGGGACGGGCGGCCGAACAACTCCGGCGAGGCGGATGGAGAGGTTCGCGGCGATGTGCGGCGGCTTCCGGGCGAAACCGAGGGGTGGACGAGGTGGAGGGCTACGTCACCGTGCCGAGGGAGGGACGGCAGCGCCGGCTGATGCACGGGCGCGGCGGAAGGGGGCTGCCGGAGGAGACGTCGACGAGGAGGAAGGAGAGGCCGGCGCGGGCGACGGCGTTCCGGCGAAATTCGGGCGACGCCGTGGCCTGGCCGGGAAAGAGGACGGCACTCCGGTGCCGGGAGAGGTGGTGGCGACGTCGGCCGGCGCACAGGGGACGCGGCAGAGGCGGGCGGAGGCGGAATCGTGGCGGCAACACCACGGTTGCCGGCGGGGAGGCACTTCCGGAGGTCTCCGCGGAAAACAGAGGGTAGGCCGGCGAAGAGGAGGCGGCTGCGATGCTGGAGGAGGCGACGGCGCGACCGGACGGCGCTCCGGCGAGGAGGGAGAGGCGGCTGGAGGCGGCCGGAGGCACGGGAGAGAGAGGAGGACTGCGGGGAGAGGTGATACGACCACGGGGAGACTCGGGATGAGGTTAAAACGATAGAACGGAGGATGGGGATTCCATTTTATGGGATGGGGGAGGGAGCCGGCCACGGGAGGAGCGGGAACGGCGGCGGGAAACACGGCCGGCGGCAATGGAAGGCGGCCGGGAATGGCGCGGCCGTTCCCGGCGATTGGGGGCGCCATTCAAGGGGAAATTAAGGGGGAAAGAGAGATGAGGGAAAGGGGATTAATTCCCCCCAATTAATTTTGGAATCCAACGCTTAAATCGCGCGGATTCGAGGGAGGAACGAAGCTAGGGTTCACGGGAGAGAGAGAGAGGAGACCGGGCGGGAGGAAGGAGACGACCGGCCTGGCGCGTGGGCCCCACGCGGTCGGGCGCTCGGTCAGCGCACGCGCGGCGTGCGTGCGCGGGAGGGGAGCGGCTCAGGCAGGGGCACGGCGTGGGCCGGGCGGCCGGCCCAGGAGGAGAGGAGGGGAGGGGTGGCCCGGGGAGAGAGGGAGGAGGAGGGAGTGGGCCGGGGAAGGAGGGAGGGAAGGAGAGGGAGAGAAAAAGAGGGAGGAGAGAGGGACTTCGGGCTGGGCTTGGCCCAAAGGAGGAAGAGGATTTATTTTTAGGTTTTTCTTTTTAATAAACTTTGATAATTGTTTTTGTTGCTTAATAATTATTTCCGGTGTTCTGAAAATTCAAGTAAAATTTGAGGGCTCATTTTAGACCAAGGAGAATTTAACAAAAATTCTCCGGGCCACATTTGAATTTTTCTTGTACGTATTTTAGTGTTTGCCAATTTCTTTTCGAATTTTAATTAATTCTATTATTCCTTTTGGAAAATGATTTTTATTTCGGGATGAATTTATCAGGACGTGACATTGGGGAATCAATATCCTGAATGAGAAAAGAAGGGAAAAGAAAACTCTTCAGGGAAAATTGGAGGAGCTAGATAGGAAAGCTTTAGAAGATGACTTATCCCCTGAAGAATGGAATTAGAGATATGAGGTGGAAAGGGATCTAGAACACACTTATAAGATGGAAGAGTTGTACTAGCATAAAAGATGTGGAGAACAATGGATCTTGGAGGGGGATAGGAACACTGAGTTTTTTCATAGGGTTGCTAATGGCAGGAAAAGAAAGTGCTCAATAATCTCTTTGATGGATGGAGATACAGAGCTGACTAGTAAAGAAGATATAAAAAAAATCATATTGTCTCTTATTACAAAACCCTTTTTTAGAGCTGATGTTTTAACTATACCCACTTGGCTCGAGATATCTGGAGTGGCGGTCTGAACCTTTCTGCTGACAACAAAGAGAGTTTGATTAGACCCTTCAAGATTGAGGAGTTAGATAAGGCGCTTCAGGAGGCAAAATTGAACACTGCTCCTAGTCCAGATGGTTTTAGCATCCTTTTTTGCAGAGCTTTTGGCCTCAAGTGAGAAATGATTTGTTTGAGATGTTGCTTATGTTTCATAATGAGGAGTTAGATCTCAAGAGACTGAACTTTGGGGTGATTTCTTTGATTCCCAAAAACAATTAGCCCACAGACATTAGACAATACAGGCCCATCTGTGTGCTGAATGATTGCTTCAAATTTCTCAGTAAAGTGGTGAATAACAGACTCTCAGAGGTAGCTAATGATGTGATTTCTCCTACCCAAACAACCTTCATTCCTAGGAGATTCATTCTTGAGGGCTGTGTGACAATCCATGAGGTGTTACATGAAATGAGGACTAAAAATAGAGAAGGGATTATTTTAAAAATTGATTTTGAAAAAGCATATGATAGGGTCAAATGGGAGTTCTTGATAGAGGTTATGGAAAGAAAAGGTTTCCCTCCCAAATGGATTAATTGGATTAAGTCTTGTGTGATAGGGGCCGGGGGAGGGTCTGCATTAACATTAATGGGGATAGGACTGAGTTTTTTAGAACCTTTAGAGGCCTTAGGCAAGGGGATCCCCTTTCTCCTCTCCTTTTCAATCTGGTCAATGATGCTTTAGCTGCAATGTTGGATAATGCTAAGAGAAATGGAGTTATTAGTGGCTTGGTTCTTGAGATTGTTCAAGGGGATTACCCATTTACAATATGGTGATGATACTGCTCTTTTCATTGCTAATGATGTCTCTCAGATTACTGCCACAAAGTTTATCCTTTATTGCTTTGAAGAGATGGCTGGTCTAAAAATTAATTACCACAAGAGTGAGGTTTTCACTATAGGGTTAGAGGAATCTGATACTATTGGAGCTTCTCAAATGCTTAATTGTCCTATAGGTCACTTTCCTATGAAATACTTGGGCTTGCCAATTAGCCCTGAGAAGGTTTTAAATCCTGATTTTGATTTCTTAGGTCAGAAACTAGAGAAGAGATTGGGAAATTGGGGACCTGGTAGTCTTTCTCATGCTGGGAGAGCTGTGCAGATTAATGCTTGTATGTCCTCTATTCCTTCTTATGCTATGGGGTTCTATCTTCTTCCTGAAGGGGTGCATCAGAGGTTTGACAAGATAAGAGGGAGGTATTACTGGGCTGGTAACAAATTGAAAGGTAAATATCACATGGTCAAATGGGAAGACATGGCTTTTCCTAAGGACTTTGGGGGGCTTGGTTTTACTGAAACAAGGAGGATGAATGCAGCTCTGCTGGCCAAGTGGATTATTAAGTTGGAATCCAATGATCAGAGTTTATGCCTTCAGGTGCTGAGGGGAAAGTATATGTAGGAAGGTGGTATGTTTCAGTGTAAATCTGGGAATGGTTCTCAATTTTGAAAGGGTTTGTTGAATATTAGAAAGTGAGTGCAGCTTGGTGCTGAATGGGTTTTGGGATGTGGGAATCATATCTATTTCTAGGAGGATTTCTGGTTACACAATTGTCCCTTGTGAGTTATGTATCCAAATATTTTCAAAATTTGTAATCAACAGAAGGTGCTGGTTGCACAGGTCATTCAGAGAGGTGTGGAGTGTCTCACTTTAGGAGGTCCTTTGGCCCTATAGAAAGTGTAGAATGGGACAACCTGAAAAATGACATAGAGAATGTGAATTTGAGTAATGAGCCTGACAAGCCGATTTGGGGTTTAGCCTCTAACAGAAGATTCTCTACCAGATCACTATATAGAGCTTTAACTTTTAGAGGTATTAGAGAGGTGAACTCAGAGTTGTGGGCTGCCCCCTGCCCAATGAAAATCAAGCACTTCCTCTGGCTTGCTCTAAAAGATAGAATTCAATCTGCAGAGAACCTGAAAAAGAGGGGTTAGGAGGGTTTTGAATTCTGTCAACTTTGTGGGCAAATTGAGACTACTAGTCATATTCTTTTTAACTGTGGCATGGCTAGGATGGTTTGGTGCATTTGTAGAGATGCTTTGGGATGGGGTTCCATCCCTCGAAATTTTGATGAGTTCTTTCTATTATGCCAATGTGACTGTAACCCATCTTCTATGCATCTGTTTATGAGTTTGCTTGCGGCTGTTTCCTGGAATCTTTGGCTAACTAGAAACAATATGGTTTTCAGAGATAAGATCTTGTACTCCCCACTAACTGTCACAGCCTGATTTTTCGTTTTAGGATTTATAAATTATTTAATAAATTATTAATAGAATTTATATTAAATGTTCTTTAATTTACAAGTGAAGTTAAATGTGGGAAATAAAATTTTCTAAATATAAAGCATGGATGGATTTAATTTTTAAATTCTCCATGATTAATTATACTCTCTGAAATTTTCTCAGATTTTTCGGAGCTCAATTCCTAAATGATACAAAGGACAGTTCAGTAATTAGTTAATCAATAATCATTAATGATTTAATTATAATTATGTTAAGTGCTTTTCTTGTTTAAAAATCCTTAAATTACAAATTGTTGTTTAATTGGAATTAGTAGAAATGATCTTAAAAGCTTAAAAGAAAAGATCTAATTTTAATTTGTTAAATTCTAAGATAAAAGTGGGCTAGATAAAATTTCATTAAATACTTTACTTGATTCTATAGTTCCTAAATTTTTCTGGGATTTATTTGAGCCAAGGAAGTATTTTTAATAAATGGAATTGCATTTCATGAATAATTTAAATTGAAAAAGGTTTTAAAATCTCCCTTTTTGTTTTGGGCCGAAAGTCGGCCCAAAAGCCCTCTCTCTCTCCCCGGCCCAAGTTAGCCCACCAGCCGAGCCGCCGCTCGCGCGCGCGCTCTCGCTCGCTGACAGGTGGGGCCCACCTGTCAGGACCTTCTTCCTCCTCGCGCCGTCGCCCGGCCGAGCTCTAGCCGAGCCGCGCCGCCGTCTCCTTCCAAATTTGGTCGCACCTTTCCTGCTCCGGCCAAATCATTTGAGGGGAAATAATCCCCTTGATCTCCTCTATCTTTTCCTCTATAGAAACTTCGGATAAAATCGTTTGGAAACCGATGGATTTGAGCTCGATTCGGATTCGTCTCTCTCCTCTAACCCTAACCTTTCCATCGCCGTCGCCGGTCGCTATGGGCCTCCGTCGCCGCCTCCTAGCCCCTATAAAAGCATCCCCGGGACCTCCTCCGTCCGCCGCCACCCTCGCCTTAGCCCGCCGCCGTCTGTAGCGCCGCCTCCGCGTGAGATCTTGCGCCGCCGTCGCCGCCGTTTGTCCAGCCGTGCGTCGCCGTCGCTCCGGTCGTCGTCGTCGCTCGGGAAGGCCGCCGTCGTGATCGCCAAGTCGTCGCCGTCCTCGTCCACCCCTCCGTTTCCACCGAGGATCGCCGGAGCATCGCCGTCGTCGTCAAGCCGATCGTCGCCGCCGCTTCATCCTCGTCGCCGTCGTCGTCCGGTTGTCGTCCGCCGCCGTTCGTTTCTCGGTAAGGTTCGCCGCGTCGCCCACTACCCGTTGGTGTCCTCCGTTTGCGCCGCTGCGCCGTCGTTCGCCGGCGAGCATGCAAGGCTGAGCCGCCGCCGGTGATGACGTCACCGCTGACGTCATCGACGCCGTCCGCCGTAGACCACGGTAGACCGAGTTGATCTCGGCCGTCCGTTTTGGATAGGATAGATCTCGGCCGCCCGTTCCGTAGACCATCGCCGTGCACTCGGTCCACCGTGAGCCGAGCCCACTGACGCAATAATTCCCTTTTCCGTTTCAAAAATAATTCTTTATTGCGTCATAATTCAATTAAAATCCATATAAATGTTTTAATCCGGTTTAATCTTTAAAAATTCATAACTAATTCATATTAGCTCGGTTTTAGTTGGTTCAAGTCTCTAAAGTTGTATAAAATAAAGATCTACATATTAAAATTATCCATAAATTGAATTAAATTTATTTAATCCTTTTTAAATAGGCTTTAATTAGATTAAATCTTGTAAAATTCGTAATTATTTCATATGAAGTCAGAATGAGCCCGTTCAAGTCTCATAATTCATCTAAAATCATGATCTACACATTTGTTTACTTTATATGTATTGTTTATTTGGAGTTTCTTAGTCTTTTTCCTTGTTTTGCGTTTTAGCTTGTCGTTTCCGTCGTTTCGAAGGTTCGCGAGTGCGCCGGAAGTATTCAAGAAGATTAATTGAAGACCCGTTATTGCAAGGCAAGTCACACAGATCCCAAACACAGTTCCTTTGAGCATGCTGATCCTATATTTAAATTCTCTATTTATTTCAACTGTGCATTTATTTTTTAATGTCATCGGGCTCTGTAGACCCCCGTTTTTATAACAGGAATCAATCGTGTAAACAGTACCATTTCCCTGGATCAAGTAGTCTGGTACACACGAGTTCATAGCCGAGATACCAAATGCACATACACGAGAGTCTAGTGCGAATTATTACAACATAAGTCTGCAGGCGTAGTCTTAAATCATCAGACCGATGTCACATCCTGATTTTTTCGTTTTAGGATTTATAAATTATTTAATAAATTATTAATAGAATTTATATTAAATGTTCTTTAATTTACAAGAAAAGTTAAATGTGGGAAATAAAATTTCCTAAATATAAAGCATGGATGGATTTAATTTTTATTAAATTCTCCATGATTAAGTCAACTCTCTGAAATTTTCTCGGATTTTTCGGAGCTCAATTCCTAAATGATACAAAGAACAGTTCAGTAATTATTTGATCATTAATGATCTAATTATTTTTGTTAAGAGCTTTTCTTGTTTAAAAATGCTTAAATTATAAATTGTTGTTTAAAAGGAATTGTTAGAAATGATTTTAAAAGCCTAAAAGAGAAGATCTAATTTTAATTTGTTAAATCTCAATATAAAATTGGGCTAGATAAAATTTTGTTAAATACTTTGCTTAATTCTATAATTCCTAGATTTTTCTGGGATTTATTTGAGCTAAGGAAGTATTTTTAATAAATGGAATTGTATTTCATGAATAATTTAAATTGAAAAAGGTTTTTAAAAGTCTCTTTTGGCTTTGGGCCGAAAGTCAGCCCAAGTCGGCCCAGTCCGCCGAGCCGCCGCTCTCCTCTCTCTCTCAGCCGCTGACAGGTGGGTCCCACTTGTCAGGGTCGTCGTCCTCCTCGCGCCGCCGCCGCCGCCTGAAACCCTAGCGCGAGCCGCCGCCGTCTCCTTCCAAATTCGGCCGATCCTTTACTTCTCCGGCCGAATCTTTAGAGGGGAAATGATCCTTGAGATCTCCTCTTCCTTTTCTCTTTTGGAATCATCGGCTAAAATCGTTTGGAAATTCGTGGATTCGAGTTCGATTCGGATCAGCCTCTTTCCTCCGAATCCCCGATCTTTCCATCCCACCGCCGGTCGCCGTGGGCCTTCGCCGTCGCCTTCTAACCCCTTTAAAAGGACCCCCGGTGTCTCCTCTACCCGCCGCCTCTCTTGCCTTCGCCCGCCGTCGTGTGTAGCGCCCTAGCCTCGTGAGCTTTTGCGCCGCCGTCGTCGCCGCCACTCCAGCCGTGTGCCGCTGCCGTTTCAGCTGTCGCCGTCGCTCGGGAAGGTCGTCATCGTGGTCGCCGTCGGGATCGCCAAGTCGTCGCCGTCCTCGTCCGCCCCTTCGCCGCCGCCGGACACCGCTGGAGCACCGTCGCCGCCGTCGACCCGATCTTCTCCGCCGCTTTGACCACATCGCCGTCGCCGTCCGTTGGTCTTCCGCCGCTCCTTTGGTCACCGGTGAGTTCGCCGTGCCGTCGTTCGCCGGCGAGCGTGCGCCGTCCGAGCTGCCGAGCCGCTCGAGCCGCCGCCGCCGGTGGTGACGTCATCGCTGACGTCATCGTCGCCGTCTCCCGTGAGCCGCCGTGGACCCGATCGATCTCGGCCGTCCGTTTTGGATAGGGTTGATCTTGGCCGTCCGTTCCCGTGAACTGTCGTCGTGCACCCGGTCCACCGCAAACCCTAGCCGCTGACGCAATAATCCTCCTTTTCCTTTTCAAAAATAATTCATTATTGCGTCATAATTCAATTAAAATCCATATAAGTGTTTTAATCCGATTTAATCTTTAAAAATTCATAACTAATTCATTTGAACTCAGTTTAATGTGGTTCAAGTTGCAAAAATTATATAAAATAAAGATCTACATATTAAAATTATCCATAAATTGAATTAAATTTATTTAATTCTTTTTAAATGGGCTTTAATTAGATTTAATTTTGTAAAATTCATAATAAATTCATTTGAAGTCAGAATGAGGCCGTTCAAGTCTCATAATTCATCTAAAATTATGATCTACATGTTTGTTTACTTTTTATGTATTATTTCTTTGGTTTTTATTAGTCTTTTTCTTCATTTTGCGTGATAGTTAGTCGTTTCCATCGTTGCGAAGGTTCGCGAGTGCGCCGGAAGTATTCAAGAAGATTAATTGAAGACCGATTATTGCAAGGCAAGTCACACAGATCCTAAACACAATCCTTTGAGCATGTTGATCCTATGTTTAAATTCTCTATTTATTTCAACTGTGCATTTATTTTGGAATGTCATTGGGTGGAATTAACCTATTCTTTGTTATGGCCCTTTTGTTCTTGATTACTTTATTCCTTGATACCTTGGGATATTATAACTTGACTAGTTGAGCTTTATATATTGGTTCAGCTAGATATTAGCTATGATTGCTTAGCCATGCTTAGAAACATTAGCACACTATTGGGATAACTTATGACTCATTATTTAATGATGGCTTAATGATAGTTCACGATGGTCAATCGTGATTGGTTAATTAATTACTTGCCAACTAAAACTTGATAATAGTGGGTTGTGAGCACATGGTTTTGAGAGTCGTGCTTATGACAATTAAGGACCGGTTCGCGAGCTACTATTGTGAAACATTAATCGTGCCAACCACAAGCCAGCGTGGGCAACGGCTTTACCTTTTGTATAACATGATTCATTGCGGAGCACCAGACTGAGAAGTGGCGGAGATAAGCCCACGGGGGTCACTTGGGAGTCCATGCCTTGTTTTATAAAGGGGTGATTATGATCCAGGAATGGTGCACTGTGGTGAGTTGTGTTGTGCAGAGGGTATTGTCACAGCCTCTATTCGGGTACTTTCCAGTATCGCGACGTATGGTAGACATGATGTTGAGGCTGTGTCTTGTGGGTACAGTGGTACACCTCTGGCCAGAGTAAAAACTATTCGAATAGCCGTGCCCGCGGTTATGGGCGAGTTGAGCAATGTTTTTCGTGATTAGTCTCACACCTCTCACAATAATTATGGATGTTATAACTGGTAATAATTTGCTTAGCTCCTGGTTTGGAGTTAGATCTGTACAGCCGGGTATGGTTGTTCAGGATGGTTGGGCCTGTGCAGCATGGGTGTGCTGTTCAGTGTTGATTAAAATTTCTGATTAATTACTCCACTGTTTTACTTCTCTTAAATGTTTTGTTAAATGCTGCTTTTGCAAATGAGCCTATATTATGCCATCCTTTGGTATCCTTGTGCACTTGCATATTTGCTGTGTGGCTTGTTGAGTATGTCATATGCTCATTCTTGTAATAATCAATCAACCTCAGTTGAAGACAAGTTGCGAAGGAGAAGACGTTTGGCTTATACCCCAGTTGAGCTGCCTGTGGGAGTGGAGCCGGAGCTGCGCTAGATTTTATTTTCCGCTGCAGTTTTCTTCTTGGTGAGGACTAAGTGCCTCTTAAGTAAGTACTTATCGTTTTAGTTAATTTGATGAATCTGTATATTAAATTGTCAGTTTGTGTACCTCGGCTGATTCCTGGACGAGGATTTTATGCACAAATAAGTTTGGAAATTACTTGTGAATTTCCGGGCGTGACAAGTTGGTATCAGAGCCATCTCGACTGTAGGATAAGCCAAATGGTCAAACCTTAAGGACTAATTTTCCGAAAACATGATTTGTGAAAGTTTCTCCTTTCTTCCTTATCTAGAATTCTTTGCAAATTGTTTCATTGTCTACTTCCCTCTCTCTTTCAACTTGAGTAGTTCTGAAACTAGTTGTTGAAACTTGAAGACGCCAATGTGGTCTACTTATGGAGGTTAAGTCAAGTGGATCGATGAATAAGAAGGTGATGGTCGATCTGAAGTGCCCAGATGTCAAGATGGAATGAAGTTTGGATCCTACCTTAGAACCTATGCCGCCAATCTATCCTTGAAGAATAGTTAGTAGGGAAGAGCGTTTGTTGTTTGCTTTGTTTGTAGGTATGGTTGCATTCCCATCATTGGAGTAGTTCATTGATGAGTGTGTAACTATACTAGGTTGCTTGCTTAATCAACTTGAACAATATAATGGTCTACGCACACCAGATCAGTGGTAACCTGGTTAAGGTCTTGTCTTTAGTGTAACCTCTCTCCTTCTATCTTCTCTAATATGCAATAGATGGTGAACACTCGCGCCAGTGGAAGTGGAAACAATAACAATGAAGGGAACCCAACTCTTGCTCAAGTCCTGGCTCAACAGACTCAGTTAATGAACATGATGATACAGCAGATGCAGAACCAGCTCAACCAAGGGAACAACAATGCTCCACCGCCGCAGAACAAGTTAACTGATTTTCTTCGTGTAAGGCCACCTACCTTTTCTAGCACTACCAACCCAGTAGAAGCAGGTGATTGGCTACACGCTGTTGAGAAGAAGTTGGAACTGCTCCAGTGTACGGATCAGGAGAAAGTTGTTTTCGCTTCACATCAGTTGCAAGGACCTGCATCAGAATGGTGGGATCATTTCCGGATGAACAGAGCAGAAGGACAACCAATCACTTGGGAAGAGTTTACTGAAGGATTCAAGAAGACACACATACCTGTAGGAGTTGTTGCTTTGAAGAAGCGTGAGTTTAGGGCCTTGAAGCAAAAGGATCATACCGTGGCAGAGTATCTTCATGAATTCAATGGCACGTTATGCTCCAGAAGATGTGCGTACTGACGAGGAAAGGCAGGAGAAGTTCTTGGAAGGCTTAAAGGATGAACTGTCAGTTACGTTAATCTCCCATGACTATGTTGATTTTCAGCAGCTGGTTGACAAAGCAATTCGACTTGAAGACAAGAAGAACAGGATGGATAACCGTAAAAGGAAAATGATTGTATTCCAGGAGGCACAAGGTAGTAGCCAGAGGCAGCGTATCAAGCCACTCCAAATTGGTGAATCTTCTTCCGCTGGTCAAGGACAGTCGCAACAGTTGAATATCGCTGGTGAGATCAAATCAGAGACTAATGAAAGCAATGAAGTTAACATCGAGCAAATAAATCAGCCGATGCCAGTTCAGCAGGATCAGTCTCGGGAGAATAACAGTAGTAGAAGGGAGCAGCAGGTATGTTTCAACTGTTACAAGCCAGGCCACTTTGCAAGAGAGTGTCCGAAGCCGAAGCATCAGCAGCCGCAAGGTCAGGTCAACAACATTGTCGTCACAGGAGCCAATGCAGTACCAGTTGTGTCTTCAAGAGTTGCATCTTCAAGTGTTACAGCTCAGCCACTAGTTTCAAAGCGGCAGTAGTTTTCTATAAAGCCTTAGAATAATTATCGGAGTTATGGAATAAGATAGACTGCAGTTTACCTATGCCTTTTTCTTTCTAGCCGTTCCGAATCTCGGGACGAGATTCTTTGTAAGGGGGGTAGATCTGTCACATCCTGATTTTTTCGTTTTAGGATTTATAAATTATTTAATAAATTATTAATAGAATTTATATTAAATGTTCTTTAATTTACAAGAAAAGTTAAATGTGGGAAATAAAATTTCCTAAATATAAAGCATGGATGGATTTAATTTTTATTAAATTCTCCATGATTAAGTCAACTCTCTGAAATTTTCTCGGATTTTTCGGAGCTCAATTCCTAAATGATACAAAGAACAGTTCAGTAATTATTTGATCATTAATGATCTAATTATTTTTGTTAAGAGCTTTTCTTGTTTAAAAATCCTTAAATTATAAATTGTTGTTTAAAAGGAATTGTTAGAAATGATTTTAAAAGCCTAAAAGAGAAGATCTAATTTTAATTTGTTGAATCTCAATATAAAATTGGGCTAGATAAAATTTTGTTAAATACTTTGCTTAATTCTATAATTCCTAGATTTTTCTGGGATTTATTTGAGCTAAGGAAGTATTTTTAATAAATGGAATTGCATTTCATGAATAATTTAAATTGAAAAAGGTTTTTAAAAGTCTCTTTTGGCTTTGGGCCGAAAGTCGGCCCAAGTCGGCCCAGTCCGCCGAGCCGCCGCTCTCCTCTCTCTCTCAGCCGCTGACAGGTGGGTCCCACTTGTCAGGGTCGTCGTCCTCCTCGCGCCGCCGCCGCCGCCCGAAACCCTAGCGCGAGCCGCCGCCGTCTCCTTCCAAATTCGGCCGATCCTTTCCTTCTCCGGCCGAATCTTTAGAGGGAAAATGATCCTTGAGATCTCCTCTTCCTTTTCTCTTTTGGAATCATCGGCTAAAATCGTTTGGAAATTCGTGGATTCGAGTTCGATTCGGATCGGCCTCTTTCCTCCGAATCCCCGATCTTTCCATCCCGCCGCCGGTCGCCGTGGGCCTTCGCCGTCGCCTTCCAACCCCTTTAAAAGGACCCCCGGTGTCTCCTCTACCCGCCGCCTCTCTCGCCTTCGCCTACCGTCGTGTGTAGCACCCTAGCCTCGTGAGCTTTTGCGCCGCCGTCGTCGCCGCTGCTCCAGCCGTGTGCCGCCGCCGTTTCAGCTATCGCCGTCGCTCGGGAAGGTCGTCATCGTGGTCGCCGTCGGGATCGCCAAGTCGTCGCCGTCCTCGTCCGCCCCTTTGCCGCCGCCGGAGACCGCTGGAGCACCGTCGCCGCCGTCGACCCGATCTTCTCCGCCGCTTTGACCTCGTCGCCGTCGCCGTCCGTTGGTCTTCCGCCGCTCCTTTGGTCACCGGTGAGTTCGTCGTGCCGTCCGCTTCGTCCCGGTGCCTTCCGTTCACGCCGTCGCGCCGTCGTTCGCCGGCGAGCGTGCGCCGTCCGAGCTGCCGAGCCGCCCGAGCCGCCGCCGCCGGTGGTGACGTCATCGCTGACGTCATCGTCGCTGTCTCCCGTGAGCCGCCGTGGACCCGATCGATCTCGGCCGTCCGTTTTGGATAGGGTTGATCTCGGCCGTCCGTTCCCGTGAACCGTCGTCGTGCACCCGGTCCACCGCAAACCCTAGCCGCTGACGCAATAATCCTCCTTTTCCTTTTCAAAAATAATTCATTATTGCGTCATAATTCAATTAAAATCCATATAAGTGTTTTAATCCGATTTAATCTTTAAAAATTCATAACTAATTCATTTGAACTCAGTTTAATGTGGTTCAAGTTGCAAAAATTATATAAAATAAAGATCTACATATTAAAATTGTCCATAAATTGAATTAAATTTATTTAATTCTTTTTAAATGGGCTTTAATTAGATTTAATTTTGTAAAATTCATAATAAATTCATTTGAAGTCAGAATGAGGCCGTTCAAGTCTCATAATTCATCTAAAATTATGATCTACATGTTTGTTTACTTTTTATGTATTGTTTATTTGGTTTTTATTAGTCTTTTTCTTCGTTTTGCGTGATAGTTAGTCGTTTCCGTCGTTGTGAAGGTTCGCGAGTGCGCCGGAAGTATTCAAGAAGATTAATTGAAGGCCGATTATTGCAAGGCAAGTCACACAGATCCTAAACACAATCCTTTGAGCATGTTGATCCTATGTTTAAATTCTCTATTTATTTCAACTGTGCATTTATTTTCGAATGTCATTGGGTGGAATTAACCTATTCTTTGTTATGGCCCTTTTGTTCTTGATTACTTTATTCCTTGATACCTTGGGATATTATAACTTGACTAGTTGAGCTTTATATATTGGTTCAGCTAGATATTAGCTATGATTGCTTAGCCATGCTTAGAAACATTAGCACACTATTGGGATAACTTATGACTCATTATTTAATGATGGCTTAATGATAGTTCACGATGGTCAATCGTGATTGGTTAATTAATTACTTGCCAACTAAAACTTGATAATGGTGGGTTGTGAGCACATGGTTTTGAGAGTCGTGCTCATGACAATTAAGGACCGGTTCGCGAGCTACTATTGTGAAACATTAATCGTGCCAACCACAAGCCAGCGTGGGCAACGGCTTTACCTTTTGTATAGCATGATTCATTGCGGAGCACCAGACTGAGAAGTGGCGGAGATAAGCCCACGGGGGTCGCTGGGGAGTCCATGCCTTGTTTTATAAGGGGGTGATTATGATCCAGGAATGGTGCACTGTGGTGAGTTGTGTTGTACAAAGGGTATTGTCACAGCCTCTATTCGGGTACTTTCCAGTATCGCGACGCATGGTAGACATGATGTTGAGGCTGTGTCTTGTGGGTACAGTGGTACACCTCCGGCCAGAGTAAAAACTATTCGAATAGCCGTGCCCGCGGTTATGGGCGAGTTGAGCAATGTTTTTCGTGATTAGTCTCACACCTCTCACAATAATTTATGGATATTATAACTGGTAATAATTTGCTTAGCTCCTGGTTTGGAGTTAGATCTGTACAGCCGGGTATGGTTGTTCAGGATGGTTGGGCCTGTGCAGCATGGGTGTGCTGTTCAGTGTTGATTAAAATTTCTGATTAATTACTCCACTGTTTTACTTCTCTTAAATGTTTTGTTAAATGCTGCTTTTGCAAATGAGCCTATATTATGCCATCCTTTGGTATCCTTGTGCACTTGCATATTTGCTGTGTGGCTTGTTGAGTATGTCATATGCTCATTCTTGTAACAATCAATCAACCTCAGTTGAAGACAAGTTGCGAAGGAGAAGACGTTTGGCTTATACCCCAGTTGAGCTGCCTGTGGGAGTGGAGCCGGAGCTTCGCTAGATTTTATTTTCCGCTGCAGTTTTCTTCTTGGTGAGGACTAAGTGCCTCTTAAGTAAGTACTTATCGTTTTAGTTAATTTGATGAATCTGTATATTAAATTGTCAGTTTGTGTACCTCGGCTGATTCCTGGACGAGGATTTTATGCACAAATAAGTTTGGAAATTACTTGTGAATTTCCGAGCGTGACAACCGAGCAGTCCGGAATACATCCCACAGCAGAAATAGATAAAGCAGCGGCATGCCATTGCCACAGGCAACGACCGTAACTAAGACCTATTGAGCGCCATCGTCTGCATCACCCTCCTGGTAATAGGCATAGGGATCCTCCGAAGCTTCATCTCCGGCCTCTGATTAAGTTTATATTTGCAAGGGTGAGTACCAACCGTACTCAGCAAGCCACCACATCAACAATGCACATGATAGGGGTATTTCAAAGGATGGCTATGGTTCTTTTGCGCAAAGCAAGTTTTCTAATTCTTTTCACAAGCCTAAGACCTAGCATTGACTGATCAAATTTTAGTACTAGTGTTTATATTTAAACAACGATGGTTCTGTCCACCATCCATTGTGATCCCAAGGATAGCTTCCCGCCATTGAGTCGTCATGGTTTTCTGAGGACGTCCACCTTCCCCCTTCTCAGGAAGTGGCTCCAACAGCATAAAATTCATCATGCAATAACCCTTCCCACACAAGTTAAGAATTTAGAGTCTAGCCAAGTGTAATACATGTCCCGGTGCTCAATAACCGCGAGCACGGCTATTCGAATAGATTCGTTTTACTCACACTGCAGTGGATGTACACTTTACCCACACTCCGCGACTGCCCAACACATGAGCCTCGTCCCAACACATGAGACGTATCACGGCAAAGCTTTTCGATAACCTCACATTGACAGTACCCGCTCCATGAACTTTTCATCCTCATGCACTCTAGGCGTACACAGTTTCTAGTAGTGAGAGGAGTTCTGGCGTATCCGGGAAGGGAAGACTCACACACATGCATTAAGTTATAATTATGTTTAAATTAACACATGGTAGTCCTACCAATGGCAACACCACTGTAGAGCCCTTGCCTTACGCATCAAGAAACCACTATGCATGGATACTGCCTTCGCTCAGCTATTTACTCCGCTAGGTCTATCCCCATGCGAGAAGTGTGATTGTATGGGGTCGTTTCATGCTTAACTTCATGGCTCGGTCTTTAATTGACCGGGGACGGTACTAGCCTTTCCCAGATACCACCCAATCTTACCGTCGGTGCCAGTCTAAAACAAGTGTTTAATTTCATTTCTATTTTCACAATTCATGTCATCATATCATGGCAATGTGGCGCTCATGTTTCCACATGCCGCATCTCAATTACCTTCCCAAAGGTAATTGCCCAAGCATATAGTATTTGATAAGATATGAGCATGCATGAATCTAAAATAGCATTTCTAAGCAAGTGTCATAGTTGACTAGGGACTCGTACGTATCTCTGGTTACAAAGATTTAAAGGTGAACAATAATCAAGGCATGGCATATTTTACAAGTGGGATGTTCATCATTGCATGCAATCTTATTTGTAAACAAAATAAATTTTGCAATCGCGATCAATATGCTCAAAGAATAGTGATGACTTGCCTTGCTCAATGTCTTGCGGGTCTTGACCTTCGCTCGGATTCGCAACTCCCTCGGGCTCTACAAGTACGTGCGAAGAATTGATTTGAATTCCATTAGAATTCAAATAAAATCCAATAAAGACCAAATTGAAAAACGAGCGCGAGTGGCGAATTCTATATCAACTATATTATTCGCGAAGTAGGACTATTCCTCAACCTAAGATATTTTGTGTCTCCTAAGTAAATTCCTAAGAATTCAACATATTTATTTAGCGCTTAAATAAATCTAATTTCTTACCGCAAATTAATTACTCATAGAGATTACCAAAATATAATTTAATTTTGCAATTTTACGACTATAATTAATCTATACTTAAATCATTAATTATTTTAAATTTTCTATTTTTATTAACCTCCCTATCCTATTTCTCTTTTTTTTCTTTCTTTTTCTCTCCTCTCATTCTTTTTCTTTCTTTTTCTCTCCTCTCTTTTTCCTTCCCTTTTTATTTTCTTTCTTCCTCCTCTCCCTTCCGGCTTCTCCCTTTCTCTCTCTCTCGGCTTTTTGCCCACCAGGGCGGCGGCGGCAATGGACGCGAGGGGGGGGGGGGGGGAAGATGGCTCACCGGCGGCGGCGGCGCAAGGCGGCAACGCTCGGCACCACACCTGGCGCGGCGCGGCGGCTTCGAGGCGACGGCGCGGCGCACGAAGGCGGCGGCGCGGCGGCACGACGGCGGCGGCGCGTGGAGACGGAGGAGAGGGGGGGGAAATGGTGAGGATGGGTGTGGGGTGGAGAAGGGGAGGGGCCGAGTTCTATAAGGGCGCGGGGGCGGGGGGGGCGGCCTCATGGCGACGCGACAGGCGGTGCGCGGTGTGGCTGGCGGCGATGGCGACGGGCGGGCGGCGCGGCGCGGGGCTCGGCGCGACGGCGACGGCGATGCAACGATGACGGGCGAGCGGCGCGGCAGGGTGCGGGGCGCGAGGCGGCGACGCGACGGGCGAGCGGCGCGCGGGGCGCGTGGCGCGAGGCGGCGACGCGACGGGCGAGCGGCGATAGGACGGCCGACGGCGACGGCGCGGCAGCGGCGGCACGGGGCGCGAGATAACGCGACGGCGACGGCGACGGCGATGACACGCGGCGACGGGCGGCGACGTGACGGCGGCGCGGGGCTCGAGGCGATGGAACGGCAGCGCGGGGCTCGGGGCGGCCACGCGCGGGGCAGAGTGGGAGGGGGGTTAGGGCTAGTGACCTCAATCGAACACCTTTGGGGCAATGAACAGTGACTTTTCCTATTTTTCCAACTTGGTTGTTTTTCCTATTCAAATCTTGTCCCAATATTTCTAATTTTTGCTCAAATCAAGTTTACACAATATTTGTGTTGCTCTAACCTAGATTATCACTACCCATATTTTATTTTTATTTTTATTTTTAATTTATTCGAATTTAATTAGGGTTAATTCTTATTCCATCGCACCTAAATTTAATTGTTACCAATATGGCCGCGATAATATTTTATTTATTTCCAACCTCACCTAATCTATATTTTAATTAGTTATTTTGCCAATTTAATTTTAGTGTTTATTCCTAATTAATTATTCCTTATTCGCGATCGGTAAACTTTGAAACCAAATTCCAATAAAATAGGCAAATAAAATCAGCATGATGCAATTTATTAAAAAGTTTTTGAAGGCCCATATTTTTAGAGTTTTGATTTTCGTTGGTTGAATTTTCAGGATGTTACAAACCTACCCCCCTTAAATAAATCTCGTTCCGAGATTTCTTACCGGTCTTCGAACAGATGCGGGTATTCTGTCTTCAAGAATTCTTCACTTTCCCAAGTGGCTTTATCCTCAGTGTGATTACTCAATTGTACCTTGTACATATGCCACACTTTGGCCCTAGTCCTCTTTTCTACTTCATCCAGTATCCGAACTGGATGCTCTGGGTACGTGAGATCATTGCTAATATGAATTTCCTCCAACGGAGCTTGCTCCTCCGGCACTCGCAAGCACTTCTTTAATTGGGACACATGGAAGACTGGATGCACATCGGCGATGTTTTCTGGTAGCTGTAGCTGATATGCAACTTCTCCTCGTCTAGCCGTGATTTGAAAGGGTCCCACATATCTTGGCGCTAGTTTTCCTTTGACCTTAAACCTTTTCGTTCCCCTCATCGGAGAAACCTTTAGATAAACATAATCTCCTTCTTTAAATTCCAGGTTTCTTCTTCAGGTGTCGGCGTAACTCTTCTGTCGTGATTGAGCCACTTTTAGACGGTCTCGAATCAGGCGAACCTTCTCTTCGGCCTCTTTGATAATGTCGGGTCCAAATACCGCACGTTCACCTGTCTCGGACCACATTAGTGGAGTTCGACATCGTTGACCAAACAATGCCTCATTGGGTGACATCTTTAGGCTTGCTTGAAAGCTGTTGTTGTAGGAGAATTCGGCGTAGGGCAAACATCTCTCCCATTCTTTGCTAAAATCCAATGCACAAGCTCTCAGCATGTCTTCCAGGACCTGGTTTGTCCTTTCCGTTTGGCCATCCATCTGCGGATGATAAGCTGTGCTAAAAGCAAGATAACTTCCTAGGGCTTCATGTACTTTTTCCCAGAAATGCGAGGTAAACTGTGTGCCTCGATCAGATATAATCCTTTTAGGCACACCATGAAGACACACTATCCTGGTCATGTACAACTCGGCGAGTTTAGCACTATTATAGTTTGTCTTGACGGGAATGAATCTTGCCGTCTTGGTGAGTCGATCCACAATCACCCAGATGGAATCATACCCTGTTGTGGTCTTGGGCAACCCAACTATGAAATCCATACCTATCTCATCCCATTTCCATTCGGGAATCCTAAGGGGTTGCAACAAACCTGCCGGCCTCTGGTGCTCAGCCTTCACCATCTGGCATACGTCGCAGAGCGCTACGTATTCGGTCACATCTCTCTTCATGTTGGGCCACCAGTAACCCTCCTTCAGATCCTGGTACATTTTGGTACTTCCGGGGTGTAATGAATATGCCGATTCGTGAGCCTCCTTTAGGATTAATCCTCTCAGTCCACCCTGTTCGGGTACATAGATCCTCTTTTTGTACCATAGAACACCTTTTTCATCGGTTGAAAATTCCTTTGCACATCCTGCAGCTAGGCGTCCCTTCACCTCTCGGATTTCCTCGTTGTCCTTCTGGGCTTCTTCTATTTGGGTTCTCAAAAGAGGTTGAACGTCCAGGGTGTTTATCTATCCATGAGGTACTATATGTAGGTTTAGTTGAGCCATCTCCTCCTTAAGCTCAGGAACCATCCCTTCCGTCCTCAGATGATGGCAATGGCTCTTCCGACTCAAAGCATCGGCCACAACGTTTGCCTTGCCGGGGTGATAGTGAACCTCTAGATCGTAGTCCTTGATTAATTCCAGCCATCGCCTTAGCCTCAAGTTGAGATCTGACTGGGTGAAAATATACTTCAGACTCTTGTGGTCAGTGTAGATATCGCAATGGTTTCCAATCAGATAGTGTCTCCAAATCTTTAGCGCATGAACCACAGCTGCGAGTTCTAGGTCATGGGTGGGGTAGTTTTCCTCGTGTGGTCGCAATTGTCGTGACGCATAGGCCACAACCTTTCTGTCCTGCATCAGTACTCCTCCTAGTCCTTGCCTTGATGCATCACAATATATAACAAAGTCTTTCCTGATGTCGGGAAGAACTAGAATAGGCGCCGAGGTCAGCTTTTCTTTGAGCTGCTCAAAGCTTTCCTGACACTGTTCTGACCACACAAACTTCTTTTCCTTCTTGAGTAGTTGTGTCATCGGTCGGGCTATCTTAGAGAACCCCTCAATGAACCTTCGGTAGTATCCGGCCAAGCCTAGAAAACTCCGAATTTCAGTCACAGACTTGGGTGCTTTCCATTTCGTAACAGCCTCCACTTTAGCAGGATCCACTGCTACTCCACCGGCTGAGATCACGTGGCCTAGAAAAGCAACTTCCTTCAACCAGAACTCACATTTGCTAAATTTTGCATATAACTTATGCTTTCGAAGTTTCTCGAGTACCAATCGCAAGTGCTCCACATGCTCTTCCTCATCCTTGGAGTAGATTAAAATATCATCGATGAATACTACCACAAATTTGTCCAAGTAATCCATGAACACTTTGTTCATAAGATTCATAAAGTATGCCGGGGCGTTGGTTAATCCAAATGACATTACTGTGAACTCATACAATCCATAGCGCGTTGAGAACGTGGTCTTGGGTATATCCCCGGTCCTAATTTTCAGTTGGTGATATCCTGATCGGAGGTCGATCTTAGAGAACACCTTAGCTCCTTTAAGTTGATCGAAGAGATCATCAATCCGTGGTAGTGGATACTTATTCTTGATAGTTACTTCGTTCAGTGAACGGTAGTCTACACACATCCTAATGCAACCATCTTTCTTCTTAACGAATAGCACTGGGGCTCCCCAAGGTGACGAACTGGGGCGTACAAATCCTTTTTCTTGCAACTCTCTGATTTGCTTCTTAAGTTCCTCCAACTCATTGACTGGCATCCGATATGGTCTCTTGGATATGGGAGCAGTTCCGGGTATCAGGTCAATAATAAACTCTATGTCACGATCTGGTGGCATCCCAGGTAAATCCTCTGGAAACACATCAGGAAATCGTTGCACTACAGGCATTCCTTTCATGGGTAGCATGGTGAATATGCCTCCGGCATGTTCGGCCAGTCTAGGATCTTGATCCATAGTTGTTCTCATATCCGATCCCCAGGGGTGGTCAAGGTAACTTTTCTACGCCTACAGTCGATTACCCCTCTGTTCTTTGTTAACCAATCCATACCCAATATGACATCCAGGGTCTGAGGTATCAAAACCATAAGGTTGGAGGGAAACACAACATCCCTAAGGCGAATATGTACGTCTATGCAAGCATGACTCACAGTTATCTCGCCCTCAGGTGAGTGTAATATCATAGGCTTTCTAAGTCCCACTAGGGTTAAGTTGTGCTTTTGACTAGCCTTCAGAGATATGAATGAATGCGATGCACCAGAATCGAAGAGAACTTTAACCGGGGTAGAATTGATAGAAAACATACCCATTAGTATGCCCTGATCTTCCTGGGCCTCTTCAGCTCGGACATGGTTCACTTGTCCGCGCCCAAATCTGGTAGCGGTCCTGTTAGTTTGCGGAGTCTTGAATAGACCTCGTCCGGCAATAGGGATAGTAGTCCCACGAACAGTCATTGCATTAGCGCTAGTACGGACAGGAGTTTTGCGTGGATGAGGGCAGTTGTTGGCGTAGTGCCCATACTCCTCGCAATTGAAGCAGTCCACATTCTTCTTGGCTCCAGGGGCAGCCAGAGTTGGTGTAGGGGTGCGGTTCTGAATTGCAACCGGCCTGTTGAAATTGCTAGGTGCGGCGGGGCGGTTGGTCGCCACAATAGGGGGTTTCCACCCAGACGAAGTGGCTCCCTTGAGTCGCTGAGGCACTCCCTGAGGTGGGCGATTCATAGCAAGCCTCCTCTTGCGGTTGTGCTCTACAGTCCTTTGGTCATTCTCCAGCCTAACGACTTTGTTGATCAGGCTCTGGAAGCTCTCATGGTCTTGCCCAATCATAGGTCCACGCAATTCATCATTCAGCCCTTCTATGAACTTGTCGATCTTTTCCTCTTCATTTGCAAGGTCTCCAATTGCATAGCGGGCCAGCTGAGTGAACCGGTTCAGATATTCCTGCACCGTTGTGTTCCCTTGTCGCAGCCTTCTGAACTCGTTCTTCTTCATACGCATTACCGCAGCAGGCACGAAGTTCTCGCGAAATGCTGCAGTGAACTCTTCCCAAGTGGGTTCTCCAGCATCCTCTTCCCGAGCTTCCTTGTAAGTATCCCACCAATCACCAGCGGGTCCCTCCAGTTGGTTTACTGCGAAGATCACTTTGTCGGCTTCGCGCACCCGGATAAGGGTCAGTTTCTTCTCTATGATACGTAGCCAATCTTCTGCCTCCATAGGCTCGTCTGTCGTAGTGAACGTGGGTGGCTTGGTGCTCATAAACTCTCCAAAGCTTGATCCTTCGTGGTTGCCTTGATTGTTTGCAATGGCTTGCAGAAGTTGGGTTTGAGTGGCCATAACTCCGGCCAGGGTGGTTAGGTCAGGTGTCTGGGTTTCATCATTGCTGGTTGACGCCCGACGTCGGCTTGCCATCTGTGTAGGTCGATTGAGTAAGTATCCTAATCTCCTAACTGGCTCTTATGGTTTTATCTCTTTAAGGGAATTGTCTTGATGTGAACTTTGTTTTGCAAGCATGGTGGAATAAACTCATTTACAACACAACAGCAATAATATCATAAATAACATCACAGAGTTCCACAAATAGTACATAAATCGTGATGCAATCGACTGCACACATACGCAGTCCAAATAAGGTTCATCCAAAAGATACATTGAACTAATCATCAAACTACTCGTCGATCTAGGTAAGGGGGGGTGTCTCGCATGCTATCCAAAAACCATATGAAGCGAGATCGAAGCTGCAAATAGTCCTCCAGTCTAGTCATCCAACCATCCGCAGGATCCTGGGGCAGGTAGAGGGTGGTTGCTGGCACGGGCAAACCTGAGTCCCCACGGCTTGGAGGTAGTGGCCTCTGGATCTGGCTTGGGCTTCTTGCCCGGGGATCGGGTGCTCTTGCGGGCAATGCTGAGGGTGTGAGGGCCTCCGATGAAGGTGATGCGGGGAACAGGGGTCTCATCCTCTGAAGGATCAGTGATGTCTGGCTCGATCTCTGGCTCGGTGTCGGTCCCCTCTGTCTCGGAGTCGACCTGGATCGGAGTCTCCATACTGGAACCCAGCTGTGGTGACGGGGTAGGGACCAGTGGGGTGTGCACAATCTCTGGTGCAGGTGGCTGTGTCACTGTCGTGTCCACTAGGTAGGGTGCTGACTTAGTAGCTAGCATGCCAATCTCTCCCAGAAGAGTGTGGAATGCGGGTGGATATGGCGGGGTGAGGAAGAAGTAGCGGTCACGCCCTACTGCTGTGGAAGTAGAAGCTCCTGGGGTGCTGACCGTGGCTGCTCGAAGCTGCTCCTCCAGCTGGCTGACGTGCTCCTGACTCTCTCTCAGCTGCTCCTCAAGTGTATTCATCATCCCGCGGCGATTGTTGTACTGATGAGATAACTGCTGGAACTGGTCGCCGTGGACCTGGAGCTGTGCCTTCAGTGAGTCTATCTCACTGCCCCAAGCCTGGTGCACCTCCCCTAGCTGAAGCTGTTGCACTGTGAGGTCAGTCACCTCGGTCTCCAACTCTCCCACAGGCCTCTGCTAGTCGTCGATCTCTAACAGAGCCTCCTCGTAGAAGTCGTCTACTGCCTCAGCCCATCGTGACAGTCGAGTCACTATCGGGTTGTAGCAGCAAGGTGTGTCCTGAACTGTGCAGACGGAGTTACTCTCCTCTCGAAACGGGTGGTGAGCAAACTCAGTACTCGCCAACTCAGCTCGGTGGATAGAGCTAAGTCGGAGAAAGGCCTCCCGGGCTGCATCCTACATCGCGGTCTCTGGTAAGTCACGACGGTGGCATGTCGGAAAGCTATAGTCTGACTCTGAAGGAACTCGTGTGTGAACCTCGACTCGGGCCTCCCAAACGGATCCACACTGTCTCACTCGGTAGATCGGAAATCTGGGGTACCGTAGACGCCTCATCAACCGATGCAGCTCAATGACGTATCCCTCTGAGCGGGGTACGCCCATCATCCAGGTAGCGGGTGAATCCTGATCTGCCATCTAAGTTTAAGAAAAACCCAAAGTCAGCTGAGAGTAAAACTTGTTTTGTGAAGAAAATAGTTAAGAGTAAGATGAAAATCGTATAGAGTTTTGTGAACATAGCATTTTTATTTTTGAAAGTATTACTAAATGGGAATTTCTCCCTTGGCCAACTTAGAAAAGGGGGTGGGGCGCCTTTTGGTCTTTTCCTACAGTCGTATGGCTCTGATACCAGCTCTGTAGACCCCCGTTTTTATAACAGGAATCAATCGTGTAAACAGTACCATTTCCTTGGATCAAGTAGTCTGGTACACACGAGTTCATAGCCGAGATACCAAACGCACATACACGAGAGTCTAGTGCAAATTATTACAACATAAGCCCGCAGGCGTAGTCTTAAATCATCGGACCGAGCGGTCCGGAATACATCCCAAAAGCAGAAATAGATAAGGCAGCGGAATTAAGGCAGCGGCATGCCATTGCCATAGGCAATGACCGTAACTAAGACCTATTGAGCGTCATCGTCTTCATCACCCTCCTGGTAATAGGCATAGGGATCCTCCGAAGCTTCATCTCCGGCCTCTGATTAAGTTTATATTTGCAAGGGTGAGTACCAACCGTACTCAGCAAGCCACCACATCAACAATGCACATGATAGGGGTATTTCAAAGGATGGCTATGGTTCTTTTGCGCAAAGCAAGTTTTGTAATTCTTTTCACAAGCCTAAGACCTAGCATTGACTGATCAAATTTTAGTACCAGTGTTTATATTTAAACAACGACGGTTCTGTCCATCATCCATTGTGATCCCAAGGATAGCTTCCCGCCATTGAGTCGTCATAGTTTTCTGAGAACGTCCACCTTCCCCCTTCTCAGGAAGTGGCTCCAACAGCATAAAATTCATCATGCAATAACCCTTCCCACACAAGTTAAGAATTTAGAGTCTAGCCAAGTATAATACATGTCCCGGTGCTCAATAACCGCGAGCACGGCTAATCGAATAGATTTGTTTTACTCACACTGCAGTGGATGTACACTTTACCCACACTCCGCGACTGCCCAACACATGAGCCTCGTCCCAACACATGAGACGTATCACGGCAAAGCTTTTCGATAACCTCGCATTGGCAGTACCCGCTCCATGAACTTTTCATCCTCATGCACTCTAGGTGTACACAGTTTCTAGCAGTGAGAGGAGTTCTGGCGCACCGGGAAGGGAAGACTCACACACATGCATTAAGTTATAATTATGTTTAAATTATCACATGGCAGTCCTACCAATGGTGACACCACTGTAGAGCCCCTGCCTTACACATCAAGAAACCACTATGCATGGATACTGCCTCCGCTCAGCTATTTACTCTGCTAGGTCTATCCCCATACGAGAAGTGTGGTTGTACGGGGTCGTTTCATGCTTAACTTTATGGCTCGGTCCTCAATTGACCGGGGACGGTACTAGCCTTTCCCAGATACCACCCAATCTTACCGTCGGCCCCAGTCTAAAACAAGTGTTTAATTTCATTTCTATTTTCACAATTCATGTCATCATATCATGGCAATGTGGCGCTCATGTTTCCACATGCCGCATCTCAATTACCTTCCCAAAGGTAATTGCCCAAGCATATAGTATTTGATAAAATATGAGCATGCATGAATCTAAAATAGCATTTCTAAGCAATTGTCATAGTTGACTAGGGGCTCGTACGTATCTATGGTTACAAAGATTTAAAGGTGAACAATAATCAAGGCATGGCATATTTCACAAGTGGGATGTTCATCATTGCATGCAATCTTATTTGTAAACAAAATAAATTTTGCAATCGGGATCGACATGCTCAAAGAATAGTGATGACTTGCCTTGCTCAAAGTCTTGCGGGTCTTGACCTTCGCTCGGATCCGCAACTCCCTCGGGCTCTACAAGTACGTGCGAAGAATTGATTTGAATTCCATTAGAATTCAAATAAAATCCAATAAAGACCAAATTGAAAAACGAGCGCGAGAGGCGAATTCTATATCAACTATATTATTCGTGAAATAGGACTATTCCTCAACCTATGATATTTTGTGTCTCCTAAGTAAATTCCTAAGAATTCAACGTATTTATTTAGCGCTTAAATAAATCTAATTTCTTACCTAAAATTAATTACTCATAGAGATTACCAAAATATAATTTAATTTTGCAATTTTACGACTATAATTAATCTATACTTAAATAATTAATTATTTTAAATTTTCTATTTTTATTAACCTCCCTATCCTATTTCTCTTTTTTATTTCTTTCTTTTTCTCTCCTCTCTTTCTTTTTCTTTCTTTTTCTCTCCTCTCTTTTTCCTTCCCCTTTTCTTTTCTTTCTTCCTCCTCTCCCTACCGGCTTCTCCCTTTCTCTCTCTCTCGGCTTTTTGCCCACCCGGGCGGCGGCGGCATTGGACGCGAGGGGGGGGGGGGAAAGACGGCTCACCGGCGGCGGCGGCGCAAGGCGGCAACGCTCGGCACCACACCTGGCGCGGCGCGGTGGCTTCGAGGCGACGGCGCGGCGCATGAAGGCGGCGGCGCGGCGGCACGACGGCGGCGGCGCATGGAGAAGGAGGAGAAGGGGGAAAATGGAGAGGATGGGTGTGGGGTGGAGAAGGGGAGGGGCCGGGTTTTATAAGGGCGTGGGGGAGGGGCGGGCGGCCTCATGGCGACGCGACAGGCGGCGCGCGGTGCGGCTGGCGGCGATGGCGACGGGCGGGCGGCGCGGCGCGGGGCTCGGCGCGACGGCGACGGCGATGCGACGACGACGCGGCGCGGCAGCAGCGCGGGGCGCGAGGCGGCGACGCGACGGGCGAGCGGCGACGGGGCGTGGGGCGCGAGGCGGCGACGCGACGGGCGAGCGGCGACGGGACGGCCGACGGCGACGGCGCGACAGCGGCGGCACGGGGCGCGAGATGACGCGACGGCGACGGCGACGGGCGGCGATGATGACGGCACGCGGCGACGCGACGGCGGCGCGGGGCTCGAGGCGATGGAACGGCGGCATGGCGGCGCGGGGCTCGGGGCGGCCACGCGCGGGGCAGAGGGGGGGGGTTAGGGCTAGTGACCTCAAGCGAACACCTATGGGGCAATGAACAGTGACTTTTCCTATTTTTCCAATTTGGTTGTTTTTCCTATTCAAATCTTGTCCTAATATTTCTAATTTTTGCACAAATCAAGTTTACACAATATTTGTGTTGCTCTAACTTAGATTATCACTACCCATATTTTATTTTTATTTTTATATTTAATTTATTCGAATTTAATTAGGGTTAATTCTTATTCCATCGCACCTAAATTCAATTGTTACCAATATGGTCGCGATAATATTTTATTTATTTCCAAACTCACCTAATCTTTATTTTAATTAGTTATTTTGCCAATTTAATTTTAGTGTTTATTCCTAATTAATTATTCCTTATTCGCGATCGGTAAACTTTGAAACCAAATTCCAATAAAATAGGCAAATAAAATCGGCATGATGCAATTTATTAAAAAGTTTTTGAAGGCCCATATTTCTAGTGTTACAATCGGGTGGTGTGAACTTATTCCTTTGTTATGGTCTGTTTGCATTGATTACTCTATTCCTTGATACCTTGGGTTATTATAATTTGACTAGTTGAGCTTTATATATTTGTTCAGCTAGATGTTAGACATAATTACTTAGCCATGCTTAGAAACATTAGCACACAATTGGGATAACTAATGTTTCACTATTACTTAATGATGGATATTTAATGATAGCTCACGATGATCAATCGTGATTGGTTAATTAATTAATGTGCCAACTAAAACTTGATAATGGTGTGTTGTGAGCACATGGTTTTGATGGTCGTGCTCATGACAATTAAGGACCGGTTCACGAGTTTCGGTTGTGAAACATTAACCGTGCCAACCACAAGCCAGAATGGGCAACAGCTGGACACTTTGTATAACAAGGCTCATTGCGGAGCACCAGACTGAGAAGTGGCGGAGATAAGCCCACGGGGGTCGCTGGGGAGTCCATGCCTCTGGTTTTTGAGGGGGTGACTACAATCCAGGAACGGTGCACTGCTTTGGGTTAAGTTATGCGAGGGGTCTTGTCACAACTACACAAATGGTGACATGTTCAGCATGGGCACATGATGATATGGTGACATATTGTGGAGATGTGTCTTGTGGGTACAGTAGTACACCTCTGGCCAGAGTAAAACTATTCGAATAGCCGTGCCCGCGGTTATGGGCGGGTCGAACAATGTCTTTCGTGATTAGTCCCACACTACTCATTAATAATAATGTGGTAATTGATGGTAATTAATTTAGCTCCTAGTTTGGAATGGTACATTCCTGGTTTGGAGATAGATCTGTGCAGCCGGGTATGGTTGTTCAGGATGGTTGGGCCTGTGCAGCATGGGTGTGCTGTTCAGTGTTGATTAATATTGATGATTAATTACTCTATTGTTTTACAATTCTCAAATGTTTGCTAAATGCTGCTTTTGCAAATGAGCCCTGTATTATGCCATTCTTTGGTATCCTTGTGCACTTGCATATTTGCTGTGTGGCTTGCTGAGTATGTCATATGCTCACCTTGCAATAATCAATCAAACCTCAGTTGAAGACAAGTTGCGAAGGAGAAGACGTTTGGCTTATACCCAGTTGAGCTACCTATGGGAGTGGAGCTGGAGCTTCGCTAGATTTTATTTTCCGCTGCAGTTTTCTTCATGGTGAGGACTAAGTGCCTCTTAAGTAAGTATTTATCGTTTTAGTTAATTTGATGAATCTGTATATTAAATTGTCAGTTTGTGTACCTTAGCTGATTTCTGGACGAGGATTTTATGCACAAATGTCACATCCTGATTTTTGTTTCAGGATTTATAAATTATTTAATAAATTATTATTAGAATTTATATTAAATGTTCATTAATTTACAAGTGAAGTTAAATGTGGGAAATAAAATTTCCTAAATATAAAGCATGGATGGATTTAATTTTGATTAAATTCTCCATGATTAATTACACTCTCTGAAATTTTCTCAGATGTTTCGGAGCTCAATTCTTAACTTTTAATCATACAAAGAGCATTTCAGTAATTACCCACATATTAAATTAATCATTAAATGGTCTGTTTTTAATATTGTTAAATACTTTGGGTCTCCAAGTATGTTCAAGATTTTTCTTGGAATTATTTGAGCATAGGAATTATTTTTAACAATTCAAAGATCATTTCATTGATTAATTTAATTGGAAAAGTAATAATAATCCTCTTCCTAGTCTTGGGCCCTTTCCAGCCCATCTCCCTCTTTTGTCTGCACGGCCGTGCAGCCCAAGTCGGCCCAGCCGAGCTTCCCCCTTCTCTTTCTTTCTTTGCTTTGTTTTCAGCCAGCCCAAGACGAAAAGTCTAATTTGCCTCCCTCCACACTGTTTATCTTCTACCTCTAGCAGCCGAACTGAGACCGATTTGGCTCGGTTTTTCTCCTCCAAATCTGACCTTTCCCCTTGTGTTTTTCTAAAATTAGTTGAGGGGAAATATTCCTCTTATCCTCCTCTATCTTTATCCCCAAAAATCGGAGCTAATCGTTGAGTATCTTATCCGAATCGAACTCGTTTTCGAGTTTATCTCCAAAACCGAGTTTTTGATTTCCCGGATCGATTTCTTGCGGGAGGAGTCCGATCTCTTCAATCCAAGGCTATAAATAGGACCCCCTAGTCCTCCTCTTTCGTTTGCCCCCTCTCCCGTGGTCTCCCGTGCCTCGTAGCGCCGCCGCCACGTGCTCCACCCCGCCGTAGTCGCCGGCCGAGCTCCATCCGCGTCGCGCCGCCGCCTCCGCCGTCGCCGCCGGTCTCCGTCACCACCGTTAGGTGCGCGGGAGGGTGGAGAAGCCCGGCCGCTATCTCCCCGAAGCCGCCGACCACCGCAGCCCCGTCGCCGCCGTCGACCGAAGCCGCGCCGCCGCTAGACCTCGTCGCCGGCCGTCGTCGTTCGTCGTTTGGTTCGAGGGTGGGTACCGTTGGGTTCGTCTCGTCGTCCTCTACGTGTTCTTGTCCTCCAAAGTCGCAGCCGACCATCCAATCTCCGGCGAGGTCGCCATCTTGGTTCGGCCATTGATGAGGTGACGTCATCATCGTTTTTTTCTTTTTCCTGTTTTTCTAATAGATTAAATCTTCGGAAATTCATAACTAAATCATCGTAACTCGGTTTTGAGTGGTTCAAGTTGCTAAATTCATCTAAAATCAGGATCTACATGTTTGTTTACTTTATATGTACTGTTTATTTGGTTTTTATTAGTCTTATTCTTCGTTTTGCGTGTTAGTTTGTCGTTTCCGTCGTTGCGAAGGTTCGTGAGTGCGCCGGAAGTATTCAAGAAGATTAATTGAAGACCGATTATTGCAAGGCAAGTCACACAGATCCTAAACACAATCCTTTGAGCATGTTGATCCTATATTTAAATTCTCTATTTATTTCAACTGTGCATTTATTTTCGAATGTCACTGGGTGGTGTGAACCTATTCCTTTGTTATGGCCAATTTGCATTGATTACTTTATTCCTTGATACCTTGGGTTATTATAACTTGACTAGTTGAGCTTTATATATTGGTTCAGCTAGATATTAGATATGATTGCTTAGCCATGCTTAGAAACATTAGCACACTATTGGGATAACTTATGACTCATTGTTTAATGATGGTTTAATCGTAGCTCACGATGGTTAATCGTGTTATGATAATTAATTGATAACTAAAACTTGACAATGGTGGGTTGTGAGCACATGGTTTTGAAGGTCGTGCTCATGACAATTAAGGACCGGTTCACGAGCTACTGTTATGAAACATTAACCGTACCAACCACAAGCCAGCATGGGCAACGGCTTTACCTTCTGTATAGCATGATTCATTGCGGGGCACCAGACTGAGAAGCGGCGAGAAGTCCGTGGGGGTCGCTGGGGAGTCCATGCCTCTAGTTATATTTATAGAGGGGGTGATTATGATCCAGGAATGGTGCACTGTGGTGAGTTGTGTTGTGCAAAGGGTATTGTCACAGCCTCTATTCGGGTACTTTCCAGTATCGCGACGCATGGTAGACATGATGAGGAGGCTGTGTCTTGTGGGTACAGTGGTACACCTCTGGCTAGAGTAAAACTATTCGAATAGCCGTGCCCGCGGTTATGGGCGGGTTGAGCAATGTTTTTCGTGATTAGTCTCACACCTCTCACAATAATTATGGATGTTATATCTGGTAATAATTTGCTTAGCTCCTGGTTTGGAGTTAGATCTGTACAGCCGGGTATGGTTGTTCAGGATGGTTGGGCCTGTGCAGCATGGGTGTGCTGTTCAGTGTTGATTAAAATTTCTGATTAATTACTCCACTGTTTTACTCCTCTTAAATGTTTTGCTAAATGCTGCTTTTGCAAATGAGCCTATATTATGCCATCCTTTGGTATCCTTGTGCACTTGCATATTTGCTGTGTGGCTTGTTGAGTATGTCATATGCTCATTCTTGCAATAATCAATCAACCTCAGTTGAAGAAAAAGGATCCAGAAGGAGAAGACGTTTGGCTTATACCCCAGTTGAGCTGCCTGTGGGAGTGGAGCCGGAGCTTCGCTAGACCGTAATTCCGTTGCAGTTTTCTTTTCTTTTGAAAGTATGTAACACTATTATTGATGATTCTGTATATTAAATTGTCAGTTTGTGTACCTCGGCTGATTCCTGGACGAGGATTTTATGCACAAATAAGTTCGGAAATTACTAGTGAATTTCTGAGCGTGACAACAAACTAGTTCGGAAATTACTAGTAAATTTCTGGGCGTGACACTAACTTTGCCCTTTCAAATTATCTCTAATCTTTTGCAGTGGAGGAGGCTCTTCAAACCTAACGATGAGATCAAGCTAGAAGCTATGACAGAAGAAATAAAGGTGATGACAGGCCTACGGCATCCGAGATTAGGTGTGGGTTAGTTGGTTAGCGTTAGCTGTTGGTGTGTTGGCTTTAGAGGTTGTTGTCAAGTGTTTGTTCAGCTTTTGGTCTGCTCCTAAGCTCCTTGCTGTGGTTAAGCTTACTAGTCTTGTTTTGCTCTTGTATGGTTCGCTGGCATCCCCAGCTGTTAAAAGACACCGCCGATGTGGCTTTCAAGTAAAAGCCAGGTCTCTGACCTTTTCTCTAAAAATTAGCGAGACGTAGAGCCGCCATGCCGAAGAAGTTGCGCACGATGGTTGTGCCGGTGTCGGAGCCGATGGAATCCGCGCTGATGAGCTCCAACATCATGGAGCCGAAGCCGATTTCCGTTGGGAGTTCGTCGTGACAGAGGCAAGCATGGATAACAGCATGGAGCTGAAGCCCATTCCCACTGCGTGCTAGCCGTTGGTGAAGAGAGAGGGGAGAGAAGGCAGAGGAAGGTGATATGGCACTTACATGTGGGCCGGCCCCATATGTTCTTTTTAACTTTTTTTTCCGATGACTAAGATGCCACGTCATCCAAAACAAATATCCATACTGCCAAGGGACCTCACTTGAACGGTTTTGTAAAGTTTTATTTTTTTTTTGGGGGGAGGTGAAGATTTATGGTATTGCAGTTTTGGGATGTTAATTAAACTCGACATAAAGATGAGGGACGGCAAGTGGACTTATTCATTTTCAAAAATAGACAAGCTTCTGGGCTTCGCCGCAATATAAATTATTTTCTGGGCTCTCAAGTTTGAACATTGAGCGTCCGATCCACCCCTTCATTATCATTGCATTTAGGGATGGCAGGCACGACGGGCACGGGTAGTGACTACCCATGCTCGTGCCCGCGGGCATGCCCGTTACTACATGACGTGGAAGGAACATTGTCTATGCCCATCGCCCGCGGGCGCCATGTGCTCGCGGGCATATCCGTTTACCCATCACAGGCTTACAGTTCAATCCTTCAACCACAAATCTCTACAAGCAGAGAGATATTATCACAGTTTAAAGATAGGGTACAGTTGTACCAAGTTCTACAATACAAGCATTACAAGTTTATCAATCCTAGACGGTGGCATTTATACTAATTTGACTGAGAGCCCACATGTCAGTTGGTTTTTGCGGGTAAACGGGCGAAGCGGGCATGGGTCACTACCCATGCTCGTGCCCGTATGTCACACCCTGAAGTTCTCCTCCCAGGCCTAAAATTTAATTTATAAACGACCCCCCAAGAAAATGCAGGTGCAAATCAAGAGAAAACCCTAAGAAAGTAATGCAAATAATAATCGGATTTGACATGTGGAATTTTTCTTGAGTTCTACATGTCGAAATTCATTAACAGGATTTTTAGTGGAATTTTCAGAGCTCTAGAAATAATTTTAACCAATTAAAATTGAGCAAGCAATATTTTAATTCCAGGGAAAATCCTTTTTCCTTCTTCTTTTTCTTTTTCCTCCCTTTTTTTTTCCTCCTTTTTTCGAATGGGCCGCCGGCCCATTCTCTCCTTCCTCCCCCTCCTCCCTGCTGGGCCGGCCGCAGGCCGAGGCCCAGCCAGGCCGGCCGCCTCCCTCCTCTCCCCGGGGTCGCCGACAGGTGGGGCCCACCTATCGGGCCCTTCCCCAACCTCCGGCCACTCGCCCACGTCGCCCATCCGCCGCCGAAACCGCCGCACCCCGCCTCCTCCGGTCCACGTCGGCCACGCCCGTGCGTGCGCCGCGCCTCCCGCACCCACTCCCCCTCTCTCTCTCGCCGGGCCCTCAACCGAGATGGCCGGGATTCAAATTTGAATCCCGCCGCTCTCTCTCTCTCTCCCCCACCTTCAACCTCCCACGTCGCCGGTGAAATCGGGAGCGCCTTGGCCACATCCGTCTCTCCCGAGCCCCTATAAAGCATGCCCGCACTCCCCTCCACATATTTTCTTTTTCCACCGCTCTCTCCCGTGCCCTCCATTGCTCCCGCGCCGTGCGCCCATCCGCCGCCGCCTCTCCCGCTACTCCGGCCGCCTCTAGCCGCCGCTACACTTGCCGCCGCACCGCGCCGTCGGCGCCGTTGGGTTCGCGCGGCCGAGGTCCACCCCGTTCACCCCTCCTCCGTCGAGGTTCGTCGCCGGAGCCCTCACCCCCTCGCACTCTGGTGAGCACCATCTCTACCGCCGCCTTCGGCCATGGTTTCCGCCCGCCGTGGACCACCCCTCTCCCTCTAATCTCTCTCTTTTCCTTTCTTAGGGCATCTCGGAGCTCGTCCGCCCGCCGACGTCGTCCTCCCGTGGCTCATCGTCGACGGTCGCCGCCGTCCCATTCGGTGAGGACTCCCACCCCTTTCCTTTCCTTCCCCCGATCCCCCGTGCGTCGCCGTCGCCCGCGCTCGCCGTCGCCTTCGGTCGCTGCCGCCATCCGTTGCCGCCGTTTCCGCGTCGTTTTGCGCCGTCGCCCCGCCGCCGGATGCGCCGCCGGCAACGCATTCGCGCGCGCGCCGTCGCCGCGGCCGGTCGGCCGGCCTTGAGCCAAGCCGAGCCGGGTGCCGCCGCCCCTTTTCTTTCCCCCCGCCGCTGACCAGTGGGCCCCGCGTGCCGGCGCCCTTCCTCTCTCTCCCGAGCCGCTGACTGGTGGGCCCCGCATGTCAGCGCCGCTTCCCCGTGCTGATGTCAGCCCTGGAAAATATTGCGCAATAAATTATTTAAGAATTTTTGTTATAGTAATAAACACAGTGAATCTTCTAAAATTCATAACTAATTCATCCGAGCTCCGTTTAAGCCCATTCAAGTCTCAGTAAATCAAGAGTAATGTGTAGAATCCATTAAAAATGGTTTTGTTCCCTGTTTCAGTAGTCTTATAGCCTGTTTGCATTGTTTGCTTTGTATGTCGCTAGATTCCGACTCCTCCGACGCTCCGGTGTACTTCGAAATAGTCGCCGAGGTTCCTCCAGCAGCAGAGCAAGGCAAGTCATGCTTGTCACTTGAACATGTTGATCCTATATTGCAAATGCTCTATTGTTTTCTTTCAAATATTGCATTGTTTTATAATATTACTATGGGATGGTTACCTATTGTTACAGCTATGCTTTTTGGATACCATGCTCCTTTGTTAGCTTGGGGTTACAACATGATTAGAGTTTGGACTAGGAATTGCTTAGCCATGCTTAGTTCAACTAGTTCACAATGGGGAAAATCCTATTAATGTTTAGACTGTTGGTTCTAATGGTTTTGTTGGATTAGTGCCACCGCTTTGGTGTTGGTTAATTAAAATAAATCACATGGTGGGCTGTGGGTGCATGGTTTTGCTGGTCGCACCCATGGCAGTTAAGGACCGGTTCGCGGGATGCCCTGAAAGAACTTATCGTACTTACCACAAGCCAGCGTGGGCAACGGCTGGGCTTGTAGTGTAGCTCTCATCTAGTCGACGCATCCAGGCAAGGGTGGGCGTGATGGAGCGGGGCGGGCCCTGCGACGGCCTCTGTCGTTTCCGGATTCACCTAGGCACGAGAGGGGACTGCCCGTTGCCCGCTGGGGACGGGGGTGAAACCTGAGGTGTGGTGTGCTTGGCTAGAGGGGGTTATGCGAAGGGTCCTGTCACGGCCTCTTTCTGATATGTCGTGGTGGCATGTCGGCGCATGGAAACGTGTCGTGGGGCTGTGTCTTGTGGGTACAGTTGTACACCTCTGATCAGAGTAAAACTATTCGAATAGCCGTGCCCGCGGTTATGGGCGGTCAACCAGATTCACCGTGATTAGTCTCACCCTAGTGTAATCTTTTGAAATTGGATAGTTTAGGTGGATGGTTGGGCCTGTCGCAACGTGGGTTAGCGTTGGGCAGTGGATAGTTGATATTAATTAATTATTACAACGGTTTAATCTTTCAACTTCTGTTTATAAATGCTCGCTTTATGCAAATGAACCGCTCTAGCTCTTCTTTGATAATTCCCTGCATCATACCCCTATTCCGGTATGACTTGCTGAGTACAGTGGGTAGTACTCAGTCTTGCTCTACTTTTCCCAACCCAGAGTTCGAGTTTGGGTCAGATAAAGGTTTCTCTGAGGAGTAGGCTTCGTCCGTGCCGTCGAGGATGCCTGTGGAGTGGTGTTCCCGCTGCAGTTTAGTCAAGGCTTAGCTCCTGTTGTCTTTCTTTTCTTCCGCTGCATTTATGTAAGACTTTTATGATGTTTGTAAGACGTGGATCTGAATGTCAACATTGTCGTTTGTGTACTGTCACATCCTGATTTTTGTTTCAGGATTTATAAATTATTTAATAAATTATTAATAGAATTTATATTAAATGATCTTTAATTTACAAGGGAAGTTAAATGTGGGAAATAAAATTTCCTAAATATAAAGCATGGATGGATTTAATTTTTATTAAATTCTCCATGATTAAGTCAACTCTCTGAAATTTTCTCGGATTTTTCAGAGCTCAATTCCTAAATGATACAAAGAACAGTTCAGTAATTATTTGATCATTAATGATCTAATTATAATTGTTAAGAGCTTTTCTGGTTTAAAAATCCTTAAATTATAAATTGTTGTTTAAAAGGAATTATTAGAAATGATTTTAAAAGCCTAAAAGAGAAGATCTAATTTTAATTTGCTAAATCTCAATATAAAATTGGGCTAGATAAAATTTTATTAAATACTTTGCTTAATTCTATAATTCCTAGATTTTTCTGGGATTTATTTGAGCTAAGGAAGTATTTTTAATAAATGGAATTGCATTTCATGAATAATTTAAATTGAAAAAGGTTTTTAAAAGTCTTATTTTGGCTTTGGGCCGAAAGTCGGCCCAAAACCCCTCTCTCTTTCTCTCTCCCTCCCCGGCCCAGTCGGCCCAGTCAGCCCGCGCTCCTTCCTTTTCTCTCTCGGTGTCGCTGACAGGTGGGTCCCACCTGTCAGGTTCGTCTTCCTCGCGCCGTCGCCGCCGCCCGAAACCCTAGCGCAAGCCGCCGCCGTCTCCTTCCAAATTCGGCCGCGCCTTTCCTTCTCCGGCCGAATTGATTGAGGGCAATTGATCCTTGAGATCTCCTCTTCCTTTTCTCTTTTGGAAACATCGGCTAATTTTCTTTGGAAACCGGTGGATTTGAGTTGGATTCGGATTCATCTCTCTCCTCTAACCCCGACCTTTCCTTCTCGTCGCCGGCAGCCGTGGGCCTTCACTGCCGCCTCCTTGCCCCTTTAAAAGGACCCCCGGTGTCTCCGCTACCCGCCGCCTCTCTCGCCTTCGCCCGCCGTCGTGTGTAGCGCCCTAGCCTCGTGAGCTTTTGCGCCGCCGTCGCCGCCGTTCGTCCAGCCGTGCGCCGCCGTCGCTACGGTCGTCGTCGTCACTCGGGAAGGCCACCGTCGGGATCGCCAAGTCGTCGCCGTCCCCGTCCGCCGCTTCGCCGTCGCCGAAGATCGCCGGAGCACCGTCGCCGCCGTCGACCCGATCTCCGCCGCCGCTTCTTCCTCGTCGCCGTCGCCGTCCGTTGTTCCTCCGCCGCTTCTTTGGTCACCGGTAAGTTCGCCGCGCCGCGCTCTACGTCCTGGTGCCCTCCGTTCTCGTTGTCGCGCCGTCGTTCGCCGGCGAGCTTGCGCTCCCGAGCCGCCGCCGGTGCTGACGTCATCGTTGCCGTTCCCCGTGAGCCGGTCGTGGACCGTTTGATCTCGGCCTTCCGTTTTGGATAGGGTTGATCTCGGCCGTCCGTTCCCGTGAACCGTCGCCGTGCACCCGGTCCACCGCAAACCCTAGCCGCTGATGCAATAAATCCTTTTTCCTTTTCAAAAATAATTCATTATTGCGTCATAATTCAATTAAAATCCATATAAGTGTTTTAATCCGATTTAATCTTTAAAAATTCATAACTAATTCATTTGAACTCAGTTTAATGTGGTTCAAGTTGCAAAAATTATATAAAATAAAGATCTACATATTAAAATTGTCCATAAATTGAATTAAATTTATTTAATTCTTTTTAAATGGGCTTTAAATAGATTTAATCTTGTAAAATTCGTAATAAATTCATTTGAAGTCAGAATGAGGCCGTTCAAGTCTCATAATTCATCTAAAATTATGATCTACATGTTTGTTTATTTTTTATGTATTGTTTAATTGGTTTTTATTAGTCTTTTTCCTCGTTTTGCGTGATAGCTTGTCGTTTCCGTTGTTGCGAAGGTTCGTGAGTGCGCCGGAAGTATTCAAGAAGATTAATTGAAGACCGATTATTGCAAGGCAAGTCACACAGATCCTAAACACAATCCTTTGAGCATGTTGATCCTATATTTAAATTCTCTATTTATTTCAACTGTGCATTTATTTTCGAATGTCACTGGGTGGTGTGAACCTATTCCTTTGTTATGGCCTGTTTTCATTGATTACTTTATTCCTTGATACCTTGGGTGATTATAATTGGACTAGTTGAGCTTTATATATATTGGTTCAACTAGATATTAGATATAATTGCTTAGCCATGCTTAGAAACATTAGCACACTATTGGGATAACTTATGACTCATTATTTAATGATGGCTTAATGATAGTTCACGATGGTCAATCGTGATTGGTTAATTAATTACTTGCCAACTAAAACTTGATAATGGTGGGTTGTGAGCACATGGTTTTGAGAGTCGTGCTCATGACAATTAAGGACCGGTTCGCGAGCTACTATTGTGAAACATTAATCGTGCCAACCACAAGCCAGCGTGGGCAACGGCTTTACCTTTTGTATAGCATGATTCATTGCGGAGCACCAGACTGAGAAGTGGCGGAGATAAGCCCACGGGGGTCGCTGGGGAGTCCATGCCTTGTTTTATAAGGGGGTGATTATGATCCAGGAATGGTGCACTGTGGTGAGTTGTGTTGTACAAAGGGTATTGTCACAGCCTCTATTCGGGTACTTTCCAGTATCGCGACGCATGGTAGACATGATGTTGAGGCTGTGTCTTGTGGGTACAGTGGTACACCTCTGGCCAGAGTAAAACTATTCGAATAGCCGTGCCCGCGGTTATGGACGAGTTGAGCAATGTTTTTCGTGATTAGTCTCACACCTCTCACAATAATTATGGATGTTATAACTGGTAATAATTTGCTTAGCTCCGGTTTGGAATGGATAATTCCTGGTTTGGAGATTAGATCTGTACAGCCGGGTATGGTTGTTTCAGAATGGTTGGGCCTGAGCAGCATAGGCATGTTGTTCAGTGTTGATTAAAATTTTTGATTAATTACTCCACTGTTTTACTTCTCTTAAATGTTTTGTTAAATGCTGCTTTTGCAAATGAGCCTATATTATGCCATCCTTTGGTATCCTTGTGCACTTGCATATTTGCTGTGTGGCTTGTTGAGTATGTCATATGCTCATTCTTGCAATAATCAATCAACCTCAGTTGAAGACAAGTTGCGAAGGAGAAGACGTTTGGCTCATACCCCAGTTGAGCTGCCTGTGGGAGTGGAGCCGGAGCTTCGCTAGATTTTATTTTCCGCTGCAGTTTTCTTCTTGGTGAGGACTTAGTGCCTCTTAAGTAAGTACTTATCGTTTTAGTTAATTTGATGAATCTGTATATTAAATTGTCAGTTTGTGTACCTCGGCTGATTCCTGGACGAGGATTTTATGCACAAATAAGTTTGGAAATCACTTGTGAATTTCCGGGCGTGACATGTACCCCGGCTGGTCCTGGACGGGGAATTTAATGCACATTCTGCTTGAAATTCTATTCGGGAATTTCTGGGCGTGACAAGTTGGTATTAGAGCCGACCTTGACCGTAGGACAAGCCAAATGGAAAAACCTAAAAGCCCTCTGAATCCTTTTCATTGCATATGTTCTTGGCAATTGGATTTGTTCCGGGAAAATTGGGATCCGTTCTTGTGGTTCAAGGGAAAAATCTTGGTCGCTCGTTTAAGTGAGATTTGTCAAAACGAGTCAATCTAGAGTTTTAGTAAAACTCTTGAGATTTATTCGTTAGTCAGTTGGGATTTGATGGGTGAAATGCATTAGGTCCTAGCTCAGGAACATGGGTTGCAAGGTATTTCAGCTCTTATTGTTATTATTAGTATGTATCTAATTTCCCCATTATTTTATCGTTATGTGAGTCTGTCTTATTTATTCGCACTCATGCAAAATGATCTATGCATAAAATTTCGCTCTTATTCGATTCTCTTATTTGAGTCTTTTATTGCTTTATTTAAATTTGGATTTGAGCATGCATTGATCCTACTCCTTTGTCTTCTCTAGATGGCCGGACACCCACCCAACCACCGCGGAGAAGGCATGATTGATTTTGTGGCAGAGTTGGCACGCATGACGCTGGTGGTGGGCTACCCCAACGCGCCAGAGTAGACGACGGTTCCACCGCTCAGTGGCGAGCTTCCTCACCGTGTTCGCTTGGAGGTCCATGGCTACGTGGGTACCTGCCTAGCTAACATGGTGGTTGAGGCGTCCGGAGGCACAGCAGATCACGCCTGTCAGGAGGCAGCATACCTGATGATGGCCAGACTACGGGAGCGCCACAACTACATCTTCCATGACATGGCATACCGTTTTCACCCTCGTCGAGCCAGTGGTGATGATGTCAGCACCTTCCGTCCGACAACCGGCCAGAACGACACCACCTTTGGTCACATGTGTGCTGTGATGAGTGGATTGGATAGGATGCACTCGGACCTGCACAAGGCGACCAAGGCCTTGAACGATGGGAAGCTCATGAGGATCGTCGCTCTGATGGACGAGATAGCGCGCCTGAAGAGGGAGAATGCTCAGTTAAAGGGTCTTCCCGCGCCAGGAGGAGTCCGGATCCGCACCACACCCCGCAAGACGACGACGGCACCCGTGCGCATCCAGCTTGCGCCCAGGAACCCACCTCCATCAGCAGCTCCCGCAGCACCTCCAGTTCCGCCCGCAGTTCCTGCAGCTCCAGCTCCAGCTCCCGCGTCCGCTCTCTCCTTCGCTCCAGCATCAGCCGCCAGGGGTCCAGCCAGTGGCAACGGAGGTTGGTTGTCTGCTACTCCCAGTGGCAGCCGCGATCTCAGCAGCAGCAGCTCCAGTGGCTCAGAGTCGGGCAGCGGCGAGACTTATCTGCCAGGCTCCAGGAGTCGCTCAGAGGGACCTGGTGACGAGCAGGAGGACGCCTTCGACTCCACCGACCGCAGGAGCCGTTCCGAGCATTAGGCTCGTTTTCCATTAGTTAATCGACTGTCTAGCTTCTGCTTGTTAGTTTGTGTGTTTAGGTTGCTTGCTTGGGGTCAGTCGACGGTCGATATCATGTGCCTATGATATGGCTGTCTTAATAAGGATTTTCGCTTGTTTTTTTTAAGTGTTTTAATTCAGATCAGAACAATTGCAGTTTAAATTCCTTTGTAATAAAGCTTAGTTTCTGAGCTTCTGTTTTTCTTCTTTTCCCCGTCTGCTTCTCCCTCCAGATGGTCTACACCAGGAATGGTAGCCGCGCAACAGGCGAGGGCAGCAACGGCGAAGAGCGCACTGATGGGGCGCATCCCCACAGCGATTCCGGCAATGGTCCGCCACCACTTCCCGAGAATCCGACGCTAGTCCAAGTAATGGCACATCAGACCCAGATGATGGCAGCCATGATGCAGCACCAGCACCAGCAGATGCACCAGCGGATGCTGCAGCACGCCGAACAGCAGCATCAACAGTTTGGTCCCCCTCCCCCTCAGTCCAAGTTGCCAGAGTTTCTACGTGTCAGGCCACCCACCTTCTCCAGCACCACCAACCCTATGGAGGCGAATGACTGGCTCCATGCCATAGAGAAGAAGCTGAATCTCCTGCAATGCAATGATCAGGAGAAGGTTGCTTTCGCCACACACCAGCTTCAAGGTCCCGCGTCAGCTTGGTGGGACAATCACATGGCCACCCGCCCACCAGGTACTGAAGTCACTTGGGTAGAGTTCTGCCGTAGCTTCAGGAAGGCGCAGGTGCCAGATGGGGTTGTGGCACAAAAGAAGAGGGAATTCCGGGCACTCCATCAGGGCAACAGGACTGTGACAGAGTACCTCCACGAGTTCAATCGCCTCGCGCGATATGCACCAGAGGATGTCCGCACCGACGCCGAGAAGCAGGAAAAGTTCATGGCGGGTCTGGATGACGAGCTGACCAACCAACTGATATCTGGGGACTACGCTGACGTTGAGAGGCTGGTTGACAAGGCAATCCGTCAGGAGGATCAACGCAACAAGATGGACAGGAAGAGGAAAGCCGCACAGTTCAGGGCACCTCAGGGAAGTCACCAGAGGCCGCGCTTCGCTCCCAGGCAGCAGGGTGGACCTACCACCATGATCGTTCGTCAGCACCGCCCGTTCAACCCTAGCAACTTTCCCCAGGGCGCCAGTGGCAGTCAGAACCACCATGGAGGTCAGTCCAACCGCGGTGCAGCTCCACGCCCACCAATGGCACCGGCACAGTCAGGCCCGCCCGCGCAAGCCAAGAAGGAGACTGGAGCAAAACCAGGGTCCTGCTTCAACTGTGGTGAGCTTGGCCACTTCGCTGACAAATGCCCGAAGCCTAGGCGTGCCGGGCCAAGGTTTATCCAGGCTCGTGTCAACCACGCATCTGCGGAGGAGGCACAAGCAGCACCAGAGGTTGTACTGGGTACGTTTTCTATTAACTCAATCCCTGCAACAGTACTTTTTGATTCTGGTGCAACGCATTCGTTCATTTCAAAGAAGTTTGTTGGGATGCATGGGTTAATAAGAGAGGAACTTAGCACACCGATGCGGGTTCATACCCCAGGGAATAGCTCCACTTCGGTTCAATTCAGCCCTTCTATAACAATAGAAATTCAAAGATCACCATTTCTAGCCAACCTCATTCTTCTCGAATCCAAAGACCTAGATGTCATTCTTGGGATGGATTGGCTGACCAAGTTTAAGGGGGTCATCGATTGTGCGAATCGCACAGTCACCTTGACCAACGAGAAGGGAGAAACCGTGGTGTACAAATCACTAGTCTCACCAAAGCAAGGGGTCTCTTTGAATCAGATTGAAGCAGAAATCCCAGTGGACACCGTGGAGAAGAATTTGAGGAAATTGGAAGATATACCCATAGTCTGCGAGTATCCGGAAGTGTTCCTCGAAGACCTCACTACCATGCCACCCAAGAGAGAGATTGATTCCGGATTGACTTGGCACCGGGAACCGCCCCAATTTACAAGAGACCGTACAGAATGGCGGCCAACGAATTAGCCGAGGTCAAGAAGCAGGTTGATGAGCAGCTGCAGAAAGGGTACATTCGACCAAGTACTTCACCTTGGGGTGCTCCGGTCATTTTTGTAGAGAAAAAGGATAAGACGAAGAGGATGTGCGTTGATTATCGCGCACTCAACGAGGTCACCATCAAGAACAAATATCCTTTGCCGCGAATCGATGATTTGTTTGATCAACTGAAAGGAGCTAAAGTGTTTTCTAAGATAGACCTGCGATCAGGCTACCACCAGTTGAGAATTCGGGAGGAGGATATTCCGAAGACGGCCTTCACCACTCGGTACGGGCTATATGAGTGCACGGTTATGTCGTTCGGACTTACCAACGCACCCGCATTCTTCATGAATCTGATGAACAAAGTGTTAATGGAATTTCTGGACAAGTTTGTTGTGGTGTTCATCGACGACATTCTTATCTATTCAACGTCCGAAGAAGAACATGAACAACATCTCCGTCTAGTACTCGAGAAGTTAAAGGAGCACCAGCTATACGCCAAGTTCAGCAAGTGTGACTTCTGGTTGACGGAAGTCAAATTTCTGGGCCATGTCATTACAGCTCAGGGTGTGGCAGTTGATCCATCAAACGTGGAGTCAGTTACCAAATGGACCCCGCCGAAGACCGTGTCGCAGATTCGAAGTTTTCTTGGACTTGCAGGTTATTACCGCCGATTCATCGAAAACTTCTCCAGAATCGCCCGACCCATGACTCAGTTGCTTAAGAAAGATGAGAAGTTTAAATGGACAACTGAGTGCGATAAGAGTTTTGAGGAGCTCAAAAAGAAATTAGTATCCGCACCAGTTTTGATTCTGCCCGACCAGATGAAAGACTTCCAAGTCTATTGCGATGCATCCCGTCACGGACTTGGATGTGTCCTAATGCAAGAGGGCATAGTGGTTGCGTATGCCTCGCGGCAGTTACGTCCACACGAAGGGAATTATCCAACTCATGACCTGGAATTGGCAGCAGTGGTTCATGCTTTGAAGATCTGGAGGCACTATCTGATTGGCAACCGCTGCGAAGTATATACGGACCATAAGAGTCTGAAATACATCTTCACCCAACCGGACCTAAATCTCCGACAACGAAGATGGTTGGAACTAATCAAAGACTATGACATGAGTATTCACTACCACCCGGGTAAAGCCAATGTGGTGGCAGACGCATTAAGCCGGAAAAGTTACTGCACTGCCCTATGCATCGAGGGCATGTGTGAGGAATTGTGGCAGGAGTTTGAGCATCTCAACGTGGGAATTGTTGAACACGGGTTTGTAGCCGCTCTGGAGGCACGGCCTACGCTCGTGGATCAAGTCAGAGCAGCTCAAGTAAATGATTCTGAAATAGCAGAGCTGAAAAAGAACATGAGGGTCGGAAAAGCCCGGGATTTCCACGAAGATGAGCATGGCACAATCTGGTTGGGAGAAAGATTGTGTGTACCTGACGACAAGGAACTGAAGGATCTGATACTCACCGAGGCTCATCAGACCCAGTACTCCATTCATCCAGGCAGCACTAAAATGTATCAAGACCTCAAAGAAAAGTTTTGGTGGGTCAGCATGAGGAGAGAAATAGCTGAATTCGTCGCACTCTGCGATGTTTGCCAACGAGTGAAGGCAGAGCACCAAAGACCAGCAGGTTTACTCCAACCTCTTCAAATCCTGGAATGGAAATGGGAGGAGATTGGGATGGACTTTATAACGGGACTGCCCCGGACATCGTCGGGTCACGACTCGATCTGGGTAGTCGTGGATCGACTCACTAAGGTTGCTCACTTCATACCAGTACATACCACGTATACGGGCAAAAGGTTGGCGGAGCTTTACCTTTCGAGAATCATGTGCCTACATGGAGTACCCAAAAAGATTGTATCTGACCGAGGGAGTCAGTTCACCTCAAAATTCTGGCAGAAGCTGCAGGAAGAATTGGGGACCCGTTTAAATTTCAGCACGGCCTATCACCCGCAAACTGATGGTCAGACCGAGCGAGTCAATCAAATCTTGGAAGATATGTTGAGAGCTTGCGCTCTCGATTTTGGTGGAGCTTGGGACAAAAGCTTGCCATATGCGGAATTCTCGTACAACAACAGCTACCAGGCCAGTCTACAGATGGCACCGTTTGAAGCTTTATACGGCCGGAAGTGCCGCACACCTCTCTTCTGGGATCAGACAGGCGAGCGTCAACTGTTCGGGACAGAGGTATTAGCGGAAGCAGAAGAGAAAGTCAGAATCATCAGGGAAAGGTTGAGGATTGCCCAGTCTCGACAGAAGAGCTACGCGGATAACCGCCGAAGGGAGCTCACTTTTGAGGCAGGAGATTACGTGTATCTTCGTGTCACTCCGCTCCGGGGAGTACACCGTTTTCAGACGAAAGGCAAGTTGGCACCACGCTTCGTGGGACCATACAAAATCTTGGAACGAAGGGGAGAAGTTGCTTATCAGTTAGAACTTCCATCCAATATGATCGGTATCCATGACGTGTTCCACGTGTCCCAATTAAAGAAGTGCTTAAGGGTACCTGAAGAACAGGCTGATTCGAAACACATTGATATCCAGGAGGACCTAACATACGTGGAGAAGCCGATTCGTATACTTGATACCAGCGAAAGAAGAACCAGAAACAAGGTCAACAGGTTTTGCCGAGTTCAGTGGAGTCATCATTCAGAAGAGGAAGCAACCTGGGAAAGGGAGGATGAGTTGAAAGCCGCCCATCCGCACCTCTTCACCAGCTCCTCCGAATCTCGGGGCCGAGATTCCGTTTAAGGGGGGTAGGTTTGTCACACCCCGAAGTTCTCCTCCCAGGCCTAAAATTTAATTTATAAACGACCCCCCAAGAAAATGCAGGTGCAAATCAAGAGAAAACCCTAAGAAAGTAATGCAAATAATAATCGGATTTGACATGTGGAATTTTTCTTGAGTTCTACATGTCGAAATTCATTAACAGGATTTTTAGTGGAATTTTCAGAGCTCTAGAAATAATTTTAACCAATTAAAATTGAGCAAGCAATATTTTAATTCCAGGGAAAATCCTTTTTCCTTCTTCTTTTTCTTTTTCCTCCCTTTTTTTTTCCTCCTTTTTTCGAATGGGCCGCCGGCCCATTCTCTCCTTCCTCCCCCTCCTCCCTGCTGGGCCGGCCGCAGGCCGAGGCCCAGCCAGGCCGGCCGCCTCCCTCCTCTCCCCGGGGTCGCCGACAGGTGGGGCCCACCTGTCGGGCCCTTCCCCAACCTCCGGCCACTCGCCCACGTCGCCCATCCGCCGCACCCCGCCTCCTCCGGTCCACATCGGCCACGCCCGTGCGTGCGCCGCGCCTCCCGCACCCACTCCCCCTCTCTCTCTCGCCGCGCCCTCAACCGAGATGGCCGGGATTCAAATTTGAATCCCGCCGCTCTCTCTCTCTCTCTCTCCCCCACCTTCAACCTCCCACGTCGCCGACGAAATCGGGAGCGCCTCGGCCACATCCGTCTCTCCCGAGCCCCTATAAAGCATGCCCGCACTCCCCTCCACCTTTTTTCTTTTTCCACCGCTCTCTCCCGTGCCCTCCATTGCTCCCGCGCCGTGCGCCCATCCGCCGCCGCCTCTCCCGCTACTCCGGCCGCCTCTAGCCGCCGCACCGCGCCGTCGCCGCCGTTGGGTTCGCGCAGCCGAGGTCCACCCCGTTCACCCCTCCTCCGTCGAGGTTCGTCGCCGGAGCCCTCACCCCCTCGCACTCTGGTGAGCACCATCTCTACCGCCGCCTTCGGCCATGGTTTCCGCCCGCCGTGGACCACCCCTCTCCCTCTAATCTCTCTCTTTTCCTTTCTTAGGGCATCTCGGAGCTCGTCCGCCCGCCGACGTCGTCCTCCCGTGGCTCGTCGTCGCCGGTCGCCGCCGTCCCCTTCGGTGAGGACTCCCACCCCTTTCCTTTCCTTCCCCCGATCCCCCGTGCGTCGCCGTCGCCCGCGCTCGCCGTCGCCTTCGGTCGCTGCCGCCATCCGTTGCCGCCGTTTCCGCGTCGTTTTGCGCCGTCGCCCCGCCGCCGGATGCGCCGCCGGCAACGCGTTCGCGCGCGCGCCGTCGCCGCGGCCGGTCGGCCGGCCTTGAGCCAAGCCGAGCCGGGTGCCGCCGCCCCTTTTTTTCCCCCCCCCCCCCCCCCGTCGCTGACCAGTGGGCCCCGCGTGCCGGCGCCCTTCCTCTCTCTCCCGAGCCGCTGACTGGTGGGCCCCGCATGTCGGCGCCGCTTCCCCGTGCTGACGTCAGCCCTGGAAAATATTGCGCAATAAATTATTTAAGAATTTTTGTTATAGTAATAAACACAGTGAATCTTCTAAAATTCATAACTAATTCATCCGAGCTCCGTTTAAGCCCATTCAAGTCTCAGTAAATCAAGAATAATGTGTAGAATCCATTAAAAATGGTTTTGTTCCCTGTTTCAGTAGTCTTATAGCCTGTTTGCATTGTTTGCTTTGTATGTCGCTAGATTCCGACTCCTCCGACGCTCCGGTGTACTTCGAAATAGTCGCTGAGGTTCCTCCAGCAGCAGAGCAAGGCAAGTCATGCTTGTCACTTGAACATGTTGATCCTATATTGCAAATGCTCTATTGTTTTCTTTCAAATATTGCATTGTTTTATAATATTACTATGGGATGGTTACCTATTGTTACAGCTATGCTTTTTGGATACCATGCTCCTTTGTTAGCTTGGGGTTACAACATGATTAGAGTTTGGACTAGGAATTGCTTAGCCATGCTTAGTTCAACTAGTTCACAATGGGGAAAATCCTATTAATGTTTAGACTGTTGGTTCTAATGGTTTTGTTGGATTAGTGCCACCGCTTTGGTGTTGGTTAATTAAAATAAATCACATGGTGGGCTGTGGGTGCATGGTTTTGCTGGTCGCACCCATGGCAGTTAAGGACCGGTTCGCGGGATGCCCTGAAAGAACTTATCGTACTTACCACAAGCCAGCGTGGGCAACGGCTGGGCTTGTAGTGTAGCTCTCATCTAGTCGACGCATCCAGGCAAGGGTGGGCGTGATGGAGCGGGGCGGGCCCTGCGACGGCCTCTGTCGTTTCCGGATTCACCTAGGCACGAGAGGGGACTGCCCGTTGCCCGCTGGGGACGGGGGTGAAACCTGAGGTGTGGTGTGCTTGGCTAGAGGGGGTTATGCGAAGGGTCCTGTCACGGCCTCTTTCCGATATGTCGTGGTGGCATGTCGGCGTACGGAAACGTATCGTGGGGCTGTGTCTTGTGGGTACAGTTGTACACCTCTGATCAGAGTAAAACTATTCGAATAGCCGTGCCCGCGGTTATGGGCGGTCAACCAGATTCACCGTGATTAGTCTCACCCTAGTGTAATCTTTTGAAATTGGATAGTTTAGGTGGATGGTTGGGCCTGTCGCAACGTGGGTTAGCGTTGGGCAGTGGATAGTTGATATTAATTAATTATTACAACGGTTTAATCTTTCAACTTCTGTTTATAAATGCTCGCTTTATGCAAATGAACTGCTCTAGCTCTTCTTTGATAATTCCCTGCATCATACCCCTATTCCGGTATGACTTGCTGAGTACAGTGGGTAGTACTCAGTCTTGCTCTACTTTTCCCAACCCCAGAGTTCGAGTTCGGGTCAGATGAAGGTTTCTCTGAGGAGTAGGCTTCGTGCGTGCCGTCGAGGATGCCTGTGGAGTGGTGTTCCCGCTGCAGTTTAGTCAAGGCTTAGCTCCTGTTGTCTTTCTTTTCTTCCGTTGCATTTATGTAAGACTTTTATGATGTTTGTAAGACATGGATCTGAATGTCAACATTGTCGTTTGTGTACCCCGGCTGGTCCTGGACGGGGAATTTAATGCACATTCTGCTTGAAATTCTATTCGGGAATTTCTAGGCGTGACACCGTATGCCCGTTGGGTACAGGTTTTGACCTAATAAAAAACCCATGGGTACTAAATGGAGAATAAACCTAATTCTATTAGGGTTTTTACCCATGGGTAAATAGGCAAACATGTCAAATTGCCATCCCTAATTGCATTGGCTACAATGCGTAGGGCAATTTGGTGGATACCTGGCTACAAACCTCACCCGAGCAGCCCTTATCCAGATGAGCGACAAGTGGTTGAGGAAGGGATCCTATGGTGCGACTGCACGGCTCCAATTGCGTGAAGAGACGGACAGCTAGCCGCATGCACGATCTCCACGCGTGGAAGCGCGGCTCGGCTCCGCTTTGCTCGTTGCTGGGGATGCGGACTACGCGGCTAGAAGCAGAAGCGACGCATGTCATCACCGCGTCTGTTTAGGGTGCTTAAGATTACGGGAAGTAGTTGGTTGGTGGTCAATTTCTGAGAATGTGAAAAAGCTAAGTTTCCCAGCGTTTGATTAATTTCTAGTTTATTTTCTATATTAAATAACTACAGTTTTTTAGAATCAAAGCTATATTATTTAGGGGACCTTTTAATTATGAGAGAAACTATATCAGCTAGAAGCTTCCCGAACAGACTCATTTATTGCCGCTTTGCTCATACTTGACCTTCGTGCGCCAGATTGCCGCCAAATCATCGACAACCACAGCTGCCATGGCAGGGAAATCGAGGGACGCAGTAGCTGCCATGCATGGCAGGAGGAGGCTAGGAGAAGGACCTAGCCTCTACAGCCTCTATGCCTAGTTCTTTGATTGTCATGTATATTCATCAATTTCATTTGATTTATCGTTCATGATGCGTGCTGTGACGGAGGTAGTATAACCAATATAAGTCTACCTTTACTTAAATAAAGTAATCTATTAGCTACGTTTTAATGAAAAATATTTTTCATTACTATAATAAATCCATAAAGTCATTGATAGCATACAAGAAAAATTGTTAGTAAAATTTTGGAAACTGATATGCTAGATATTTTAAAAAAATCACACATAGTACAAATAGATATAAACCAACTCCATTATTATGACACATTTTTTTTAATAATTTTAGTATGGAGTTTATATGTTGCAAGGGTAATCAGAAGAAAATCATAACTAATGTCCAAACTACTTCGTTATTAACCAATACATGTTTACAAGGAGTAAAAAAATACTTCAACAATATAATATCATCCTTAACATTCATAATAAAAATGAAAGCTACATTAAACAAGGTGCCCTTCCTAGTTAACTATATAAGTGCCATATATATACTAGACAAAGACGATAAAAGAAGTCATTATCAACGGAGGAAGTAAGGAGAAGCTGTGTGCCTTCGAATTTTGGCTCGGAGCAACTCCTTGTTAGCACCAGGAATCTTGTCAATCTTCTCCCCATCCTTGACGAAGAAAAATGTTGGCACTATCCCTTCGATGTCATACCAGTCCGTAACACTCTCCAGCTCATCGCTGTCGACATTGACCTTAATGAAAACCGCACCAGCGAACTCCTTCGCATACTCGGTGAAAGCTGGCGCGATGTAGCGTGAAGCAGGGCACCGGGAAGTAGTGAACTGGATGACTACGAGCTTGTGGGATTGCTTGGCTTGGCTCATGTGGAGGGCGAACTGCTCCATTGTGTGGGGCACAATCACCGTCCCTTCCGCACCGGTGGGCATGTCTTCTTCGATACTTATCTCTGTAGTAGTGTATGTTTTGTGTTGGTGTGCAATTATGGTTAAGACATGAGTTAGTACCATGGGATATATATTATACACGTTTGCGCTAAAATGCACCCAAGATGCGCAATACCTAAAACACACACCTCACGTAGTAAATTCTTTACTGAAAGTTATGCTGTCCTCAAACACCTCGTAAATATTTTACTAATAGGCTCAGTATGGGTATTTGGCGATAATTCATATCTCAGTAAACAAATTACTAGCACTGGGTGTGTTTTAACAAATGTCTTGACTTGTGCAATATATAAAGGATACTATAGTGCATACACCTTTCGTTCTTTGATCCAAGTGTTAGGGCCAACATTCTACGGTTCTTAAGGAGGTAAGACTAGGAACCACACCTTCTAGGTACCCGAGAAAATATAGGACCTCCCATTAATTCCTTAAGTAGATGAACTGTAACTGTAAAATGACAAGAAACAAAATTACCTCTACTCTGAAGACGTGAAGAGGATTCCGGTAGCATACAAAACCTGATTCAGGGTCACAACAATAACATTTAACTTCCATTAAAATTGGTTTCAAACAATCATCAAGTCAGGTTGAAGATGCATAGAAGGTAAAGATAGAAGCCACGGCAGAGAAAGAAAGAAGCTCAATAATCCTTGTAAGTTGTAACCTGGGAATAGAATGAAAAATCCATACCCGTGATCATCTTGTTGTGCCAAATCTTCATCCAAGTCTCTCCCTTCAGCACCAAAGATCCAATCCACCCATTGTATATCAACCATAAGAGTGCTCGGCGTCGGATGCTTGCGAATTGCAGTCCTCAAGGCAGACTCCACTTCAGTTTTGTTTGATTCATCATCATCAGTGCCCCCAATTCTTGCAGAGATCTCTGCAAGGGCGACCAAGTGTTCCAACCCTGTCTCCTTAGAGTCATACTGCTTGAACTCGTTGGCATTGAACCTTAGATTTAATCTTTGCACACTCGGCATTGCTCCTTCCACAAAAGTCATGCATGGTGCTGTACAGACAAACATGAAGTACTTGAGAGACCCGAACCCCTCATTCGCAGCGACGATTCTTTGCGCAGGCGCTGTTCGAACAAGCAGCGAAAGAGCAGTGAGAGATCCCAGTCCTTTGAGAGTGTCAAGGTCATCCTGGGAAATTTGCATGACTGCAATGTTTAAAATGCGGAGATTGTTGAGCTTTCCAGTCCATTTGGGGATGCTGGTGAAGATGTACCTGTGACAGTGAGGGAGCAGATCAAGTAGTACAAGACGAAGGTGCAACAAACACTGTGTATGAACAATATCCAATAGGACAGCAGTTGCTCTTGCATCTGCTTCCAGTGTCTGCAAGTGTTGTAGTCCTTGGATCTTCTCTGGAAGTTTAACTGTGATATTACCTGTTATCTTCAGATATCTCAGTTGTAACAGTTCAGAAATGCTTGTGAGGTCATAGCTTGTTTTCTCTTGATCAGCCCAAAAACAAAGAATCAGAACTCGAAGAAGCCTATAATCTGCAATGGAAGGCATACACTTGACTTGTCCGAAAAATGCCATCGATCGAACTTGTGAGAGTCTCAAACCTGCTAGTGGTGTTGTATCATGTGCATTGCTGAAGTGAAGCGAGAGTCGGCGAACCTTGTCAGCATGTCTTACTGTCGTCTGAGAATGATCCAATGTAATGCTGAAATTCTCCTCTATTGACTTACACCTGATGAAATTTAATACCATGTGGTGCACTACACATGACAATACCTCATTTTTGCAGTTAACATCTACTGGTTGGACCAGGCCCCTACCAACAAGTTCATCAAAATAGTTCCCTGCAACTTCTTCCATGACTTTATTTTCTATGGAATTGATGAAACCTTCAGCCATCCATTGCCTCACCAAGTTGGCCTTCCTAATTATGTAGTCCTCTTTGTAGATGCTAAGGTATAACAGACATGCTTTCAAACAATGAGGAAGATTATTGTAAATAAGGTTGAGTACTTGCCTCATCCCCTGCAAAGTAGGATTTTTCTTCAAATTGGAAGTAGTCAATGATTTTTGTATGTGATTCCATTGCTGCATTCCATCTAACAGCTGGCTTTTAAAATGTCTGGCTGTTATAGTTATTGCTAGTGGCAAGCCACCACATTTTTTTATCATGTCATGAGAAACTTCAGTAAGATGTCCAGGAAATTCATTTCCTTGGCCAACAACTCCACTGAAAAACAATTGACTTGAGACATCATCACCCAGTGGATCAATCTTAATAATGTGCTCTGAGTTATATCCACAGCATGCCAAAGCTACAGGTTCAATTTCTGTTGTTATTAGTATTCTACTGCAACTATTATTATCAGGCAAACCACGGCTAACAATATCCCACATTGATGAAGCCCATAAATCTTCAATTATGATGAAGTACCTGCAGAACATTTAGTACTTCGTAAACATTAAACTTCTAATGTACGAAAAAATAAATCATATTTAAAAAGCTATACGTGGGATAGCATGCTGAATTTAAAAAGTTGAGTGCAATTTCATTTTATCAACTTTGCAAACATGGTGAAGACATGTTCTATATCTTGTAAATTTCAGAAATTAAATTTAACCACATATCTAAGAGCAAGTTTAATAGTATAGCCGACTACTAGCTCCAAATCATCTAGAGCCAAATAGCCAATTCATACAATAGTTGCTTACTATACTATTAATACTTGGTCCTACCTGTCATACACACATTACGTCTTAGAGTCCGTGCTGCAGCTGGCTACAGATCTGTAGGCTGCTGCTCTTCTCTCTCTTCCTATATCTCTTTAAAATATGTTTATAGCTAGCTTATAACCTGCTATTGTACCTGTTCTTAGACATGGAAAAAGACACGTACTCCTAAGCAAATACTCTCTCTTGTTTTTAATGTTTGATGTCAAACTTTTGGACATATATATGTTAGATCATCCATCTTATTAAAAATATAATTATCATTTTTTTAAATTTATTTTATCATTAAAAGTAATTTAAGCATATATTATATTTTTCATATTTGTAAAAAATTTGAATAAAATAAATGGCCAAACATATATACAAAATCAACATTGTCAGACATTAAAACAAGAGGCAGCAGTTAAATTGCACCATTTTTATCACTGTTTCGTTTTAGTTATATTTTAAATTTTGTTTATGTACAAATACGATTGAGTTTAGTCTAATTCTTTTTTGACCGAACAAGGGAGGCCCTTACGACTATTTTTTATTAAGTAAAAAAAAGTTCTTGTAACAACTGAGAAAATGAAAAGAAAATAAATTACAACTTACTGCTATAAGTTAACATGCCATTGTGGTAGTTTAGTCTAAAAAATTATAACAAGGGTATGAAGCATGTACTTTCATTTACATTTAGTAATTAAAAATACAAACAACTTTGTAGTTGTTCTACTAGTAGTAGAAATAATGTACTAGTAGTTTAGTCGCCTAAAAAAAATAACAAGGGTATGAAACATATACTTTCATTTACATTTAATAATTAAAAATACAAACAACTTTGTAGTTCTTCTACTAGTAGTAGAAATAATGTAAACACTTTACCTTTATTTTTTCATGCAATAGACCATATCTATTTATATTAACAACTCAATTGCTGTTAGTAGAATGAGGTGGGTATAATAATTGTTTAGATTACCAGTATAATTCATGGCTCGATCGAATCGTATCTACTAATAGAGGGCACTATAAAAGTAATTTAAAATATTATTGGCATTGTCGAGTAAATTAAATTCATATGTATAGTTACTAACTTAATTACTATATGAAGGATAAAAAAGGGGAAATTTGAGAAAATAGTTTGTAAATTCATGAAAAAAATACTAGAGATAGATGTAGACATGAATTACCTTTTATCTTGCAAATGCGTCCGGATAGTTTCAAGGAGTCGATCAACCTCCCAAACATCCGAAGACTGATGCTGATGTTGTGGCCGCAGCTGTGACAGCATGTCGGTGAGGATCTTCGTCATGTCAGGCTTCCGGGGCGTCCGCACGAAAGCCCGGCAGTCGAACGGCGCATCCAACCGCCGGCCATGCAGACGATAGAATTCTGTGGCCAGCGTCGTCTTGCCAACACCTCCGGATCCAACAATGGAAGCCACCTTGAGCTTCGGCTCGCCGTCGGCCAGCCACCGGACGAGCTTTTGCATCGAAATATCCCTACCAACGAGCTGGCCGTGCACAGCAGCGTCGTCCATCCCGAACGTCAGCGACAGAAACCGGCGGCGTTCGTTGCCGGCGGAGTCCTCGCGATCGTCGTCGTCGACTTCTTCTCTCGGCCTCGAGCTCGAGGTGCGCCTGCCAAGATGGTAGCTCTCCTGGCGGCGAATGGCCTCCTTCACGCGGGCGCTGAACAGGGTGACCTCGTCGGCGATCCACCGCCGCCGGTTAAGCTCCCCTCGAAGCCGGGCGATCATGCTGCTGATCATCTTCTTGGCACCAGCAGTGCTACTGCCATCGCCGCCGCCGCGGTGGTGGAGGAGCTGGGTCGTTAGCTCGTCGAGGAAGTCGTCGACGTCGTAGGAGAGCTCGCGAACCTCCTTAGCCCAGCACGCCGCCGTCGAGTCTGGCGGTGGCGCGGTGTCTGACGGCGGCTCCACGAGGAGGTAGTAGTCATCTAGCAGGTGTCGGAGATCGCCTCTGAGGAGGAGGATCTTCTTCCTCTCCCCCTTCCGCAGCGACGACGGTTGCGCAGGCGGCGGCGGCTCCGGCGGCTGCAGCAGCAGCGAGTCGAGCTTGCTCGTCAGGGACCGCATGATGACACCCTGCGATGCACTGACCGCCGGCGCCATGGATGGAGACCTCTGCAGCTCGCCGGCGCTAGCTGAAGATCAGATCAGAGCTAGTGATCGAGATTATGCCTCGTTAGTTGCTGATTTGACAGCATGGATCGCCCAAGAGTACAAGAAATTAACTCTTGAAACTTAATCCTATCTAGTAAGAAATCATGCAGAGAGGCTGCGCTGCAAATGTAGCTCTGCCATAGCCTTCAAAGGTTGATGTGGAAAGAAGTAGGCAATCCCTCGTCTCTTTCGTCATAGGGAGATACTCCATCCAAATCCAAATGTATTAAGCATATTTCATTGTTTTGATTATTTTTTTCCAAATGAGATGAGCTTATTCATATAGTCTCCATGCATCCGAGCCTTAAATGAAGAGAGTCTCTTTTCGTTTTACTGTGTATGATTAAATTGTTGACCGAAACTTGAGCTGCCATGCATTCTCCAACCCTTTTGCATGCATATGAAAAAGTTTGTTACATGGGAGTACAAATCGAATGAGTTAATTTTTTTTCTTGGTCTCGATGATAAAATAAATATGCTTACGATCTTTGCATGGACCGAGTAGCTAATTAATGGAATAACTTTTCCTACTTTGGAACTATGACGACTTGGTTCTCGCTTGAGAGTAACGTTGTACGATGGTAACTATATAATTAGATGTTAGGTTAGGCCAAACTCCAAAGAGGATAAAGTTGGAAGAAAATTCTACAGAGGAGAGCCCATTGGGGATTAAAAAAGAAAGCATAACTAAGGGCATTTGCCCTGGAAGCAACTCTTGATTGTAGCCTTTTGGATAAAAGCATGCCACTGAGTTGAGAGTACTAATCCTACAGTACTTATCTTCATAGTAGTAGCTTTGGGTTAGCAACACTTCCATTAATGCCCTCTCCCTTGTTCCCATGGTCACCGATGGTGCTGTCTCCCTCGTCATCACCGGCCTATGTTGTTAATTCTTGGCTGCCACTACCTCTCGAGTAGATGCCATCTACTCGAGAGGTAGTGGTAACCAGGATCAAGGTGCTAACTACCACATTGAATTCAGGCACAAATTCACAGTTTGACCATTTTGTAGCTGTTATAGAGGTAGTCTTCTTTGCTACGATGTCTCAATAGCATTAGAGTTACGTCTCGGGAACAATGTCTTCCTTACAATAACGGCATCAACATTTTCCATCCCCGACACTTGAGGTGCCACTATCTCTTTCTCTGTATGGACCACACCCTCTCTTCATGCGGAATTGGCGACTTGCAAAATGTCCTCCGAATCCAAAGCTACACGAGATACCCCTTCCCCTATGGTGGGATCCAAGCCTACACAAAAATGTATTATTGTGAGTTCTCTAAAGGAGATGGGGGTTTGTGCGCCATGGGAGAGGGGAGGGGGGACGGGTTAGCTTTGACAGGTGGGCCTGGCGACTTTTTAATATTTCCTGTACTTAGTGTTTTGGCCATATTGATTCCATGCAGGCTGTATGCTGCCTATGATTTCTACATAGCATGTGAGATAAGTGGTTACTCATTCCTATTTCTTGTCCCGTGTTTTATAAACCTTTCGAAATTGTTACAATATCTCCCACCAGCCTTATCCACGCGGTATGGGTATAACATAAAGTCAAGAAAAAATTTCTCTTTTTTAAAAAAACTGTAGCACTGGCTACCAAAACTCAGCCAAATTTATGAATTTTCTTTCTATTCTTTCAAAATTCTAATTTGAAATTTAAATTCTCAAAAAAAAGATAAAACACAAAAAAATTGCTGAAAGAAGTGAAAATTCAAAAGTGGTATTTCGCAACCTGCTAGCTATGTGCTGACAAGTTAGCAATCATTCTTTCATCGCTTTAGCAAAGACGATCATCCATTGGCCTGTAATGTGACGATAATATATACTCCCTCCGTCCCATAATATAAGGGATTTTTTGACCACTCGTCTTATTCAATTTTTTTTTGAAATTATTATTTATTTTATTTGTGACTTACTTTATTATCTACAGTACTTTAAGCACAAATTTTTGTTTTTTATATTTGCAAAAAAAAATTGAATAAGACGAGTGGTCAAACGTTACAAAGCAAAAACTCAAAATCCATTGTATTATGGGACGGAGGGAGTAGCAGCTAGTGGATGCTAACAAGGAAAGTAGCAAGATGCGGATACCCTTGATAAAACTGGTATAATAGAATACTACAAAGGTTGATGTAACCTGCGAACCTGCTTTTAATTGCAGGCAATGAGTCAGTCAAGCACTATGAAAGGTCTTCTTAAAAAAAAAACCACTATATGGAAGGATGCCTGTGAAGATTATGGATACATGATACCCACATTATCTATATATGTATCCAACTGCTAATAGAAGGTGTGCTATATTTGTACATAACTTGGTTGCTAGGGTTTCCTTGCCGGTTAAGGCAGGACCGTACACTTCGATTGGGTTTATCTCTTGTAATACTAAAGGGAACTTAGGCCGAATCCGACTGGGTTTCATACTTGTAACCTCTGCCCCTAACCTATATAAGGAGAGCCAGTAACACCCTCGAAGGACAACATACAACATAAGTCACCACAACAAGATCGTCAGATCAATACAACACCCGACGGATTCAATCCCTCAACAGGAGTAGGGTATTACTTCTCATTAAAAGGATCTGAACCTGTCTAAACCTTTGACTCCACATCCATCCACTTTTGGACTTCGTACCACTATGCAGGATCAGGTCATTTCTGACAGCCCTAAACCCTCACCTCTGACGGGTTCAACCTTGGTCAAAGATAAGTGGTCACTGATGACGTTGAGTCACCTGTGACGGGTAAAGGCCCGTCAGAGGTAAGAGTCACCTCTAATGGTCCCCAACTAAAACCCATCACAGATGAGGGTCACCTCTGACTGGTCCCAACAAAAACCTATCATAGATGAGAGTCACCTCTGATGGGTATATATTTTAACATGTCACTGACCGTAATTACGATCCATCACTGGTGTGAAAAATGGGAAAAAAAAGTAATACCGTCCTCCTAGGTTACCATCACATTCATTTGGACGGTCATAGATCGCATCTGGCATTCACAAATAAAATAAATCATCAAAATTCCTCTTGTTCCCATGGCATTCATCCCAACAAAACCACATGAATGTCAATCACCAGAATCACCACATGAATTGGAATCATCGATCATAGTAGCAAGAATGTGAACAACATGAACAACACAAGACAAAGTATTTGGGTGAAAGAGGACTGGCAGGCAATGGATCTGAACGCCTCCACCTGCCATCATGTTCGTTGTGCTTGTCCCTGAGACAACGCAGATTGGAGCTTGGGCGCGGAGGAGACAACAAAACAATGGGCGACACATGTGGATGGAGGTGGCGGCGACCCGAGCTCGATGGTGAAGGAGACGAAAAGACGGCAGTCGGTGCATGTGGATGGAGGCAGCGGCGACCGGACCCCCATGTCTCCCATTCGCCTGCCTCCCCATCTCTGCCTCCGCCCTGAGCCACCGCATCCACGCCCACACCCCCGGATGCCTCCCCATTTCCGGCCCCCTCTGCCCGAGCCGAGCCGCCGGCTCCCCATCTCAGACCTGCGTTGCCGTGGTTGCTGCCTCCACCTCCACGCCGTTGCCTCTGCCTGCCTCCCCATCTTCGGCCCCCTCTGCCCGCCGCCTCCCCGTCTTAGATCCGTGTTATCGCCGTCCCCGCCTCCGCCTGCCTTCCCATCTTCATCCCCCTTTGCCTTGAGCCGAGCCGTCGTTCCCCGTCTCAGATATGCTCCGCCGCCACCTCCAGCCGCACGTCGTCGCCTCCCGCCTGCCTTCCCATCTCCAGCCTCTTTCACCCGAGCCACCGCCTGCCCATCTCAGATCTGCGCTGCCGCCGCCTCCACCCCCACGCCATAGCCTCCGCCTACCTCCCTATCTCCCTCTCCCCCTCCCTAGTGCTGTAGCCTCAGCCCCAACTCCCGCTCACCCGTTGGCGTTGCCTCCATCCCCGCTGACTCACTGGCGTCACCTCCGCCTCCACCAACGCGCACCCGCCGGTGAGAGGGAGGGGAGAGAGGGGAGGTCAAGAGACGGGATGGTTTGAGTGGGAAAGAGAGATTGAGAGAGAGGGGGGCAAAAAAATCTGGCAGGTGTCCTCTACTCCTTTGACGGGGTGAAAGTAAAACATAAAAGATGATTTTCAATTTACCATTGACGGCCTATATTCTTGCACCCGTTAGAGGTAAGTTGTCACATGTGACGGGCTGTCATTTGCACTCGACAGAGATCGACGATCTCTGTCGAGTGCAAATGACAGCCCGTCATAGGTGACAAATTACCTGTGACGGGCCTCGGCCTATGGTCTCGTCTATTACGGCCTCTAGTTAAAGCCATCACAAGTGAGGCCTTATGTGACGAGGCACTCTGGCCCGTCACAGATGAGCCGTCACAGATGGAAAGATCTGGTGTACTCTATTCAATTATTGCCGATAGAACATGGACATTGCTTGAATGAAAAATAAAAATAAGAAAAGAAGAGAGATTCTGTTATCAGTACACCACTTTGTCGTACCAACTTTGTTGGAAAGGACGTGATCCACTCGTTTAAAATCATCCTGACTTAGCACGTGCGAAGTAGCTAGCTACTGTTTTGGAGTGGCAAACAAAGCAAAAGTTCGATTTAAAAAAACAAAGCAAAAACAAAGCAAAAGTTGGTGCAGAATATATGCCTTTGTTTTCTTCTGAAATTATTCTGATGATTTATTCCTGATGGGGAACCCACCTAAAAATTATCCGTGCTCTGTGGATTTTTCAACCTCACAGAATGTCGCCAGTCTGATTGCTGAGTATATATAGTTTCAAAACTTGCGTACTAGCTAGATAAATTTACCTATTCTAGAATGCTCTCTTTTATACGCTTTCTTCTGTTTAATCTTGGATGAACTTTGGATTGACTTGCTTTAACCCACATTCAGGTCTCAATATATAATATGAAACCGGGTAATCCTAATGGGCGGGTGATCGCTCTCTCCCCTCCCCAGCGATCACCCGCCCCTCCCCTTACTACTTTACCTCCCCTTCTTCTCTTACTACTACACCATAAAAATTTGAATTAAAATTCAAATTTGAAACGGGTATGTAAACTTTTTACTTATAAAATTTGGGTCTATAGACTAATATTTGAATTCAAATTCAAATTTGAAACGGCAAATTCAAATTTGAAACGGGTATGTAAACTTTTGACCTATAAACTTTGGGTCTATAAACTAATATTTGAATTTAAATTCAAATTTGAAACGGGTATGTAAACTTTTTACTTATAAACTTTAGGTCTATAAACTATTATTTGAATTCAAATTCAAATTTGAAATGGGTCTATAAACTTTAGGTCTATAAACTTTAGATGTATAGAAATACTATATATAAAAAATATTTGAGTTCAAATTTAAATTTGAATCGGATATATAAACTTTTGACTTATAAACTTTAGGTCTATAAACTTTAGGTGTATAAACTTTAGATGTATAGAAATACTATATATACAAAATATTTGTATTCAAATTCAAATTTGAATCGGATATATAAACTTTTGACTTATAAACTTTGGGTCTCTAAACTTTATATGTGTAAACTTGATGTGTATAAACTTTAGGTGCATAAATTTATTAAAATAGGAAAGTAATACGGTGTCAAAAAAAGAAAACCAGGTGGAGGGAGGGAGGGAGGGGGAGGGGGGGGAGTGAATTGATCGCTGCCCCCATCGCCAGGTGAGCGATCGCCCATTTGCCATTTCGTATGAAACCGACCATGTATCACCGATTCTATCCTTTTAATTTTATGAGCGATGACGATGCTGATGATTTATGTCTTATATAGTTAGGAAGTACAAATTTTGTAAGTATAACTTATAGCGCCATCTATTTATCAATTTACCAATTTTTTTCTTATTTATCAATCACTGTTTAAACAGTAGATCAATATGCAACCATTCACATTTATACATGATTTCTTGTGGTGAAGCAAACGATGTTCTAACCTACTCTAGTGCAAATTCTTACTAGCATGAAACATAAAATATGACTTACGTAAACATAATAATGCATCTGGATTAACCCTGAAAATAAAAACAAAGTAAAGTAAAATATGCATTTCATTTGTGTTGAAGTTGCAGTAATTTTATTTTGTGCATGTTTGGGCCAAGCAGGCTTGTGCAAGTTTAGGCGATTTATTGTCCAGGTGTAGGTGACTGACAGATAAGAAAATATCAAGCGAATGATAAATAACTAAACGGATAATTTCTTCATCCAATACATGTTGAATTGTCATCATTTTTTAGTGTCTCGTGTATTATCGTGTGGGAAGAAAGCTGGCCTGAAAGTAAAAAGAGCCCTACTCATCTTGCATAATAGTGCATACATAGCACCATTTCGAAGTAGGGTACGTCCATCAAGGCCAGGAAGATATTGTATATCATTTTTTTTTAAAAAAATGTACTTAATTAAAGATGGATTTTTTAATTCCGTTTGAATTTTTATTTCTATTTTTTAAAAGTATGAGATCAAACCACAAGTACAATCAAAAGTCAAAACCATGCATGTATATCTTTAGCTGTACTGAAATGCCAGAAATTCGGTGATTTTTTTTCAGAATATATGCATTATATTGTTCTAAAACTTCCCAAAATAATATTCTGCCCTGATTTTAGAAACACCTCCCAAGTCACACAACAACCCTAGCTAGTGTGTGGCATCTGAAGACTGAAAATAGTTTTTGTTTTGCACTAGAACCAGAGATAATGCTGCTTTATTTTCGTCCTTATTGGCTGAGGCCAGCGAGTGTCTGTTGAAAATCTACTACTAGCTAGTGTGAAGAAAACAATTCGGGTTCACCAAGGTTTCAGGAGAAAAAATGATTTTCCTTACCAATGATGACACGGAAATTTATTAAATCAGCCGTAAAATCCATGCGAATAGAACATATATACACGTGGTGCTAAGTTTAATTATGGAACCTCCATAGTCATATCATATCATACTCTCCCTCCATTCCAAAATAATCATCATATTACATAGGTACATCAAAACTTTAAAAAAAATAATAATTTTCTCATACTATATTTACTCCAACAATAAACCCGATGCATACACCATCCCTATATTTTTTAGCTAATAACAAATCAAGATATTGTATCTTAGTTATAAATACTGGTGTGTATGGATGGATGCATCAATATCCATTTACTCCAATACATAAATAACGAATAGATTTAACGAATAAACACAAATATGATGATCATTTAGTAATAACCTCAAAAAAGTTATATAATGATCATTTTGAAACGGAGGGAGTATACAGCAGTTCACAAAGGGAACCACTTGTGTGTGTGTGGTATATGAGTGTAGGGTGTGTTGGTGTACTCAATTACGCTCTAATCCATACCCCGCAGAGGGCGCCAAATTTAAAAGAAAACGTCATAGCTAAAAAGCCAATACCCCTTCAGCCACAAATTGGTTCCACTAATATAACACTACTGGAAACAGATTTTTGCAAATAGGTAAAATAGATTTTTCTAAGCGGCCATCTATCCCGCTTGCACTTAAAAACCTGCGAAAAATACATGACATTTGTAGGCGGCGATCAACACCACCTACAAGAAATCATTTTCACATACGACATCTCAATTTTCATAGGCGCAACAACCACCCGCCTACGAAAATATTCTTCGCAAACAACAAAAAAAAAACAATCCGCCCACCACCCCCATCTGCCACCGGCGTCGCTTGCTGTGGCCGACACCACCACCATCGCCCCTCTGCTGGATCTGGGAGGGAGGGAGGAGGGGAGCCGCACCGCTGCCTCCGGTTAGATCTGGGAGGGAGGGAGGGAGGGGGGAAGAGAGAGGGGAGGGGTCGTGCCGCCTCTTCCGCTGCCGGCGCCCTCCTCCTCCACCTGCTGAGGCCGCCGCCACCGTCCTTCCCCTTCGGCCGAATCTAGGAGGGAGGGAGGGGAGGGGAGGGGAGGGGACGTGCCACCTCTGCCACTGCCAGCACCCTCCTCCCTTTGCCGGATCTGGGAGGGAGGGAGGAAGGGGAGGGGTCGGGCCGTCTGCGCCTCTGCTGGCTCCCACCCCCCCTCCGCTGGATCTAGGAGGAGGGGAGGGGTCGCGCCGCCTCCTCCATTGCTGTCTATGGCTGCCACCCGTGGGGGGTCTCCGCCACTGCAAGTGCCCTCGCTCCTCCGTCAAATCTAGGAGGGAGGGAGGGAGGGAGGGGAGGGGCCACGCCGCCTCCTCCGCTACTGTCTGTGGCCGTCACCCGGGAGGAGCCACGCCGGCACCTGCTGGGAGGAAGGAGTGAAGGGGGAGAGGGGGATGGAGGGGGAGGTCTAAGGAGGAGTGAGGCCTTTTTTGCAGCCGGATGTCTTTACATTCCACCTGCAAAAATTAATTTTCACATGCGTGGTCTTAAGACGCCCGCATATAAAAATAACCCTTATTTTGTAGGCATACCTTTTAAAACCATGTATGTGAAAATCGATTTTCGCAGACAGGACTAGTTCTATTCAACCTTTAGCTATTTTTGTAAATGGTGATTTTTGTAGTCCGTCTGGAAAAATAAAATCATGATGTTGGGAAAAATAGTTTTTCTAGTGGTGTGATTTTGGTTTCACCTGTGTGGTAAATGCATGATTAACATCTTCTAGTCCCACAAGTCAAAAACCCATGCAGTGCACGAGCTAGCTACTCCTGAACCATTGATCTCATTTGATCAAGTGTTTAGATCTATTTATACTACCACGCTAGTTAGCAGTAGCAGAAACATGGAGGAACATTACTTTTTAAAAAAAGGTGCGGAGGTGTCATGCCCAGAAATTCGCTAACTCGAATTTCAAGTAGAATGTGTATTAAAATCCCTGTCCAGGACCAGCCAGAGTACACAAATGACAATTTAATAAACAGATCCACGTCTTACAAAAACAATAAAATAAATCTTACAAACGCAACGGAAAAAACAAATAAATTAGACTTAATCTTCACGACCAAAAGCATAGCTTCCTCCATAAACCACAAGCAATCCTCGACGTTCGGAACAAGCTCAATCCTCGAAGAACTCACCATCTAAACCAATCTCTGCCTCGGGGGGGGGGATAAAGCAAGACTATGTACCAATCACCGTACTCAACAAGTCATACCAGCAGGAAGGTATGATGCAAGATATTCTCAAAGGAATGGCTCATTGGATATTTGCAATAAAAGCAGCATTTATAAATCATATTTTAAATAAGTAAAACAATATATATAATTAAGTAGTATTAAATCATCACTGTCGAACGCTAAAGCCACATTGTGACAGGCCCAACCAAATCACCTGAACTACACCAGTTTTACAAGTCATATTATTATAGTGAGACTAATCACGGTGAGCTAGTTGACCGCCTAATAACCGCGGGCACGGCTATTCGAATAGTTTTCCACAAGACTCATTCCACACATGTTACCATGCCTCGAAGTACTGCCACGATACTGCAAAGGGGGAAATCATGACAAAACCCTTCATATAACCCTCCCTAATCGAACATACCCACCTCAGGTTTCACCCCCTCCTTGTGCCAAGTCGTGCAGTCCCCTCTCATGCCTAGGTAAATCCGGAAACAACAAAGATTAATATCCAGGCCCGAACTACACCATTGCCTCTACCCTTGCCATGGTATGTCAGCTAGGTTAAGTTATACTCTAGATTTAGCCTAAAGCCCATGCTGGTTATCATCATATAATTAAGGACTAAATTATAATGAATCCCATTGTGAACTAGTTGATCTAAGCATGGCTAAGCATTCCTAAACATATCATCTAGTCAATTATAACCCAAGTTATCAATAGCATAAGATATTCAACAGGCCGAGTATGATAGGCATCCATCCCACACGACATTCTAAAACAATGCAATTTAATAGAAAGCAGGGGATTTTATAAAATAGGCTCAACATGATCAATCCTGTATGTATGACTTGCCTTGCTCTTGTGCTGATGAAACCTCGGCAACCACTTCGAAATAAACTGGATCACCGAAACTGACAGAATCTAAACGACAAACAAAGCATACAAGAAATACAAGCAATAAGGCTACCGAAACAGCAAAAGAATCCAATTTTAATGGATTCTATACATTTTAACGAGTTCACTGCACTTGAATGGGTTAAAACACTTGAATGGGTTAAAACAGAGCTCAGATTATTTAGTTATGAATTTTACAATATGAGCTGCGTTATTACAAATAACCGAAAAACCTTAATCATTTATTACGTATTATTGCCCAAAGATAAATAGATCAATGGAAATATATCTCCGGTAAGCAAGCCTCACGAATTAGCGACTCCACAAGCCAATACTTTGTGACCCGGGACCATCCAAACGGTCAACCGAACCGGCGAATGGAACCAGCGGCTCAAAACGACTATAAACTAAAGAACGACTGAACGAACTAATACTTTGACAACACTACACGCGAACGAACGGTTAGCGGCTTAACGAACGGCTGTGGCAAAGGCGGCAACTAAGCACTATTAGCGGCAACGACTCGGTACAGCAAACGATAGGCCGGTAGGTATGGGCAGCGAGAAAACCACAACGACGACGCGGGACCGCGGCAGCGGCACGGCTAGGTGGTGGCGGCTCGGCTCGGCTCAGGGGCGGCAGCGACGGCTGCAGCAGCGGCTCGGCGCGTGGCAGGGGCAAGGCGACGGCGGCGCGGTTGGGCGGCTGCGGCTCAGCAGTGACTAGGGCAACGGCGCGCATGGCAGTGGCTACACACGACACGGCGACACACGAAAAAGCTTAACCCTAAAACGAGAAGAAAACCTCACCGGAGAACGGAACCCGGAGAGGGATGATGACGGCGGCGGCGGCGGTTCCGGCGGCAACACACGTGATCGACGGCGACGCTAGATGAGAAACAACTGAATAGATTAAATAGATGAATTGATGTTTGCGGCGGAAAACACATCAATAAAGAGGGAGAATGGAGTACCGGCGACGCAACGACGACGTTTAAGGAAAGGAAAGGAAACGGTACCGGAAACGAAATTGGACTTGGCTCGTCATGCAAAACGAAACCACGGACGAAGAGAGGAGTGAATCAGGCATGATTCACGACCAAAGGCAAGGAGAAAATTTATTATTAATTCAAATCTTGATAATTTAAATTAACAACATCAATTCTGTTGCTCTGAATATTCCGCTTTAAGTCCTGTTAATGATTTTGGAGCAAAGAGAATTCGAAAAAAATCTCCCTAACATTTCCGATTATTAAATACATTGTTAATTAGGGTTTTCTCCTAGTTATCCAAAGTAATTTCTATAGTCAATTTATTGGTGAATTAGAATCTACGGAAAAGGGGAAACTCCAGGTGTGATAGGAGGGGTATAATCGTCATTTAGTAGTGAAAAAACCATTTTTTTCCTTCTTTTTTGTCTCTTTCGATGGAATATGATCGATGTCAGTGTAATGGATTGTAATGGATGACCACATATTGATATAGCCGGGAAAAAACATAAATGCCAATGTTACCCTAATCACTTTATTAGTAAATTTTTGATTTACCCTTAATACTATTGGTAGTATTATACCATCGATAGAGAGCACCAGAGCATCGTTCATTTCTATATATATGAAGTATACTATATGTATTATAATATTCGATCTATATTACTTAGCCATAACAGTAAGTACAAGTTTCAATCAACCTGAGATAAACTTTTAACGATCTATTTGCAGCGTTCGTGTACATAAATAGAAGTCGGCAGTATTGTTTTTACCTCCTGCTACCTTACTTACATGGTGTAGTGTACATATATATACTCTCTCCGTCCTAAAATATAGTAATTTTTTGAGTGGATAGGACGCATCTGAACAGACTATCCAGATTCATACTACTAGTATATGTCACATCCTACTAAAAATTGTTATATTTTGCGACGGAGCGAGTACCTTGTAACTAACATTCTGAGATATATTAATATATATAGCTCTCTATTCCTCCTAGATTAAAAATGTCTCGCTATTGTTAATTATAGACTTGTCTTCTAATAATGTAATTAGTTAAACCGGTTTTATGTTTTTACCTTTCAAACAATATGGGTAGGTATATATAAAGCTCTCGAACAATGGAAAAAAACCTTATTTTTTTTCATAAAGTTGGAATCTTTTTAGTGTAAAAAAGAAAACAGTGCAATAACTGGGGAAACGAAGGAATACAAACTTCATAGTAGTATATGCTATATAGTACTGCTAGTAAGAAATAGCTTACCAGTTGTAGTACGTTCCACACTTCCAGCGATGGAGCAATCGGCGGCGACCGCCTTCACCAAGTGCGTCGTGGGGAAGCTCCTGGAGGTGCTCGACACGAGGTACAAGATGCTCAGGGACCTAAGCCACGAGAGCGCCTCCATGCAGAACGACCTCCTCCTCCTCGCGGCGTTCATGGACGACCAGCTCCGGCGGTCGTCGTCATCGCCGGCGGCGGAGAGGCCGACCGCCGTGCTGAGGGCGTACACCGAGCTCATGCGCGAGCTGACGCACGACATGGAGGACTCCATCGAGCGCTTCCTCCACCGCGTCGCGCCGCGCGACGACCACGGCGGCGCCGGCGCGCCCAGCTGGCCCCGCCGCGCCGCGCGGTGGGTGGCCACGCTCCGCACCCGCCTCCGGTTCGCCGCCGAGATCCGGAAGCTGAAGACGCGCCTGGAAGATGAGACCAAACGCCTGAGGAACGCCGTCGAGGCCGCTGCCGCCGCCGGCGGCGGTGGCCATTCCTCTGCCACGCCGGCGCTGGCGGCGGCAGCTCCCCGCGGCGGTCACGTGGAGCCGAACCCGGTGGGCATGGAGAAGCCTATCGAGCATCTCGTCCAGCTGCTAGATGAGGCCGGTGCCGGCGGCGGGCCGCAGCAGCTGCGGGTGATCGCCATCGTCGGGTTCCGAGGATCGGGGAAGACCACCCTCGCACGGGCGGTGTACAGTCGGTCCGGCCGCCAGTTCCGCGAGCGCGCATGGGTCGACGCGTCCAGGTGGACGGACGTCGGCGACCTTCTCGCCGACATAGTCCGGCAGGTGTGCCTCGGAGAATATGATGTTAGCGAATCTCACGAGGAGAATCTTCGAAACCGTCTCAAGAACAAGCGGTACGTATGTTCCAAATCGAGAGAATTTACACTAGTATTTACCATCCTTCCAAAATACTCATGCCCTGATACAACTCACAAATTTTCATGCATATTTACCATTTGGGCCTACATGTCAGCCTCATCCATCACGGTCCAACATCCCATTTTTCCAAATGGAGGATGAGGCTGACATATGTGGGCTTGGGTGGCAAATGGGCATGAAAATTTGGGAGAATGACGTACACATGAAAATATTTATGTTATATATTGGGAGGATGGAAAAAAATGTAAATTCTCCCGATGGAAATCTAGTCATAATACGCAAATTTTAATCTAGAAATTTAACATAAACATGACATGCCCAATAGAGAATGATTCTAGCATGGTGATAAACATGAATATGCTAATAGAAACAATAGTATCTAAAAACAATAATAGCATATAAAACATGTTTAATACTAAGATGAGAAGGACATACCTGAAGAACGCTCCGGATCCAAATGATGAGACATTGTTGTTATTGTTGCCTCGGTTGCCACCGTTCCCTCTTCCGTTGGGGCCATTGCAGGTAGTGGACATGATCGGAGTTGTCGATGTAGAGAAAGAAGAACATGACGTAGAGGATATACCTGCTCGTGCAGGTTCTTAAGTGGACGAAGTTCCGGAGACCTGCTCGTTCTCAGTACCTGTGCACGCAGGAACTTAGAACCGGGGATTGATAGAAGCTGTGTAGGAACAGAGAAGAGGGGGGATTCTACCATAGGAGGAGAACCAGTGGAAGCTGATCAGAAGAGGGGATCTTCTGTCTATCCCAGAGGATAAGATTGAACACCTGAGAGGAACGTTACGAGATTGATAGCGCATTATTCTCTAGTCCGTTACTAGAGTAACGTGACCATTCATACCTGTCGGTTACACCTTTCCTCATAGGGTCTAGCCCATTTAATTCTAACAATCTCCACAAAATTTCAGAGCTCATAGGAAACATTGTCATTTTTGCACCTATTTGTTATACCAGTGTTTCGGTGGAGACTGTTAAGTTGAATTTTCACCTAGAAAAGAAGCTATATTTGACCACAACCGAACAATGGGCCCACGGGAATTATCAATCCTGTACTGTCAGTCTTTACTCAATTACTTAACTGATACTGGGCTGTCGTTAGCACCTAATTTGTTTGGAGCATATAAGTCGTACTAGGCTTTTGCATAAGTATCTAGAGATCACCCAAATCTCATGGACTGTGACTAGCTGTCGGAGCGTGAGCTCTTCGATTAGGGGTCCGTGAGGCCCCCCTTTGCTAGTTCGGCCGGGGGCAGCGGGTGAGATTCGAGGATTCAGTGGAATGTGTGATGTGGAGGGAATCGGACCCCTCAAGGAAGACGAAACAAAAGGGATTTATACAGTTTCGGGCCGCTGTGAAGCGTAATACCCTACTTCTGTGCTTGGTTGATCTTGTGAGAAATTATAAGATCTCCTTGTTGGAGTAGAAGGTGTTGATCATGAGGAGCAGAAGCTGCTCTAGAGTCTAAAATGGCTCATCCCAGAGAAAGGGATTCCTCCTCTCCCTAACTAGGCCTGGACCTCCTTTTATATCTCAAGGGATTACCACATGGGCCCATCTAGCCTATTAAGGGAGGATAATCACATAAAATGCATGTCTTGTTGCTTTCCTTGTAAGTCTCTTGCATGCCTTGCTATGACATGGAGTCCACCGAATCTTAACCAGCTAACAGAAGGGACGCACCTGTCATTCAACATTTAATGAGTTAGGACTTTTGGATCCTCACTTGCGCCGGGAAACGGGAACCCTACCCTAACCGGGTTAGGCAAGCCGTCTCCGGCTGTGATGAGAGGCTAAGACCTCTCATCATCATGGCTGATGGGACAGGGCAGGACGCACGCCGCCTGACACACGCGGTAGTGCTCCTGGCACTCTGGGTCCCATCGGTCAATCAACCGGTCACAGGCCGGTTGAGTGCACTGCACGCTGCATTAAATACGGCGTGGCACAGCTGGTCAGGTCGCCATAAATGCAGGTAGGTGGGCGTGTGGAGTTGGCCACCTAACCCACCACATGTGGTGTGGTGACCCACGGAGGGTTTCGGGGGAGCCCGACCCATAGTCACGGGAGGGAGCGGCCGCCGCCCTACCTCGGGCCCGATACACCCTCGGGGGAGGGGGGGAGGGGCCATGTGACGCCTGGGGCAGCCTCCTCCCTCTAGTCTCGGTCAGGACGGTCCCGACCCCCAAGCGAGGAGGGGGCAGCCGCCGCCCTACCTCAGGCCCGATCCCCCCTCGGGGCAGGGCCACGTGGCGCCTGGGGTAGCCTCCTCCCTCTAGTCTCAGGTGGAACGGGTGTTGGTATTTCTTAACGATATTCCTAGAAATATAATTCCCAACAATGGCGCAGAAATACTCCTGGTATATTATGGTTACAGAGTTCATCCGCAAGCGCACGGATATACCGTTGTAGCATTTCACCCGAGAGTATTACAAGGATATCGTATTTATTTAATCCTATGAGAAGATCATGGTAGAGAGAACTTAACTAATAATTTATATGTTACTTGTAATAATCATAGTCTAAGCAGGGGTTAAGATAATCCAAGAGTAGAGTGACACACAAGCAGTAAGCTACTCATTCTCATACTAAATTATCTAAGCTAAGTGGAAATAAAAGAGAAAGAGAATCTACTCCTATACTTCTAGTTTACATAGTATATATACATTCTAGTTATCTGATATACTAGCTAATATTCTCTATCCGATGCCCTCCTGGTACTTCGTGAAGCCACCCCTAACTGTCGAGTTTCTTACGACAGCCCGTCATGACCATACAACCGGGGCTAAATACAGAGGAATACCTTCCCCAGGAAATTAACTTAGAACTATATACACGCGCGGAGGAATATCCGTACTGAGCTGTCACCATCAGCGGCCCACCTCTCATCCGCAGCATATAACCCCAAATAATGATCTAAGCACCACGCCTAAACTACCATATACTACTCTAATTGATATCATCGTCATGACATAGAGTAATTGCATAAGCAAACATTATACCCGCACCAAAGCATCTCCCAGATAAGCTAGCAGTATATTCAATATAACATGAACATAATATAAATTGGCATCCATATACTCGAAAAGTATTTTAATACCATAAATGTATAAAGAAGAGTATTCTAAATCTAGATAGGTGAAAGCAGCAAGCTGCTTGAAAGAAGAATGAGCCACGTCCTCTGAAATTGCAAGCACCATCGGATGAGACTGGTAAAACAAAAGGACCGTTGGATCAATATATGAGAATATAATCCATTGGGTCAATCTGGAGGCTTCTAGACAAAAGGTCAAAAATACTCCATCTTTGAGAACTCACATGTCTAGGGTATTTAAAACACCACGTCCGGCTAATTGATTAACTGATCAAATAAAGAAAAAAATATTGAATGTAGCCTCACCCTTAATTTTCAAGGTAAAATATTTTTTTATCAAGGTAAAAAATATTGTAGTCCTTCCAGTCCTTCAAGGTAAAAAATATTTTCAGTCATGTGAGGTTAATATTTTTTTCAAGGTTAATAGTCCTTCCAGTTATGTGAGCGCATCCACAATGTAGTCTAAAAGTGGTTCATAAGCAATACAATATTTATTTCAGACACCTAGCAACATTGTGGAACTAGTCCATAGCAAAGAAATAATAAAAGCTACCCATAAGCATATAGGCTGCCCATAGAGAATAAAATATATTATTTGTCTCTACCTCTTCTTTCCTCCTAATACTATTTGCTATCTATATACATTGTGAATGTTACAATAGTTAAAGTTCATATAAGTGGGTCCCATCTATATGGACTACTTTTGCTATATAGATTGTTGTTGCTCTAAGGCTACAATACCCCATCAATTTTACCTTGATCAATAAAAAAATATTTAATTTATTCATTTACTTTGTTAGGTACATCAATCACAACCTTTCATTTTTAATTTACCTTTTTTCTTAAATGTAGTCCATCTCAAGAAATATGAAAATAGGTAATATTATCTTCGCTTTTAAATATATGACGCCATTGAATTTTTTATATGTGTTTGATAATTTGGATTATTCAATTAATTTTGCAAACATAAAAAATAACTCACTCTTAAAAAACTTAGATAATAAATCAAACCGACTCAATTTATTTTACAATAGAGGCAGTAGTATACTCACCAAACTGACTATTGATTGCATGCCCACTACTATAGACATGTTATGCCATAAGTTAGAGTTGCGCGAAGCGCAACTGAGTGGCTAGTAAAGTACAAAGCTTACAAAGGAGAAGAGAAGAGCTACTAGAGCCATACCCGAACTCTCCTGAAGGCTTCCGGACTCCGATTTCTACTCTATTCCTATTCCACTAGCTTAAGAATACTAAACTAACTTGAGGTGTGTAAGTGAAGTGAGAAGGTGAGCTCCTTAAATAGGCAGGTAATGACGGTTATGGTGGCTGGAAAGGTCGGTAATACCCTCCAACCGCCATAGGGAGGAAATCCACACCGTCCATCGCCAACCCTGCATCTAGCGGCTACACGGCGGGTTCGGCCGAACCAGGGGACGACCCAATCCAGCCCAATTTCGGCTGGCGGCCTCCTCTTCTGTTGCTCACTTCAGACTTGTGAATTTTGGCAAAATTCATCGTGTCATTTCTGAGTTCTTGGCCCATTCATACATAAGTCCGATCCTCGACATCGTCCGATTGATTTATCGTCTGATTTGATGTCGATTCTCCTTCACTTTATAGTTATTCTCTGTAAAAGGTTAGTGAACCAGATACTAGTGGAATATTATTATTCTAACATGTATATGCATTGCAAGTATAACTAGTTCTTCTCTATTTTGGTAATATTGACGGTCAAAACTGATCGCTAACGACAATCAACAACAGGTCCGACCCCTAAGCAAAGAGGGGGCAGCCGCCACTCCACCCCAGGCCGGACCCTCCTTGGGGAAGTGCCACGTGGGTTTGGGGGCGGCCTCCTCCCTCTAAACATGATACCGCCGGGCCCATATCACAGACGCAGTCAGACTTATATAGGTGTGTTCCTTCTAAAATGTTATGTAGGCCAACATGTCTACTTTATGGTAAACATTAAGGTATGCACCAACTTGCCATATAGATGAGGAGAGAAGTACATCAAAGAAATGAGCCTCTCCTCCTAGCTACCCAATAGCTTATTTCAACATCCTAATTCACGCCATCTCTAACCATATACGATAGGTTACTACTATTGTGTAACTCAAAAGGGTCTTAAACCCATCTCACTCGATGCACTGCCTATCACATTTTGCGATAGTCCCTCAATGAACTGATCTGCTAGATTTTTAGCAATCTGGACATATGGCTGCGTTCGAATCTCCAACAAAAGTTGGATGAAAACTTTGATATTCATATCATGCTTTTCAAAATATTAAATGGTGTGTTTCATGCGAAAACATTCTATGTGGAAGTTGCTCTAAAATATCATATAAATCTATTTTCTAAGTTTGTAATAATTAAAACTTAATTAATCGTACGTTAATACCACATTGTTATGCGTAAAACACTTCATCTTCATTTACATGAGTTTCAAACACATAGTCTAATTCTATCACTCCGAAGTATTTTAGGATTCTCATAGACTTCAATCTTCTTTTTATATGTCTGTATGACTTTATGTTGTCCTTTAAACTGTTCACCTTAATAATCGTCATTTGATTATCACGGTTCATAAGTCACTGGTTTTTCAACCACGGTTAATCCATCGGAGGCCCATGAAGTACTCGATCTCAATAGTGGCAGTGCTACGTCAAATTATTTTGATTTAATGACTGACCCTCAATCGTTCGCAAGTTGTTATACGTTGCACACGTGTATACCGTGAGCGCAACTTATCCATTTTTTTTGTTTAACCACATTTTAATTTTCTCTCTTTAATTAGGTATCTAATTGTTCTTGACGACATCAGCATGGAGCAGTGGAATGCCATAGAATCGATATTTGAGAACAATGGTAGAGGCAGCAGGGTAATCGTGACGACGGCCATCCTCTCGGTCGCCAACAGTTGCACGGCCTACAAGTCCGGAGCCAACGGCGGATGCTGCATCCGTCGCCATGGCTGCGTCTACAAGATGCAGACTCTCGGAGAAGCGCACGCCAAGGAGCTCGCCCTCGGCGGCGGCAGCGATCAGCGACCGCCGGAGCTGGAGCACGGCTCGGCGACGCTTATGGCGAAGTGCGACGGCCTCCCGCTCGCCCTCGTCAGCGTCGCCAACCACCTGCGGTGCCTGGGCAATCTCACGGGGCGGCACTGCGCCGACCTGTGCCACCTCCTCGGCTCCCTCCTGCTCGACGAGCGCAACGTCCCGAGGCTCGCCGGGACGGCCGCCGCCGCCGACAGCTTCGCGAGGCTCCGCCGGGTTCTGATGGACAGCTACGCGGGCCTCCCTGACTACGCCGCCAGGACCTGCCTGCTGTACCTGGCCGTCTTCCCCAACGACGGCCGCCGCCTCAAGAGGAGCGTGCTCGTCCGGCGGTGGCTGGCCGAAGGGTACGCGCGCGGCGGCGAGGACGTGCTTGGCAACAGCACCGACGTGGACGTCGCCGACGGCCACTTCAGGTCGTTCGTCGACCAGAGCATCATCGTCGCCCACCCTGCCGACGACGACGACGACGACGACCACCGCACGAGGAGGTGCAGGACTCACGGCATCGTGCACGAGTTCGTCCTGCACAAGTCCATCGCCGAGAGCTTCATCTTCTCCTCCCGTGCTCCTCCGAGGCGCAAGAGAGTCCGCCACCTCTCCATCCAAGGCGGCGGCGGGAACACCACGACGGCGGCGCTGAGCACGACGGACCTGTCTTGCGTCCGCTCGCTGACCGTCTTCGGAGATGGCGGCGACGCCGTCTCCAACCTCCGAAAGTGCAAGCTCCTCAGAGTCCTTGACCTCGAGCAGTGCACCACTGCTCTGAGCGACGATCACCTCGCTGACATCTGCAAGCTCTGGAACCTAAGATACCTAAGCATAGGGATGAGCAGCAATGTCACCATGCTGCCAGACAATATCCGAAGGCTGAAACTCTTGGAGACGATCCATCTCAGCAAGACCAAGGTGACAATGCTGCCACTACAAGTCGTCGGCCTGCCATGCCTAGCTCACCTGGTCGGAAAGTTCAAGCTTCTCCTCCCAGATCAACGTGGGAAGAAGACGGTGGTGATCAGCAACGAGCTCGAGAAGCTCGCGAAGAAGAGCAACCTCCAGACGCTCGCCGGCTTCGTCGCCGACGAGAGCCAGCAAGCGTTTCCGCAGCTGATGAGGCACATGAGGAAGCTGATCAAGGTCAAGATATGGTGCGAGTTCGGAGGAGAAGAATCCGACAGTGTCTCGACGACGGCGACGGATCACCTCGCCGACGCTATCAGGAGCTACATCGAGGCACCCAAGGTTGAAGAGACCGACGCACGCTCGCTGTCAATCGACATGGAGCAATGCTCGAAGCAGCTGATCAGGTCATGTCATGGAGAGAGTAAGCTCCTGCACTCCCTGAAGCCTCCATGCCGCAGCTACCTCACCTCGCTGAAGCTTCATGGCGACCTGTTCCGGCTGCACGGGCTCATCTCCATGCTCAAGAACCTCTACGAGCTCTGCCTCTCGTCGACGACGACGACCCTGACCAGGGATCTCGTATCAGCCATCGGCGGATTGCCTCTTCTTCTTCGCCTCAAGCTGGTGGCGAATCACATCGAGCATTTCGCCATAGGAGCCGGGGAGTTCAGAAGCTTGCAACACCTGCTCCTCGTGGTGCATCGTCAGAATCCCATCCTGCTGCCAAAGATCGAGGAGGGAGCACTGCCTCAGCTCGTCTCTCTCGAGCTGCTCTGCAAGCATCTGCGCGGCCTCTCCGGGATCCAGATCAGACACCTCCAGCGTCTCAAGGAGGTCGCACTCGATTCTCGAGTGAGCGAGGGCACGAAGCGAGAGTGGGAGGCAGAGGCCAGGAGGCATCCGAACAGGCCCAGCATCTTGCTCCTGAAGAACAGTTACAGTACTGTCCTGCCTGACGACACTGACAGATTGGATGATCAGATGGACGGGGAGCTTGCTCGGGAGAAATCTGCACCTGATGATGATGCTGGCAACCAGGAGCAGATTGCGGAGGTGGAATCAGAAAGCAGTGCATTTCAATTGGCGAATTCCACTATGAATAATTCAGTCGCTGGAAAGGAATCAACAGCTGATGATGCTGATGAAGAAGGATTGGGAAGCACTAATGCAGTGCCCATGGAGCAGATAAATTCTACTGGCTCCATCAATGAGACCGAGGTCTCCAATAGAGGGAAATTCACAATGTCATATTTTGAGGACTGCTGTCCCTACCATGAGGTAATAAACTATAAATTTGGCACATATTATGTGAATTCAACTGCATTTGAGATATTATTTAATTAAGGTTAGAGTTTCAAGATTTGATCAAACTTTTTACATAACACAACTTTTAAAACTAATGACGGAAAAAATGTTCAAACAACTCGTTAGAATTATAATACCATACAAAATATTTCTCAAAACACGTGATTATGCAAGTTTATAAAATATGATTTCCCTCCTAAAAGCTTGGGTTAATTGGATCCATGCCATTATAAATTCTTCTGTTTTGAAATATACCATTAATATTTACCTATTTGAAGTCATGCCATTATAACTTTATAGGTATTTGAAATATGCCACTATATACCCTTTCAACACACTTAACAAAAACTTTAGACCAAATTGCCCTTATCTTCTTTCTTTTTCTTCTCCCAGCTTTCCTGTTCATCTTCTTCTCCCTTTCTTCCCCTTCTGCATCTGGCAGCTTGACTTCTTCCTTCCCATCTCTCTCATTTTCTACTGGTGAACCTTGGCCAAGGGCACTCTCCAACTTCACTCTGACGCCATCCTCCGAACCCAGTGAGAAGGAAATAAACAGGCATTGAGGGCCGGATCGGGGCAGTATCATGGCTCGGCGTGGGCGCTGTGAAGCGCGACGAGGCATGGGCATAGTGCTGGCGTTGCAGCGGCTCGCATGGGAAGAGTGGTTGGTGCAGACTTACCGTGGCTGAGGAGATCAGTGGACAGTGGGTGGGTAGGCATGGGCTTTGGTCTATCCATGGCAGCAGAGATGAACATGAGAGATTGGGAGAAGAAAAGAAAGAAGATGAGGGCAATTTGGTCTAAAGTTTTTGTCAAGTGTGTTGAAAGGTATATAGTGGTATATTTCAAATACTTATAAAGTTATAATGTCATGACTTCAAATAGGTAAATATTAATGGTATATTTCAAAACATGAAAATTTATAATGGCATGAATCCAATTCAATTTCTTATATGACCCTCGTTCTCTCTTCTCTGAATGATATATACATGGGTCTAGAGCCCATATGTGTGTCATTGAGACAACATGGACAAATTAAGATTAGTTTGAGATTGACAGGAGCAAATAAGAATGATCAATATATAATATGTTTGATTTTTAATGATTTTTGATGTCCCACTTAACCATATTTGTTTATTATAATAAATTTATAAAGTATAATATATTTATGATCAGATTATGGACGTACCTTTTGAGCTAGAAATATGCATACAGTTTCTATGCTATGATCAGATTATGAAAGTACCTTTTGAGCTAGAAATATGCATACAATTTTTATGTTTTCAAATGAAGTATTTTGTAATTCATAGGTATAGTCAATATTTGAAAAGCTTGACTAGATATCGTTCAAACTTCAAAACATCATATATTTATGACCATAGGAGTTGCATAGATCAAATAAAAATATTTGAACGGTTCTGATATTAAAATATTTTAAGCTTTACATGAAACGTGATCAAAACAACGTGGTTTTGTGTCTGGAGGGACACGTGGTAATGTAATGTGGGCTAATTGTGGTCTGTTGCTACTTGCAGGACTAGAGACTTGTAGTACCTAAATGCTACAAAGAATACTACAGTTTCGTGACACAACGGAATGCTACTGTAGTACCTCCGAATATTTGACGCCATTGACTTTTTTAAATATATTTGACCATTCATCTTATTCAAAAACTTTTGTGAAATATGTAAAACTATATATATATACATAAAAATATATTTAACAATAAATCAAATGATAGAAAAAAATTAATAATTACTTATATTTTTTTTAATAAGACGAACGGTCAGCATATTTAAAAAAGTCAACTACGTCAAATATTTTGGGACGGAAGGAGTATTATGGTGTGGGTTTCAGACTTTTTAGTTGTTTCTCAAGATATGCATCATTCCATACTGCGGCTATATGCATGGTTTGAGTTTTAGCTATTCCTTCAAGTATTCTATTTACCCTGGTCATGTGTTAATAAGGCTACATATGTTACTCACGATTTGTAAATTAAACAGGTTTAGTCCTTCCTCAGTATAATATCCATGCATATTCCATTGTTCTTCAAATTGCATGCGAATACAATGCAATGCATGCTCTGAGAACATCTAGAAGGACAAAATGCTCTGAGAAGAAGTTCTCCCTGACTCCCCCGGGTGAATAACGAAATCGTACGCCCCAACCTGCTCAGTGAAATGCGCGTGAGCAACCGCAGTTGTGGAATGTCACATTGCAGCATACTCGCCTAAAGCTTACTCCCCCACATCTGTACAACACAATACTGTAGATTAAACCCTAGGGGGAGGCGAAGACCTCGCCCAAAAAACGAAACCCAAACCGCGGGCCGCCGCTCACTTGGACACAAATGACACTGCTGGAGAAAGGCTCATTACTACAGGTTGACAACCCTTTTTAGTCCCGGTTATACCACTCACACACACAGACACAAACACAAGTTGTTCCCATGTTCCTATCGTAAACACTAAGGGAGAAATAAACTTACGTAAGATTTATATTATAGAATAAATGAGATATATATATAAATTTGGACCATATACCTACCAGAAAGTTCGTCCTCACAGTCAGTTTTTCCTTGAATTCCCCGCGGACGTTTTTATGGAATCATGCCTGCAGTTCCAAACTACAACTAATGAAGCTTGATGCACATAGTAGCAATAGAATCAACCATAATGACAATGGGATGGATGACATTACCTATTAATCATTTCAATGATTGAGTTGAAAGTTTCCCTGGGTTTCTGCATAGAGTCTAGGATATAGATCATGCTCTAGAATGTGCATATTGCGTGAAACAATTAACATATCATTGTATGAATACGAGAAAGAAATTAGTACAGAAGGCGGTAAAAACTCACTTTGTGTTGTATGTAAAGAGTATGAATCTCTACTACTTAAAAAGTTCGTAGTGGTGGTCTTGATTCCTGATACAACAAACATATATGACAGACACGCGTAATCTCAACCATCCGATTGGCCATATCCAACGGCGTCAATCTCCTCCCCATCACGCGATTGCTCTTCCCTCGATCGATCTCCTCCCCACGCCCACTCCTCCTTCCCCCACGCCGCGTCCTTCGCCCTCCTCCCTGCGTCGCCTCCTCGCTCTGCCGCCGCGTCTTCCCTCCCACTACTCGCGCCACCACCGGCCCCTCAGCCCCGCTGCCGCTCCTTCCCTTCCGCTCCTTTCCCTCCCCTCACCACCAGCGCTGCCACCGATCCCCGCCGTTGGAAACCCTCCCGTCGATAGGTCGCCGCCGACGCCGATCTCTCCCGCCACCGTCGCCCACCGTCTCCCTACTCCGCAGGTCTCCGACGCGCCGCAGACGGATTTCCACGCCGACCGGTCACCACCGACGCCGTCTTCTCCCTACTTCACCGCAGGTAGTTCCATTGCTTCCGCTCCCACCTTCCTCTTCTCTGATTTTTATGTGGTAGTGGTAGCTAGGTCTTTTATCTACACTTCCCCTGCTTTTTTTTGTTCTTGCTGCTAGATGAGCGGATTGATCAGAACGCACCGATCCATCATCTCGTGATTTTTCTTAACCTTTCCGTGACCTGCACCGTTGTGGCAGCAGGACCTCCACTGTGCGTCCGCCGTGGCAGCAGCCAATTCCTCTGGACGCTCTTCTTCTGGCCCGCCGTCCCGACCAGCTCAGGCATGTATACAACAGCCCAGACCTGCTCACGGAGCCCGCCGTCGGGAAAGGCCACGTCTCGGCGTAAGACACAGGGGTGTAGGTCGTGCGATGGTGGCATGGCGGCCGGGGACCGGTTCCCGACCCTATGCGGCGTCTTCCCGGATGTCTTCAGGCTTCAGCAACAGGTTATGTGACACGTCACTGCCGCCGCCCTTACACCGACAGTTTCCTCACCGTCGGCGCCTACGAGCTTGTAACGGGGCGTGTCCAATCGTCGTCGGCGCGGTGGGCTCCTTCCTGAGGCTCTGCTCCATCGTGTACTGCCTCCTCATTGGCTTCTGCAGCTACGAGATGTGTACAGCTCCGGCTAGCTCAACATCGCCAGGCGCCAGCAACAACGGCGGCGGTGGCATCTCTACAGGAACTTTCTTTTGCATGACGTCTGAAGGTGAGCACTCCAATGACCAATCACATGAAGTCTGATGCACTAAATTAAAATTACGACATATACATTTCATTAACAGTCTGTAACAGATTCCCAGGGGCACTGATCTATGAACAAATTTACATTTTCAGTTTCAGGTGAAGCACAAAGAAAGCTGCTCTTCATTTGGTTTAAAGATATACATTTCTCTTGTAGTGATCCAACACAAATTCAGCAGTTCCCTACCTTGGTTAACCTGAATGCTTCACTCTTGAGAGATGTATATGTTGCTAAAATATGCCTGATAAAAAGAAGTCAGTAAACTTACCCCCATTCTCATGCATATACCATCATTAAAAAATATTACCGTAGCGTTAGCACGGGCACATTACTAGTGTCTTATAACGTTGTTGCGCTAGGAATCTGTAAATGTTATCCACTGTTTCCCTTGCACTGTTCCATGCAGTCATCTCATTAATTATATAGGGGTCCATATGAACCCAACCATGAAATAGCCATGCTTTGGGCAATTTTGAATCTTCATTGAACAACGCAAAAAAAGAAGACGTGAGTTATCTGCACTCGGCGAATATTCAATGTTACATACGACGGGCTAAGGAATGAAATAAAATTAGGCCTAAAAGATTCCGGGTAGAAGCTAAAAGCGACTAGGTTCATTATATCTAAGTCACGATCAACTTCTAACGGATCTTGGAAAACTTTAAACAATGGCCATTTACATTAAAGATGTTACCTTCGTCGTCTCGCAGCGTGACGGCTCCATGTGATGAAACATCGACGACGGTATATGGATCCATTCATTTACTTTGAAGTTTCCTATGTCCGAAAAGCTTCACCCGTGAGTTGAACAACAGCACCTCGTCCCCTGCCTTGAACTCCTTGTGCTTGATCCGCTTATCATGCCATCTTTTGGTTATATCTTTATAGATCTTGGCATTATTGTGGTAGGCCTTGTCCCTCCATTCCTTCAGCTCAGAGAGCTGCATCTTCCTGTGCTATCGGCTCCCTTTAAGTCCATGTTCCAAGTCCGGATAGCCCAGTGCGCCCTGTGTTCCAACTCTACCGGAAGGTGAGAAGTCTTCCCGTAGACAAGTTGGTTGCTAACATGCCAGGGTGTCTTATAAGCAGCCCTATATGCCCAAAGTGCATCAGGTAGCTTGTTCTTCCATGCCTTCCCATCTCATTAACAGTCTTCTGCAGAATATTCTTGATCTGTTTGTTCACTACTACAAAAACCTTCATAGGTACCGGCCTTATAGGTGCCGGTTCATTTAAAACCGACACCTATAGGCCCTTTCCCACGTCCGCAAGATGAAAAAAATAAAGAACCGACACCTTTACGAAGTATAGGTGCCGGTTCATTAGTTAAAATCGGTACCAATACTATAGGTATTGGTTTTTTAAATAGAACCGGCACCTATAATATAGAACCGGCCCAGGTCGGCTCGATTTGTATAGGTGCCGGTTTTATACAGAACCGGTACCTATAATATATTATAGGTGCCGGTTCTATTTAAAAAACCGATATTATAGGTGTCGGTTAATTAAAAAACCGGCACCTATAATATATTATAGGTACCGGTTCTGTATAAAACCGGCACCTATACAAATCGAGCCGACCTGGGCGAGCCGAGCCAATCGATCTGACAGTGCGTCGTCGCTATCCTTATCCTTATCCACGCAGACCACGCGCTCTCCTCCAGACCTCCACCGCGCCTTCCCCTCGCCCCCTCTGTTCTTCTGCCGCGCCCTCCCGCTCTCCCTCTCCTCCGCCGCGCCCTCCCCCTCGCCCCCCTCCTCCGCCGCGCCCTCACCTCCCCCTCCCCTCTAGCCCCCTCCCGCCTCTCCTCCTCCTCCGATCCACCATCCTCTCCTCCCCCTCCCCCTCCGCCTCCCTCTCCCAGCCGGCAAGCAACGTCGGCCGCAACGGGCGGCCTCCCCACCGGTAGCGACCTCAGCACGGAGAGGGATGGGTGTGGCGACCTTGGCACGGAGAGGGACCCGGCGGCTGGTGGAGACCTCGTGCACTCTCCAGCAGCCGGCGGCGACCTCGTGCGGAGAGGAACCTCGGCGGCGACAACCTCGCGTGGAGATGGACCCCGGCGATGACCTTGGTGGATTGACGAGTGAGTTTGTGCATCTTGCTTGTGTTCTTCATCTGTGATGGTTGGGAACTATTGGTGATGGATTTGTGAATTGTGATGGAGATTATGTTTTGTGAATTGATTTGTGAATTGTAATGGAGATTATTGTTGTTCATATATGTGATTGGTGATGGATTGGATTTGGGACTGCTTGAATTGGGATTATTGTTGTTCATCTGCTTGATTCGTGATTTGTGAAAGCATGCTTGAATAGGGATTATTGATGTGCATCGGCTCGGCTTGGAGCCGACTTCCTTTTTTTTTTGAATTCGGTAGAGCACAAAGGTGTCGGTTCTATGACCGGCACCAATAACCTAGTGTCATTGGTGCCGGCTGGCAAACCGGCACCAATTGCCGGTTGGGAACCGACACCAATAGGGGTTTTTTACTTGTGGTTGCTTGTTTATGCCTATTCACTTGTCTGGGGATGATACGGAGTGGGAATGTTGTGCTGAGCCCTAAGTTCTTGCAAAAAGTTTCGGAAGGTCTTATCGATGAAATGAGACCCTCCGTCACTTATCACCATCCGCGGAGTTCCAAAACAAGGGAAGATAATCTCATGGAACATCCGGCAGGCGTGCTTGGCCTCTGTGGCCCTGCATGGCATTCCTTCTACCCACTTCGACACATAGTCAACGGCCATCAGGATATACTCGCAGTCATAGGACTTTGGGAAAGGTCCAATGAAGTCGATGCCCCATACATCAAATAGCTTGACTTGCAGGTTGTATGTCAGTGGCATCGTATCCCAAGCAGTGATCCCTCCATGCTTCTGGTACCTTGTGCATCTTCGAACGAATTCCTTTGTGTCATCACACATTGTTGGCCAAAAGAATCCATTCTGCCAGATCTTTGCGTGTGTCCTGAATGCTCCATAGTGACCTCCATATGGGGTAGCATGACACACTTCTCAATGATCTTCATGCCTTCATCTACTGGAACGCATCTCCGTAGTAGACCGTCTGAACAGACTTTGTAAAGGTAAGGTGCATCCCACAAGTGCCTGCGGCTCTTGTAGATCAACCTCTTCTTATTCTCTCCCGGTGGCACATGCCCCGCGACCATGGAGTTGATGATGATTGCATACCACGGGTCAGAATCTGTGACTTTCAACAGCATGTCATCTCACAGATAGTCATTTATCGGTAGCTCCTGCATGTTAGTGATTTGCATACGCGACAAATGATCTGCAACAAAATTCTCTACCCCTTTTCATCCTTAATTTGTATGTCAAATTCTTGGAGTAGAAGAATCCACCTAATTAGCCGAGGTTTTGCATCTTTTTAGTGAGTAGGTATTTTAGTGCAACATGGTTAGTACAAACTATTACCTTAGCTCCCACTAAATATGACCTAAATTTATCAATGGCAAACACTATGGCTAGGAGCTCTTTTTCCGTTGTGGCATAATTAAGCTGAGCTCTAGTAAAAATTTTACTAGCATATGTGATAGCAAGGTGCTTTTTATCCTTAGTTTGCCCAAGAACAGCGCTGACAGCAAAATCACTAGCATCACACATGATTTCAATCGGCAGCAACCAATCAGGGGGTTGGATGATTGGTGCTGAGATGAGTGATTTTAAAGGATTTTAGACACTCATCATCAAAGTCAAACGGGGCATCCTTAGCTAGCAAGGTAGTTAGGGGTCTAGTGATTTTAGAGAAATCTTTTATGAAACGCCTATAGAACCCCGCAAGACTCAAGAAGCTATGGACTCCCTTGACATTGGCAGGAGGTGGTAACTATCGAATTACTACGATTTTTGCTCTGTCCACCTGAACTCCCCTTACGGAGATTTGATATCCTAGTACTATTCCTTCACGAACCATGAAGTGTCACTTTTTCCAATTAAGTACCAAGTCGTTTTCCTGACATCTTTGCAAGACCCTATCTAAGTTCTCCAGACAATGATCGAAAGTTTTATCATAGTAAAATCGTCGATCATGTCAAAGAAAATAGACAACATGCATCTTTGAAATGACGCTGGTGCACTACACAACCCAAACGACATTCTTCGGTATGCATACATTCTGTATGGGCACGTGAACGTGATCTTACTTTGATCATCGGGATGGATGGGGATTTGGTGATAACCAGAATACCCATCAAGGAAACAAAAGAAGGAATGGTTCGCTAGCCGCTCAAGCATTACATCAATTAAAGGCAGCGGGAAGTGATCTTTCTTAGTAGCCTTGTTGAGTTTCCTATAGTCAATACACATCCTCCATCACGTGACGGTTTGTTGTGGGCAACTCGTTGTTCGAGTTTTCAAGACCATCATGCCTCCCTTCTTAGGCACTACTTGGACAGGGCTAACTGTTGGTATTTCTTACGATCACAAATAGAATCCGCAAGCGCACGGATATACTGATGTAGTACTTCCCCTACGGAGTATTCCAAGGGTACCGAATCGAAGGGAACATGTGTGATTAATTTTTCCTCTGGTTCATCCAAGGACACCAAGCAAATGATAGGCTAAGATAGAGAGGATTTACTGGTGAGAAATAGTGTCTAGGGAAATCTTAACTTTAATCCTAGCACGATACTTCAGGCATTGGCAACCCGCTATTCCTAGATGTCGCTCTACTACGTACCCGGACAGGGACGACATAAGTGCTCTTGAGGGCTGTCACCACCTCTACACCTACCTCAAATGTACTGTGGGATACACAGCAATTACTGGATAAAATTACCTAAACACCACGTCTAAGCAATTAATATATACTTTAGTGTTTATAACTCACCAAAGCAATCACTATATTTTAGTTGATTATAGTGAACAATAATCCCGTGTGATAATTAGGAACTAACCAAGAGATAATTCTCACAAAATAAGTCTAAATTACTCAGGAAGATAATTCTATTGATATTAGAGTAATGAACAGAAGAAAAGAAACAAGAGAAGATTATCGACAGCTCCGGAATTCTTCCGACTTCTTCTACTCTACTCTCTTCGTAATTCTAGTATACAAATAGTACAATAGAGCCTTTTATAATTCAGCTCAAGCTTGTAAGCGTGTGAAGAAGTGAAGGAGTGAAGCTCTTAAATAGGCAGGTATGACGGTTGTAACTACTGCGAAATATCTGAAGTACCCCACAACTGCTATCAGGAGAAGATCTGGAGTGTTCCAGCACAACAAGGGATTGGCTTTTCAATGATGACAAAAATCATCACTATAACTATATTTTTATCAAAGTTGCTACCTTGTGACGAACTTATGATTCGTTGCTATGTCATCACTGAAATTGGCGTCACAAATAACATAGTGATGATTTTTTTTCACCACAAATACTAATTGTATTTGTGACCAAAAGTCTTGTAACTAATGATCATAACAATAGTGATAGTTAAATACGAGATGTACTAGTGACCGCAACGACATCACAGGTGTACTCACTCCTTCCAAAACTCTAAAACCTATTTCATTCTTTGGTTTTTCCAAAAGTCTAAGTCCTATTTGTAGTCATTATGTGCTAAATTAAATTGTTGATAGGAACCCAAGAAGCCATTTTAATGCTTATTGGTTTGGTCACATGGTGAAAGAATTAATTGCTTTTTGGTCTTGGTGCAAAAAGAAATAGGACTCACATTTTTGGAAGGAGGGAGTACAAGATTGTGATGGATTATTTCCTCACGTTTTGTTAGTAATTAGTGAGAATCATGGTCACAGTTGTATGATTCAATAATGATAAATTTTCATCACATATTATTGATATACTGAAAACAATTTCTCACAAGTTAATTTGTTATAGTGACGAGATTATATAACGCTATGAGGAAATTTTAACTTCAACAATACATCTATTGTGAGGAAACTGCATTTTATTGTGGCAATCTTTTCACCAGATAATATTAGCATATTGCATTAGTTTTTTGGCAAAATTTGCTACAGGACACTTGAAAAACGTGTAATTAGCTGAGAGACACCGCAAAAACGAGACACGGCTGATGAACACTACAAAAATTGTGTAATTGGCTATAGGACACCGAAGACAATATTTTATAATATCCGGGTCAAAAGTGGTAAGAAATTTTTCGAAATGGCAAGATTGCCCCTGGCTCCAATCCCATCTTCCTCCACCTGAAATCACACCAAAAGAAAAATAGCAGGGAGAAGCCGCCGGCGAGGTTGTCCACGGCAGGGAGCGGATAGGAGCGACCGCACGCCAGGAGCGGCCGACGGCGCGGCTGTGCGTGGAGCGCGAGCTGGAGGCGGCTGTGCGCGAGGCCGGCGACGGCAGCGCGGAGCGTGAGCAGGAGGTGGCCGTGAGCGAGGAGGCTGTTGAACGTTGGCCGATACGAGGCTTGCTGCGGCCGCCGGTCTCGCCGTTACACCTACACATCCATTATCTTGGGTCTCGCAATGCACGGCCAAGGCGAGGACGCCCTGTCTCTATTCGCCGGCAGGCAATGAGCCGGCGTGACGCCGAACAAGGTGACCCTCCTCGGTGTGCTGTCGCGCCGGACTCGTCGAGGAGGGGCTCCAGCAACTCAACGCCAAGCCAGAACCACGCATCGAGCATTACGGCTGCGTCGTCGACATGCTCAGCCGCGCCGGGAGACTAGACGAGGCAGAGGAGCTCGTCGCGGCAATGCCAATACACCCTGACGCGCTCATCTGGGGCTCGCTGCTCGCCGCATGCCGCGCGCATGGCAAAGTTGAGCGCGCCGAGCGGGTGATGCGGCGGCGCACCACCGACGCCGATGCGGACGCCGGCGACTACGTGCTGATGTCGAACACTTACGCGTCGAATGGCCGGCACGGCGAGGCGGTGAAGGTGAGGAGGCAGATGAGGAGGAACGAGATCGACAAGGTCCCCGGCTGCAGCCTCATCGAGATCGACGGCGTCGTCAACGAATTCGAAGCAATCCCAGCAAATTCCATCCGATAAAAACACAACAAGATTCATCAAAGAACAGGTTATCCGAGTGGTCGTGGTTTTCGGTGCCGGAGATGGCGCCCTCGTCGGCGGGGACGAAGACGCCGGTCTCATGGTCGGGCACCCACGCGTCCTCCGGGCCCGCCCTCCACCGTCTCCTCCTCCGGGAGCGCCTCCACGTTCTTGCGGTTCAGTGCCGCCTCCACCAAGGTTCTGGGATTCAATTGCAGAAAAATTTCGGGCCTTACCGAAATGGGCGAAATTCGGAAATTTCGGAATTTTCGGACAAAATTTGGCCGAATTTGTTGCAAAATTTGAACCATCATTAGAAAATTTGAGGCAATTTGTTAACAACCAATAGATAAAACAGAAAAAAATGAATAGGCAATCATACGAGGATCAACACACAAGGAGAATTACAATATTGGCACATCCAACTATCCAAGCATCAGCGAAGAACAAATGCATTGCACCGTTGAGCATGGCATAACCAATGTTAATGGGTGCATCTGGGGACTAGGCAGTTGTGTTGCCCCTATCCATGATCCGGCTGCCGGCTTTGTTACCTTTTAGCACCGGCGCCATTGTTCCGCACACGGCCACCGTCCACTGCAGATTTGATTGCACGAGACCATCAGCAAGGGAAAGGGAATGCGAATTGGGGACTAAGGGAGAAGATGGAGGGAGAAGATCGTGTTGGGAAAGCAGAGGACGACGGGGTCATGCTGCTCCCATGCCGCCGGCGCCGGCTGCTTGCACGTCGCAGCTCAGTCTACCAGCCGCCACAAAGGGGGAGGAAGGAGAAAAATGAATGGATTAGGGTTTCCGGAGGGGAATTTGCACTTTTATACCCTGGAAAGATACCTGCGGGCCTGTTTGCTTCTTGGGCTGGGCTGAAAACATTGTATAGTTCTAGAATCGTGTTTACAAAATAGCTTTGAGCAACTAAATATCTTTAAATGCTATTTACTGCAACCCTAACCCTTTATAGTATAACTCCTTTGTACTCCCTTGCATTTACTCTGCACTTGTGGGTGTGTCTTGTTGAGTACGGTGGTTGTACTCAGTCTTGCTCAATTTTTCCCAAACCCCAGAAGAGGAGTTCCTAGAGGATGAAGGCTTTGGTGTCTAGCTCGTGCCTGCCGTCAAGCGCCTGTGGTCGTCGCCCTAGTCTTCCGCTGCTTCTCGTTTGTCTTTGTGTGTGCTGGGCCTTCGTCGCCTATGTAATAAATTAACTATTTACGCTTCCGCTTGTTAAACTCTGAATTGTATCAACTTTTGGTGTACCTTGCCTCCTGGGACAAGGATTAATGCACGCACGTCAGGAACGCCCGTTGGGTTATTTCCGGTCGTGACAGGTTTAAAATCAAGCACCGACTCTTCTAATACCAGAAATAATCCCTTCTTCACATTATAGCAAGATGCTTGTTGTGACAAATCATTTGCTCTAGAATTATCATGCCTAGCAATATATCTAATAGCAAAATTATCAAAATTGGCAATAATATCCAAGCATGAGTCAAGATACCTATTTAGTGATCCGTCCTAGCATTTGTAGACTCTGGCAACTTGTTGCACCACCAATTCTGAATCACCAAAAACTTCCACGTGCTTATCTCCAACCAACTCCATCACTTGTAAGCCGAATAATAAAGCATCGTATTCGGGTTGATTATTTGTACAATAATACTTCAAACGGACCGATGCCTCATAACACATGCCATTAGGTGAAAACAAAACTACCCCTATGCCTTAACCATCTTTGCAAGAAGAACCATCAAAATAAATCTTTCAAGGTATAACTTCAACTAAGCAAACCTCCTCCTCATAAGCAATATCCACATGATGGTCTACTAAAAAATCACATACAATTTGGCCTCTCATAGATTTTAATGGTTCATAAGCCAAATCATATTCAATCAAAGCATATGCCCACTTGCCAATTCTCCCACTTAGAATTGGCCTTTGTAACATGTGTTTAATAACATCGGCTTGACAAGCAACTATGCATGCACTAGATAACAAATAATGCCTCAATTTGGTACAAGCATAGTATAAGCATAAATAAAATCTCTTTATAAAGACATACCTTGTTTCGGCATCCAAAAGACGGCGGCTCAAATATGTAATGATATATTCCTTGCCATCTTCCTCTTGCGTCAAAACGGCACCAATGACTTTGTCTTTGGAGGCAATACATAACCGAAAAGGCTTTACGGTTTTAGGCGCCCGCACAACGGGTGAAGTAGACAAATACTTCTTCAACCCTTTAAATGCCTCTTGTTGTTTTGCCCCCCAAGTAAAATCGGCTTATTTTTTCAAGCGAAGTATAGGGACAAAAGCATCGATTTTACCCGCTAGGTTAGAAATAAATCTTCTCAAATAATTCGCCTTACCTAGCAACTTTTGAACTTCCTTCTTGCGTGTCAGTGCTTTGAAATCACGAATCTTCTCTATCTTCTTAGGATCAATCTCGACTCATCTCTCATGCACCATGAATCCTAAGAACCTCACCGCCGACACACCAAAAGCACATTTAAGTGGGTTCATCTTCAAACCAGACCGGCGCATCCTTTCAAAAGCTAACCTCAAATCGGCTATATGTCCCTCCATACCATTCGATTTGACAACAATATCATCAATATAGATTTCTAAGATAATACCTAACAAATCATGGAAGATCAAATTCATTGCCCTTTGATATGTTGCACCGACGTTCTTCGATCCAAAAGTCATGACAACCCACTCAAGCAAACCAACAAATCCTGGGCACCTAAAAGCCGTCTTGTACATATCCTCCTCCGCCATAAAGATTTGATTGTAGCCGGCATTACCATCCAAAAAGCTAATCACCTTATGACCCGAGACACCATTGATCATCATGTCGGCTATAGGCATAGGATATTCATCTTTGGGAGTAGCTTTATTTAAATCTCTAAAGTCTTTGCAAACTCTAATCTTACAACTCCCCTTTTTCTCCACCGGGACTATGCTAGAAACCCATTCCGCATAACAACGTGGCCTAATAAACCCATCCTTCAACAACCGATCAATCTCCTCTTTGACTCGGTCATATAGCAAAGGATTAAAACGACGAGGTGGTTGTTTATAAGGCCTAAAACCTGGTTTGATTGGAAGCCGATGCTCAACAAGCTCACGGCTAAGACCCGGGATCTCATGATACTCCCATGCAAAGCAATCCACATACTCCTTAAGTAGCTCGATTATTTTAACCTTATAATCGGCTCTCAAATTTTTATTTATAAATGTCGGCCTTGGCTTAATTCCATCACCTATGTCTACTTCCTCCAATGGATTGGCCGATGTAAACCCTTTACCAAGCTTCTCCACTTCATCAAAATCTTCAATAGTTTCACCAATATCGTTCTTTGTAGACCGATATTCTTGCACCCTCTTTTGCAACAACTCTAAATTAGCTTCTTTACTCATTATACAAATTGATATGGCCTAGCCGTGCTATACAAGCCGGCTTTACAGAGATGCAAGAATAGCTAGAGAGATCCATCCCCGACAAGCATTGAATATTCCCATGACGCCACTCAAAAGTAGCATCGGTCATTGCAACCTCGGCCGATGTATCCGCTTGAACAATCTCAACATCATTGTCGTCTCATTGAATTAAACATTGATGCAAGGTAGAAGGAACACAACAATTGGCATGGATCCAACAACGACCCAAAATAACATTGTAGTTACCTTTCACATCAACAATGAAGAAAGCGGTTGGTAGCGTCTTGTTTCCCACGGTAAACTCCGCCGAAAAGATACCCTTCGCCTCCGTTGGTTCACCATTGAAGCCATTGAGAATCATGTTAGTCTTCTTCAACTCATCATCTTCACGCCCCAACTTTTTGAACAACGAGTACGGCATCAAATTCACGGCGGCACCTCCATCCACTAGCATCCTAGAGACCTGCTTCCCATCAACATGACCTTTGAGATAGAGAGGCTTCATGTGACGGTTTGATTTATCGGGCTTCTCAAAAACCGCATCTTTAGGACTTAGTCAAAATTGAGCAACTTCGGCTTCATCCATAGCACAAAACTCCATAGGCAACATACACACCATGTTGACATCCATGTCTTCCTTTGGAGTTGATTCATCTTTAGGAACCGATTGTTCCTCCTTTTCCTCTACAACAACTGGTTATTCTTTCTCTACGGATTTACACCTCCATACCGGTGGTGGTCACAACTCATTGAACCTCCTATCTCTTTGTTCTTCGGCCTTTTTCTCTCTTATCTCTTGGGCCCGAAGACGTTGCAATCTTCTCCTTTGAGTAGCCATCAAATCCTTAGGCATCCACCTAGGTTTCGGCTCTGTTCTAGGAGGTAAATAGTGCCCCCTGTTGAGTCTATTTGAAGACGATGAAGCCCTCACACTACTGCTTGCAAACCTCCTGTCAAACCGGCGCTGGATCCCGGTCAGACTGGACTTAGACCACCGGTCAGATCGGCCAAAGGCACCGGTCAGACCGGCCAGATGCGCCGGTCCGACCGATATTAGGTCGGCGGTCAGACCGGCCTGAGGCGCCAGTCAGACCGTCGTTGGGTCGGCGGTCAGACCGGCCGTATGTCTACGGCCAGACCGGCTAGAGGGCCTGGTCAGACCGGCCGACTATGATAAGCTGGTCTCGGCTTCGGATTTGTTGCTTGAGGACTCCCCAACTTCATCTCCAGAAGGTATTGGCACATCATGAGACCCCACTTTGATGGTAATCACCTTAACACGCTTTCCTTCCCTCTTTTCTTCCTTAACCCGATTTTTACCATAAAACCGGCCATTGTTTGGTGAAGACAAACGCTCATGAATTGGCCTCCTTGGTCCTCCCCACCCTTGGTTGAATTGCATTGGAGGCATATGATTGAACATTGGCGGTGTTGTCCCCCATGGCATGTAGTAAGGATAAGGATAACCCGGCGGCGGCATTGGGTAAGGCCCCCATGACATGTCAAGTGAATGATGATATGGAGGTGATTGCGACCGTCTTGATGAGTGACCAAATCGCTCCCTAGGAGGTAATCTTGGTCTTTTCCCTTTATTGCGAGCTCTCTCACCACCTTGCTTCTCATACTTCTCCAAAAGCATATCGAAGGTCACCTTAGTCTTCTTAGGAGCTTTAGAAGTTGAGACTTCGCTCCTATTCTCTTTCCACACACCAAAGACTGGATTCTTTGGCACCATCATCTTTGGCCTAGTTCACCAATGATCACTCATTTTCCCTTAGTAGATTCGGCTTGCTCCGGCCGAATCAACACCTTCTTATCATTGAAATTAATTGTATTCACCAGAAAAGGATCATGATTAAGCTTCATCTTGGAACCATCGGTGAACTTCAATCGTCCTTCATCTATGGCCGATTGAACCTATCATCGAAACACATTGCAATCATTAGTAGAATGAGAGTGAGAATCATGCCATTTACAATAAGCACGATGTTGGTATTTAATACGGTCACAGATAAAATCCGCAAGCGCACGGATATACCAATGTAGCACTTCCCCTACGGAGTATTCCAAGGGTATCGAATCCAAGGGAACGTGTGTGGTCAAATCTTCCTCCAGTTCATCCAAGGATACCAAGCAAAAGATAGGTTAGGATAGAGAGGATTTACTAGTGAGAAGGAGAAACAGTATCTAGGGAAAGCTTAACTTTAATCCTAATGCAATACTTCAGGCACTGGCAACCCGCTGTTCCCAGATGTCACTCTACTACGTATCCAGACAGGGAGGACTTAAGTGATCTCGAGGGCTGTCACCACCTCTACACCCACCTAAAACGTACTGTGGGATACACAGCAATTACGGGATAACAATTACCTAAACACCACGTCTAAGCAATTAATATTTACTTCAGTGTTTATAACTCACCAAAGCAATCACTATATTTTAGTTGATTATAGTGAACAATAATCACGTATGCTATTTAGGAATTAACCAAGAGATAATTCTCACAAGATAAATCTAAATTACTCAAGAAGAATATTATATTAAATTCAGAGTAATAAATAGAATAAAAGAAATAGGAGAAAATTACCGACAACTCCGGAATTCTTCTGACTCCTTTTACTCTACTCTCTTCCTATTCTAGTATACAATATAGTACAATAGAGCCTCTTATAATTTATCTCAAGCTTGGAAGTGTATGTTGAAGTGAGTGAGATGATGTCCTTATATAGGGGTAGGTATGACGGTTGGCGAAGGGAAAATGTCCGAAGTGCCCTCCAACCGTCATCAGGGATGTATCTGGGACGTCCACGCCAAACCCCACATCCAACGGTGGAGGTGGTGGTTCGGCCGAACCTGGCTAGGCCTATCTAGCCTGGCCTTTAGCCCTTGTTCTCCCCTGGTCCTCCTCTATTCATTCTTCGGTATTTTGGGTTGATTCACTGATGTTTTCATGAAATTCACAACCCATCCTTGTATGGATACATAATTCTCCTCACTTTAGTCTAGATTTCCTCCAACATCAGGGCTTATCTTCTGCATACAAATATACACCAACACTTGTGGAATATGTGAGATTGAGCACCTATCACTATGTTAGATGTTTTATTATCCGAACTTTATGCAGATGTTGGCGGTACGAAATCGCAATTTAACAACTGTCAACACTCGACGCTTCAATTCTTCTTGAGATGGTATGATATGGTCTTTAGGTAATCTAATTTGTTTTTCTTGCAAAAGATAATCAAAGATCTTATCACACTTGGCCACATCAAAACTATACTTAACCTCACTTTGCGGATTTTTACGAGGAGTCTGCATTAAATTAGAGCAAGCAGAAGGCTTATTTTTGTTAGTCCATGACCACTCAGCAACATACATATCATGATCACCCTCACCTTCACTATCACTAGCCTCAGAGTAATCAATTGAATTAACATTAGGCTTCTTCTCATATAGTCAGGTTTCGATTTTTCTGGTTTTTTGAGTTTTTTTCTGGCACTTCCGTTGTTTGCCGCGTGGCTTGTTTTTTATGTTGTAATTTATTTTTTCTAGTGTGACCGGCTGGTTCCCAGCTTAATTTTTGTATCCGGTATATGACTTTGATAGCCGAAGTTTTCAGCGTGGATTAGTACGTATACGTGCCTGTCATAGTACTTTTTCTCTTTCCGTTTGATTTTGGCAGACGGTTCGTTCTTATCCTGTTTTCTAGCTGTTCACATTAGCTATTTGTGCATGCTTTGTGCTTGCAAGCGTACTGCGCATGCTGCCATGCGGCCACAAACTGTAGTCCACGCGCTAGCTGCTGGCTTTGCTTGTGCCTACATGTGCTGTGCACGTGCTGCCCCCATGCCATTTATATTATATTGTTTTCACTTGATAATTACCATATATACAATTAATTTGATGCTACATGCCTACATACGATATAATTATAATTATGGAGGGGAGGGCACCATATTGTTCATAATGGTTCATTTATGCCAACCATTTCACTTTTTTTCCTTGGTTTCTCATTTTTTGCAACTATTTAAGCTTGACCCTCCCATTGGCTCTTTATAGTTGCAAATTACATCTCCTACACCAATTTTTTTTCCTGTATGTTCTTCCGCATGTGCTAGCTAGCTTAGTAGCTTGAGCTCCATCGGTTTTGGTTGGTGTTTTTTGTTTCTAGATTTCCTTTGTGGCTTGCTCTGCTAATTCTTCATGGCTGAAACTGATGGTTACTTTGTCCGTTGCAGGTTGAGCTCCTGCTTCAGCTTGCCTCATGCCAGCATGCGCATGGTGCGGTCTGCTGCTCATGTGTTCTCTTCTTTCCAACATTTATCCTACTCGTTGCTCCTTAAGTACGTCTGGTCTTTTTCCTCTCGCTTTATTGGCTTTTTTTTTTGCTATTCAAGCCTAACCCTCTCGTTGTTTTCCCATATATCCTTCACATCAATATATCTTCTTCCTTAATTTCTTCAGTGCTATGTATTAACTGGCTACTCGAGTTCTTTCCTATGTTGCCGCCGCCATATTTCTTGTTTGGTTGCATTGGTGTCTTATGTTTTGTTGTGCTCAACGTGAGAAATGCGATGGCAGGGTACGTACTGGGGCAGCGTGATGCCCGTGACTCAGCACTTAGGCAGTGAAGGGGATGGAGCGCAGGTGCAGTACGAGGCGACGCTGGCGTACTCGGGTGCAGTCGCGGGGGTGACGATCGAGGAACTAGCTGGCCGGACATCGTCATGGTCTTCGGTCTCCTACGTGCTCGACCTGGGGTTCGTCCACCCACACCACGCTGCCCATGCTTGCCTTCTATGGGAGCGGCGAGCGCCATGCCTACCTTGCCCCCTGCAGAACATCATCGCCACAGCCGCACGGCCACACCTACCACCGCACACTCGTGGCCTCTATATATCGCTCACAGCTTCGCTGACAACATCGATCTGCATCTCATGTATGAGTGGATGTGTGCCATGCTGCCATAGCACCAAGGAGGTTTCTGCGACCGCATTTGAGGATTTAAATGAAGCACATTCTAGAAGGCCAGAACAAGGTAAGGTGGGTGAGTTGGGTCACGTCCCAGGATCGGAGGACCAGGGACGCGAAGCGTGAGTGGCAGGGCGCCGACGTCGAGGTCTCCAACAGTACGGTATTGCTCCAATGAGCAGTTGGGACCTTGGGAGCTGGGGTTATTGCCGCGAGGATGGTGCTTCTCTTTGTGTTGACTGTTGACAACGACTAGCCATCGGATTTGGATTCTGGAGGTAGTCTTTAGCATTTTCAAATTTTCCGATTGTACCTAAGTATCTCTATGTAATTGGGAGTGTGCCAACGTCATATACAGTTGAGCACTAAACCTAACTTTACACTTATATACTTTTTGTTCAATTGTTATATGGCATTGTATACAAATGTTTAATTAGGATATATATATATATGGCATTTAGTAGTGATCTTTGCGAGTTAAACGAGTTTTGCTATTTGATTTACACGGTTAATCCTTCCTGTCTTGATGTATGGAGCTGCTGCACAAGAAATGGCATACAGATGTTTCTCTATCATTTATGATTTGTCTATTAATGTACTTAGTATTTGATGTCGGATGAATTGCGCTTTTCTTTAATATCGGGATATTACTATTTTTGTCCACGTGTTCAACTTTGATATATATCTTCTCGGTATTATATATTTGTACTTGTGTGTGATGTTTGTTGAGCAACAATATTGGTTTATTTTTTTTATGTATTCCATAAGAAGGTTTGATATATGGACGTAGAGGTACGGTTCTTCTAGCTAAAAATGGCACTGGAGACACACACATTCTGACATTTAGTCAAGTGCCTTCTCCAACACAAAAATGTGAAATTTGTAGTCGTAGCACAGACAAACCTGCTCAAGTCGTTGTGTATGTGACCATGTGTGATTTAACAGCATATTCAGTCACTATATAAAAAACAAAATGATGCACGACAGCTACCGCGCGGCGTAACCGCCGCGCTTACCCGTCTAGTTTTCTTCAGTGCAAGTCAATTTGGCATATCTGAATTGTTTATGAGCCATCACACATATACAAAATTACCGACTAGTGCAAAATCTGGTGATGGCTGATGAGCTGTAGCTCCTCCATAAAAAATACCACCTGTATATTGCTTACATATGGTACGAGTGTACTGAGCAAAAGAGTATAAATATGTAATAAGAATTAATCAACTATTTTAGTAAGTCTAAATTTGCATAAACCTAAAAAAAATTGTATATTAACTATCATCTGTATCATCATCACTTTCTGTGTTATTGTCGTCATCTGTATCCATATACTCAGTGCCATCACTTTCAGAATCTTCTTCAACTTTATCAGATTCTTCTTCCTCTTCTTCATCATTTTGTTCTTCAGAATGCGTTATCGGATCTGGTTTGACAGTTTCACTCTCAACTCCATTTCTGTCCAAAACCATAACATTATCATCATTGATTCTACTTTCATTCAGTGCCACTGTGATATCTTCATTCTCTTGGCATGCTTCAGAAGTAGACTTTTTATTTATTTTTATTTTTTTTTGGAATAAGGCGACTGCCCAGCTTTTATAACAAAGCATAAGAGTTCATACAATGCTGGGATTACCAGCTTAAGAGCTTAAACATACAGAAATTCGACTAAAGGACTAGTGCTGCTGGCATAGCGGGAACAAGCTAGAGATGAAAACAACACGAGCTGTAAGTCCAAAAGTAAAGACAGTGCAAAAGAACGAAGAGATTCTGCTTGGATCAGGTTGATGGCATCATCTGCTTGAATCTCCTGTCGCGCGGATACTGGCAAGCAACAATCCTTGCACTTTCTCCATCTCTCCCCTTAACTTCATGGGCGCCAAACTTTTCCACTGTACAAGAAATGACAAAGCTTTGTGAGGCTGAGAAACAGCATTTCTCAGCAGACGGTTATTGAAAACCCAGTCGTTTCGAACAAGCCAAATTGCCCAAGCCCCTGCAATAAAGCAACACCACAAAGTTTTGCTATCTAACCCCCTCTGATTTTGAATTAGGTATAAAAGATCATTTCTAGAAGTGGGGATCGCCTCCGAACCGAAAGCATCTATGTAACAGCACCAAAGGAATTGGGCTGGGGGGCATTTGAACATTAAGTGGTCTGTATCCTCTTCCTCCCCACAAAGCTTACAGAAGTAGACTTTTTTGTTAACGATGGATCATTTTCTTCTTCTTCTGTAGGAGGAAAGTCGTACAAATCACATGGCTTTGTCTTCACCACGACAAGCCATTTAGGATCTCGAGTATCTTTGACATAATATATCTGCTCAGCTTGTGTGGCCAAAATATATGGATCATCAATTCGCAAGGTGCAAGATGTATTTATCAAGGTAAATCTGTACTTGTCCTGTTTTACTCCCCTTCATTGAGCGTGTACATCCCACCATTCACATTTGAGCATTACAACACAGAAAGTACCATATGTGAGCTTGATAATATCTGACAAGACACCGAAATAATCTTTGCTTCCACTGGCTTCATCACCTTTAACAAACACTCCACTATTTTGTGATTGAACTAGCATGTCTCGGTCTTTGGTGTTGAATGTCCACCCGCTAATCATATAACTTGTGAAATGGTTTACTCGAGCATCAGGTCCTCTTGCTAGAGCAAATAATTGATCTGTAACAGATGGAGATCCTTTGGAATACAACTCAAATATCTGGGTAAAATTCAGGGTCAAAAAATATTTGGGTAAAATAATATAATTATTTTTAAAATTTAATGTGGAAGTAATATTGTGTGGTATATTAGAATACATTGGAAGTAATATGATGTGGTATATTAGAATACATACATGATTCTTGAACCATTGAAAAAACTCTTTGTCGTGGCGCTTATCCACACCTATATTGCTCTGGTTGCTCAGCTGGTCCTTGTGAATGCGGCAACATAATTAAATATATGTTAAATTTCAGTAATATTACCATCTTAGAAAAAAAAAAGACATTGAGTTGCATCGCTTACTTTGCATATTCTGATATTTCTTCACAGTTGTTAAGTACATATATCCGAGTGTTAACGGTCGTTATCGATCAATTTCGACTGTCAATATTACCAAAATAGAGGAAAACTAGTGATGCTTGCATGCAAAAATATGTTAGAATAATAATATTCCACTAGTAGTAGGTATACTAACATTTCTGCAGAGAATGACAATAAAGTGGAGGAGAACCGACATCAACTCAGACGATAAATCAATCGGACGATGTCAAGAACTAGACTTATGTATGAATGGGCCAAGAACTCAGAATTGACACGATGAATTGAGCCAAATTCACAAGTCCACAAAGTGAAGCAATAGAGGAGGCCGCCAGCCGAAGATGGGCCGGGAAGGCCCAGCATAAGGTTCGGCCGTACCTCTGGCACCGTTGGATGCAAGGTTCGGCGTGAACGTCCAGGATTGCATCCCAATGACGGTTGGAGGGCACTTCGGACAATTCCCCTTCCACAACCGTCATAACCACTTCTATATAAGGAACTTCACTCTCTTCACTACAACACACATCTCAAGCAATACCTCTCTCATTTTTCTCAAGTTTAGTTTAGTAGTATCTAGCTGGTGGAATAGGAATAGAGTAGAAATCAGGAGTACGGAAGCCGTCGGAAGAGTTCAGGTATGACTCTAGCAGCTTTCCTTTCCTCTTTTGTAAGCTTTGTACTTTTATTAGAATACTCTTCTAAATACATCTATGGTATTGAAATACTTTCAAAGTATATGAGTACCTACTTTACATTATGTTCATGTTATACTGAATATACGGCTAGCTTATCTGGGAGATGCTTTGGTGCGGGTATAATATTTGCTTATGCAATTACTCTATGTCATGACGATGATATTAGAGTAGTATCTGATAGTTTAGACATGGTGTCTAGATTACGGGATATCATTATTTGGGGTTATATATTGCGGATGAGAGGTGGGCCGCTGATGGTGACAGCTCAGTACGGGTATTCCTCCGCGTCGGCATAATCCTAAGTTAATTCCCTAGGGAGGGTATTCCTCCGTATTTAGCCCCGGTTGTATGGTCATGACGGGCTATCGTAAGGAACTCGGCAGTCAGGGGTGGCTTCTCGAAGTACCAGGAGGGCATCGGATAGAGGGTATTAGCTAGTATATCAGTTAACTAGAATGTGCGTATACTATGAATATTAGACGTATAGGAATATATTCTCTTTCTCTTTTCTTTCCACTTAGCTCAGATAATATATTATGAGAATGAGTAGTAATGCTTGTGTGTCACTCTACCCTTGGATTATCTTAACACCTGTTTAGAATATGATTATCACAAGTAATATATAAATTATTAGTTGAGTTCTCTCTACATGATCTTCCCACGGGATAAAATAAATACGATACCCTTGGAATACTCTCGGGTGAAATGCTACAATGGTATATATGTGCGCTTGTGGATGAACTCGTAACCATAATATACCAGGAATATTTCTGTGCCATTGCTGGGAATTATATTTCTTGTAATGTCGTTAAGAAATACCAACAAGCATTTCTGGCGCCGTTGCCGGGTATTATATTTCTAGTAATGTCGTTAAGAAATACCAACAAGCATTTCTGGCGCCATTGCCGGGGAAGATTCATAATAGAGATTACTTGAACTAATACTTTATATTTACCTCTGTATAATCATTTTCCTTTGCAGGCTAACCTTGGTTTTTTTCACTGTTTGCTGTGGAAACAGGGTAGTGCATGACTGGTTTCAACCTGCCGGAAAACTTCAAAGAAATCCAGAAGCTTTCTTCCGGAGCGTCAGGTCGCGAGTCGTTGCTCCGCGGAAAACTCTACCGACAGGGAAACCAGCCGTACTAGCGCCACCGCCTTCAAGACTATTGCCAGCAAGACTCTTCGCGAGTTCGCTGCTCCCTCTGCTGACAATGTGGCCATATGGCCACAGGTCAACATAGGGGACGTGGATTTCGACTTGAAGTCCAGCCTCATCACGATGGCGTAGGCTAGCCCGTTCTGTGGCAAGCCTAATGAGGATGCCAATGCTCATCTGCAACAGTTCCTGGAGATCTGTAGCACGTACACCATCAAGAGCGTCAGTCCCGACGCCGTCAGGTTGCGACTGTTTCCGTTCTCCCTTCTTGGGAGAGAGAAGCAGTGGTTTTATGCCAACCGTGCTGTTGTCAACAACTGGGACAAATGCTCTACGGCATTCCTCTCGAAATTCTTCCCGATGGGCAAAACGAATGTCCTTCGTGGAAGAATTTCAAGTTTCCCACAGACAAGGGACGAGTCTATTCCGGAAGCTTGGGAACGACTGCAGGAGTACGTGGCCACCTGTCCTCATCATTTGATGGACGACTGGTTGATCCTGATGAATTTTTACAATGGACTCACCCCGATGTCCCACGATCACCTGGACGCGGCAGCTGGAGGAGCCTTCTTCTCTAAAATGGTTCAAGGAGCCGTTGAACTAATAGAGAAGATGGTCTCCAATATGGGTTGGAGCGAGGAACGACTCCAGATCCGTCAACGAGGCATGCACACTGTCAAGGAGACGGAGTTACTTGCTGCCAACCTGGACCACCTCATGAAACGCTTGGACGACCACGAGAAAAGGCCACAAGGCACCGTCAAGGCTTTGGACTCACACGTTACGTGTGAGGTCTGCGGCGGCACGGGTCATTCTGGGAATGACTGCCCAAAAACCCGTGAGAAGGCGATGTACATGTGCAACAACAATGGGTACCGTCCACAAGGAGGTCAGGGGTGGAACCAACCACGCCCATATTATCAAGGAGATAACAATAACGTAACTTCTCTAACCAGCCCTCCTTGAAGGATCTCGTTTTTGCGCAAGCTAAAACCACCGATGCATTGAGCAAAAAGCTTGCGGCCAATGACAAGGTCTTATAAAACATTAATGTCAAATTAGATGGCTTTGCTTCTGCCTTTCAAAATCAGCTGAGCTTTAACAAAATGATAGAAACCCAGTTAGCTCAGTTGGCATCTTTAGTCCCTGCAAATGAAACTGGGAGGATCCCGGGGCAACCCGACTCCTCCATTGAAAATGTCAAGGCGATCACGACGAGGGGAGGTAAGTCCACTCGTGATCCGCCATATCCTAACCCTGCAAGAACTAATGGGATATCAAAAGAAGCGCCATCTAGCGACTCGGCTATCAAGGAGGTTCAGCCAAAGAAGACCGTGCCGCAGGAGTACTGCGACACACGGTTGCTGCCGTTTCCCCAACGGATGAGGAAACCGTCAGTGGATGAGCAATTCGCTCATTTTGTTGAAGTAATCCAAAAGATCCACATCAACGTGTCATTGTTGGACGCCATGCAAGTGCCAACATACGCCCGTTATCTCAAGGATATACTCAACAACAAGAGACCGCTCCCAACAACGGTGGTGGTCAAGCTGACAGAGCAATGCAGCAACCTGATATTCCACAAGCTCTCGGAAAAGAAGAAAGATCTGGGGTGTCCTACGATCACCTGCTCGATCGGGGCACAACAATTCGACCAGGCCTTGTGCGACCTTGGAGCCAGTGTCAGCGTCATGCCAAAAGACGTCTTCGACAAGCTCAACTTCATGGTGTTGGCACTGACACCGATGCGCCTTCAACTGGCTGATTCATCAGTCCGTTACCCGGCAGGGATAGCAGAGGATGCGCCAGTCAAGATACGAGATTTCTTCATCCCAGCTGATTTTGTGGTGCTAGGTATGGACACGGGGAAGGAGACGCCACTCATCCTGGGGCATCCATTCCTTAGCACCGCAGGAGCCAACATTGACGTGGGAACGGGGAGCATCCATTTCCATATCAATGGGAAGGAGGAAAAGTTTGAGTTCCAACCGAGGATGGAACAATGTTCCATGGTCAGAATAAAGTACGGGCCGAATCCGCAGAATATTCAAGTGGTCGAAGTGGAGCCACCCAAGACGGACAGCCTGGTGAAGTTCATGCAAAACTTCCTGGAGAAGGAAACAACGATTCCCAGCAACCGTTATTGGAGGACGCCGGTAAAATCACCCGTACCGGCAAAGAAGTTAGAGCAGCTGGCTCAGAAGAAGCCGTCTTCCGCACCAAAACCAAAGAAGGTATGGAAGGAAAAGCCAAAGATGCCCGCTCCATCACCTCCGGAGACGAGTGGAAAATCTGTGGACTAAATCAGAAGGAGGTACGGTCTTGCACATCGGACTTTAAACGACGTGACCTTTGCCAACAGGTAAATTGGTATGTATCCGCATATTTGCTTTCAACAATTTGAATTTTTGCATCATCACATGTTTGAATTTCAAATTTGCATTTAGGATTTTTGAATTTTGAGAAAATTCTTCAAATGAATTTTTTTAAGAGCAAACCAAAATAAAATTTTCAACGAAAATTCGCTGTGCCACGACCACATTGACCGTTGGAATCCAACGGCCGAAAGTGGGGCCGGCTGGGGCCACCAAGGGTTCGGCCGAACACCCCAGTTCGGCCGAACCGGCCAGGCAACAGCAATCAGCCGCTTTTGGCAGGGTAATGGCTAGTGGGTCCCACATGTCATTTCTGACAGTTGTGGGTACCCTATAAAAGCCAGCCGGCCGAGAGGGGGACTTCCACCCCATTTCAACACATTTTCATTCCCTCTCCAAAGTTTGCTCTCAAGTTCATTCAAGCTTTGATATTTTCCCTCAAATTCAAATACTTAGTTGCATATATACAAGTTGCTTTGGTAAAACTAACCGGCGAGTGAGATTCTTGTCACTCCTAACCCCCGCCGAGTTACTCCATTCTTGCTCCATTGTGCAGTATGAGGAGGCGACTGTCTCGTCTGTTCAAGGGGTCTAGCTCTTCATCAAGTCATCGTGAAGAGTCTAGCACTCGTTCATCAGCTGATGTCTCGATGGAAGACGCCGAAGCTCCCCGACGACTCCTGAACGACACCGACCTCAACCTTGTCAGTGATCGGGAGAGACAAGCCTACTACATGCTGAGCGACCAGGAGTATGCTCACACACGAGAATACTCACCGCAGCTGCTAAAAAAGATAGGTATGGATGTTGAATTTTGTTCTATTTAGAATGCTGTTGGTTGGCAGAGATTTGCTGTGGTAGATGAGCCTGGTTCTCGTTTGCTTACTTTGCAATTTTTTGTCACGCCCTAAAAATCGATTAAATTAAAAATGCATATTTTAAATCATTTTTAGAAATTATTTTAAAAGCCTACAAGCTAAACCCTAATTTTCTAGGAAAATTTTCAACATAAAAGTGAGCTAGATAAAATTTTATTAAATACTATGCTTGCTCCTCTATTTTCTAGAATTTTCTGGAAATTATTTGAGCAAGGGAAGTATTTTTAATAATTGAAACAACATTTCACAAATTGTTTTATTTGAAAAAGTTCAAAAATCCTCTTCTTTGGTCATTGGGCCGAATTCGGTCCAATACTCCTCTCTCTCTCCCGCGCGGCCCAAGCCGGCTCAGCTCAGCCGCCGCCGCCCGCGCCCCTCTCCTCAGCCGCCGACAGGTGGGGCCCACCTGTCGGGATCCGTCCCCTAACTCCAGCCGCCGGCCGAGCCCGAGCCCGAGCCGCCGTTTTCCGCCTCCAAATCCGCCCCAATCCGGTCCCCTCGAGTCCGATTGTTAGAGGGGTTTTGTTCCTCTCGTTCTCCTCTTTCTTTTACCCCAAGAATCAAAGAGAATCGTTGAGGATTTGATCCGAATCGAGTTCGTTTTGATTTTATCCCTAAAACCGAGTTTGAATTCTTCCCGAGTCGATTCCTCTCGTTTGGAGCTCGATCTCTTCAATCCGAGCTCATATATAGCTTCCTCTCGTCGTCCTCTTCCGTTTGCCCCATCTCCCGAGCTCTCCCGTGCATCGTAGCGCCGCCGCCGCGTGCACAAAGTTCGCCGCCGCCGCCGGCCGTCTTCGGCATCGTCGCGCCGCCGCCTCCGTCGTCGCCGCCGCTTGCCGTCGCCGCCGTTAGGTGCGCCGTGGTGAGAGGAATCTCGGCCGCCCGTTCCCCTTCGCCGTCGACCACCGGAGCCCCCTCGTCGCCGTCGACCGAGCCGCCGCCGCCATCCTCCTCGTCGCCGGCCGTCATCGGTCATCTTTTGGCACTTTGGTGAGTACCATCGGGTTCGTCTCGATGTTCTCTACGCGTAGGTGTCCTCCAAATCCCCGGCCGACCGTCCTAGCTCCGGCGAGCTCTCCAACCCGAGCCGGCCGCCATTGCCGACGTCAGCATGACGTCAGCATGACGTCATCATTAGGGCTGACGTCATCATTAGGGCTGACGTCATCAGGGCTGACGTCATCATCTCTTTTTCTTTTTCTTTTTCCCGATTTTCCAATAGATTAAAACTTCGAAAAATCATAACTAAATAACCGTAGATCCGTTTTAGGTGGTTCAAGTTTCTAAATTTTTCTAAAATCAAGATCTACATGTTAAAAATATCCACATGTACTGTTTATGCTTGTTTTTGTACTGTTTTGTTGATTTTGTTTATTTGCTTTAGTTTCCGACGTTCCGGAGGAGAGCGTTTCCATTGAGGAAGGTTCCGAAGCGTTTGTGGAAGCTCAAGGCAAGTCACACAGATCGCAAACAACCCTTTGAGCATGTTGATCCCGTTTAAAGCTATTATTTTATTTCAACTATGCATTGTTTTCGAATGTCATCGGGTGGTAAACCTTTCCCAGTTATTTAATGGCCGAAGATGACTTTATTTTCCTATGGGTTATAATTTGATTAGCATGAACCTTATATATTGGATTGGTTCAGCTAAATGCTATATATAGGTTTGCTTAGCCATGCTTAGAAACATTAGCTAATTAAAAGGGGTTAAGTATAAACTATATTACATAATTATTATTGATAATTAAGGTTATATTCAATGGTAGCTCACGATGGTAAATCGTGTGATGTTAATTAATTGATAATTAAAATCTGGTTAAGGTGGGTTGTGAGCATATGGTTTTGATGGTTGTGCTCATGACAATTAAGGACCGGTTCGCGAGCTACTGTTGTGAAACATTTATCGTGCCAACCACAAGCCAGCGTGGGCAACGGCTTTATCTTTTGTATAGCATGATTCATTATAGTGTGCCAGACTGAGAAGTGGCGAGAAGTCCATGGGGGTCGCTGGGGAGTCCATGCCTTGTTTATAAGGGGGTGATTATGATCCAGGTACGGTGCACTGTGGTGAATTGTGTTATGCGAGGGGTATTGTCACAACTCCTTTCCGAGATACCGTGGTGGTATTGAGGCACATGGTGACATGATGTGGGGTTGTGTCTTGTGGGTACAGTGGTACACCTCTGATCAGAGTTTAATCTATTCGAATAGCCGTACCCGCGGTTATGGGTGAGTTGAGCAATGTTTTTCGTGATTAGTCTCACACTACTCATTAATGGTAATAATGCGTTAATTAAATTAATTCCTGGTTTGGAATGGATAATTCCTGGTTTGGAGGTTTAATTTGTTCAACTGGGGTTGGTTGTTCAAATGTGGTTGGGCCTATGCAACATGGGTGTTGTATGGTGTTTATTTAATATTGATTAATTATTCAACTGTTTTACTATTCTCTTAAATATTTATTAAATGCGGTTTTTTGCAAATGAGCTATATTATGCCATCCTTTGTTATCCTGTGCACGTGCATATTTGCTGTGTGGCTTGTTGAGTATGTTATATGCTCATTCTTGCAATATTCATTCATCAGAAGAGGAGTACTTCAGTAAAGGTGATGATCTGGAGGATTAGGCTTGTTCTGGTTAAGTTGCCTGTGGAGTGGAGTCGCCATAGCTGTTCCGTAGTTTGTTATAGTTTTATTTTCCGCTGCGTAAAATGTTATTCTTTGAGAGGAACTATCTACCTCTGTAATAATTTATGTTTGCGAATATTAAATAGTTATTCATTTGTACTCTATTATCAAAATTGTCAATGTGTGCCTCGGTTGATTCCTGGACGAGGGTTTAACACACATGTAAGCGTTTGGAATTTTGGATAGAAATTCCGGGCGTGACATTTTTGTGCACTTTGAAAGAAATAGAAGATGGTATTTCTTTTCGCTTTTTCCTTAAGGAAAGGCTTAAGTACACTTCTTGGTTTTCACGATTCCTGTAAAATCGATCTCTAGAAAGGAATTTCTGGGTTCGAGAAAAATAGGTTTTGGGAAGATATTTCTGGTGCTCCAATTTGCAAGAAACCTAGGACAAATGATATCCATAATCCTACACTTAGGCTCATGCACAAATGGATTGCTATGACTTTGTTTCCTAGGGGTGATCTGAGACTCATTAGGGGAGATGAATTAATTATCATGTTTGCCATGGTTAGAAAGATCAAAATTGCTCCTGTAAAATGTATGATAAGGCAATGGTTAGAGAGTATAAAGTTCTCTGCTCCTGTTGAGTGCACTTCTCTGATTACTCGGATAGCAAAAGGGCTAGGGGTCGTTAGCGACCAAATTGCTTTTATCTCAGCCGCTCGTCCGCATATTGATGAGGCTTATCTAGTGCAAGGGCATATTCTGAAACATGGAGTAGATGGATCTTTGATTTACTTTTCCCTGGTTGTACAAATGAAATCCCGTTGCCAAATGTGGGGTATCATTTGTACAACTGCCATGAACTAACCATTCCCCTACAGACCATAGAGGAATCTCGTGCAAGTGGAGCATACAAGGAGACATGCAACATGACAAGGAACGAATGAGAAAGTTCATTATCCTCAACACCCGTACAGATGTATGAGGCAGGATGGGCACCAACAGGGGATGCACCCGGATGGACCCAAGCTCCACGCCATAGCATCGGAGTCTCAACCTGGGCAAGTGCCAGTGAGGACCGGTGGCATGCGCCTCATGACATCCAATGGGGGGACAATCAACCCTCCAGATCAAGTGGTGTGCATCCATCTCCAAGTGAATGGCGCTTGAGTTCCTCTCGTTGGGACTTGGGTGAAATCACTAGGAGAATGGACACCCTTAATGTGCAGATGGGGGAGATCCAGTACAACCTCACGGAACACATAGCTCAAACGCAAGAATGGCAACAATCTGCTGATGCTCAGTTCGCCAACATCTACAACATGATGCAGCAACAGCACGATAACCTTCAGGCGTACTTTCGTTTTCAGGGGTTCAATCCTTATCAAGGACCCTGAGCGAAAGCCAAACTTGTATCACATTGCATATTTCCCTTTCCAATTGCATATTTGCTTTCCAATTGCATCCTATAAAACTTAAAAAAAAACAACATCAAAATTTGCAAAATAGAAAATACCAAAAACATAGGATAGGTTTGCGTCATGCTAGGTAAGACAAGCTAGTTCTCTTGGTTGAAATGATGAATAGTTGCTCTGTTTTATATCTCTGATATGGGTTCTTGGTAAGTGCTCTCTCAAAGGTTAAATATAAGTAGCCAACAATTATCCAGGAACCTGAGGTAAATGGATTGCACTTGCTGATCTAAGTCTAAGTTGTTGCGAGATATGAGATAGTAATATGAGTTGATATGATCCTGATACTAGTTTGACTTGAATTCCAGATGTTTTGTTTTTCAAAATGATAAAATTGAAAGTTCCTCTTTTGATATAAATTCCTACCAGAGCCAAAAAATATGTTATCATGGTTAAACCATATACATTTTGGTTACTTGTCATTCCATTGAACTTTGTCAAACTCTTGTGACTTGTATAGATACTTCTCATGCTCTATGATCAAGATCATACACCCACATTTATGCATATGCTAAACTCCTACACTGGGAGCTAAGCAATATTCCATTCCATTTCCATATTACCATCAAAATAAATTCTTCATGCTTTCATGTGCTTTCTTCTCCTAAAAAGAAAAAAAAAAGAAGGGAGGGAAAGGCATGGTTATGAAAAATAAAGTTATGCTCCATCAAGCATAAGCATGATGATGCAAAAAAAAATCGTAGCCATGCCCTCTCCTAATCAATAAAAGAAGGATTTTTAGGAGAAGAAAGTAAGCACAAAGGGGAAGCATTTTTCTTTTATTTTTTCCTCATATACCATTTCCACTATATACCACACACACATTTTGCACGATCTTGATCTTGAGTATGTTTAGTTATCTGCTCTAGTTTAAGTTTTTGACTCAGTAATAAATGTAAATGCAAGTATGTCATGTTTGATCCCTACCAAGCTCCACATATCAAACCTTAGAGTAGGAATCGAAAAGGCAGCATTTGGTGAGGAATTCATATTGATACACTTAGAGAGATTGAGTGAATCAATTGAGGAACTTGGCTTTCTTTTGGAAAATCATTTGAAAACTTCCGGAATAAAAGTTGAATAAAGATTGGATGATTGGTACTCTAAATTGTTGTTCTGTATTTCAACCGCCCAAGGCAAGGAGAAGCAGTGTCTCGTAGGAATCAGGGGTAAGGGTAAGCCACCGTGCCAAAGATTATTTAATCTGAGAAAGAGTACATATACCTTGCACCTGTATCTTTGAGATATGCAGCATAGTAGTAACACCTGATCAACAACCAAGTCTTTGTTTCCTTTCGTCCTTCACTCGGGACGAGCAAAGGTTCAAGCTTGGGGGGTTTTGTTGACGGTCGTTATCGATCAGTTTCGACCGTCAATATTACCAAAATAGAAGATAACTAGTGATGCTTGCAATGCATAAATATGTTAGAATAATAATATTCCACTTGCAATGCATGAATAATAATATGTTAGAATGACAATAAAGTGGAGGAGAATCGACATCAAATCAGACGATAAATCAATCGGACGATGTCGAGAACTAGACTTATGTATGAATGGGCCAAGAACTCAGAATTGACACGATGAATTGGGGCAAAATTCACAAGTCTACAAAGTGAAGCAATAGAGGAGGCCGCCAGCCGAAGATGGGCCTGGAAGGCCCAACCCATGATTCGGCCGAACCTCTGGCACCATTGAATGTAGGGTTCAGCGTGGACGTCCAGGATTGCATCCCAATGACGGTTGGAGGGCACTTCGGACAATTCCCCTTCCACAACCGTCATAACCACCTCTATATAAAGACTTCACTCTCTTCCCTTCAACACACACCTCAAGCAATAGCTCTCTGATTTCTCTCAAGTTTAGTTTAGTAGTATCTAGCTGGTGGAATAGGAATATAGTAGAAATCAGGAGTCCAGAAGCCGTCGGAAGAGTTCGGGTATGGCTCTAGCAGCTTTCCTTTCCTCTTTTGTAAGCTTTGTACTTTTATTAGAATACTCTTCTAAATACATCTATGGTATTGAAATACTTTCAAAGTATATGAGTACCTACTTTACATTATGTTCATGTTATACTGAATATACAGCTTGCTTATCTTGGAGATGCTTTGGTGCGGGTATAATGTTTGCTTATGCAATTACTCTATGTCATGACGTGATATTAGAGTAGTATTTGGTAGTTTAGACGTGGTGTTTAGATTACGGGATATCATTATTTGGGGTTATATATTGCGGATGAGAGGTGGGCCGCTGATGGTGACAGCTCAGTACGAGTATTCCTCCACGCCGGCATATAATCCTAAGTTAATTCCCTGGGAGGGTATTCCTCCGTATTTAACCCTGGTTGTATGGTCATGACGGGCTGTTGTAAGAAACTCGGCAATCAGGGGTGGCTTCTTGAAGTACCAGGAGGGCATCAGATAGAGGGTATTAGCTAGTATATCAGTTAACTAGAATGTATGTATATTATGTATATTAGAAGTATAGGAATAGATTCTCTTTCTCTTTTCTTTCCACTTAGCTCAGATAATATATTATGAGAATGAGTAGTAATGCTTGTGTGTCACTCTACCCTTGGATTATCTTAACCCCTGTTTAGAATATGATTATCATAAGTAATATATAAATTATTAGTTGAGTTCTCTCTGCATGATCTTCCCATGTGATAAAATAAATACGATACCCTTGGAATACTCTCGGGTAAAATGTTACAATGGTATATCCGTGCGCTTGTGGATGAACTCTGTAACCATAATATACCAGGAGTATTTCTGCGCCATTGCTGGGAATTATATTTCTAGTAATGTCGTTAAGAAATACCAACACTGAGCTATCTCCAACTCATTCAATGCCTTCCAACAGTAGTAAATATTTGTAGTTTTATAGTACCATTGTCATTTGGCACATCCGCATTCCGACTTGGTCAGTTGTTTTTTGTTTCAACTCCTTGCAAATATATTGAACAAAAATGCACACATTCTTGCAAAATATATGCCTCAACTATCGATCCTTCGGGGCGAGCCTTGTTTTTTACAAATGACTTCAATCTACGTAAAAATCTTTCAATGGGATACATCCATCGGTACTGAACTGGTCCACCAGCAATAGCTTCCTGGGCTAAATGAATTGGTAGATGCATCATTACATCAAAGAACGAAGGAGGAAATATTTTCTCCAATTTACATAGAGTAATAACAACTGAGGATTCAAGCTTTTTTATGTTTTTAACATCTAACTTCTTGGAGCAAATTTCTCTAAAATAGTTACATAGCTCAATTATAGCCTCACAAATATGTGGAGGTAGCACTCCACGAATGGATAATGGAAGGTATCTGTGCAAAAATGCATGACAATCATGGCATTTCATCCATGATATTTTACCATTTGTTGCATCCACATAATGTGACACTTTTGAAGAGTACCCATCCGACACTTTAATTTCCCTAAGGAATACAAAATGCTCTCTTTTCTGCTAGTGTCATTGTAGCATGCCGGACAAAATAAATACTTGCCATCATCAGTTGGAGTTGCACGAAGTTCACTCTGTATTTTCATGAGTCCCAAATCAAAGCGGGATTTAATGTTATCCTGTGTCTTTCCTTCTAGATTTAACAAGGTACCCACAATACTATCACACACATTTTTTTCTATGTGCATTCATATTTTTACTCCCGCCCTTTTGACGTTTTTATTTGGCTATAAAAGGCTACCCATCTACCCCTGCCACCTACACAGTACACACTAAGGCCCTGTTTAGATGGGACTAAAACTTGTAAGTCCCTATCACATCAGATGTTTGAAAATTAATTATAAATATTAAACGTAGACTGTTAATAAAACCCATCCATAATCTTGGACTAATTTGCGAGACGAATCTAATGAGCCTAATTAATCCATGATTAGTCTATGTGATGCTACAGTAAACATTCTCTAATTATAGATTAATTAGGCTTAAAAAATTTGTCTCGTGAATTAGCTTTTATTTATGTAATTAGTTTTGTAAGTAGTCTATATTTAATACTCTAAATTAGTGTCTAAAGACCAGGGACTAAAAGTTAAGTTCCTGGATGTAAACACCACCTAAACACACAACCAGAACCGAAGCACCTACATTTACTGCGCATACCCAGTTTGTAGGTCAAGGTAAATATTCCTGTTCCCTAGATCGATACTCCTACTCCAACCCTCCAGAAGTCCACAATCTTTAACTACTCTGTAGAGTAGATTGATTCTTTAATAATTCGACACAGCCCTAGTCCCTAGACTCCTAGAGTAGATTGATTCCAGCTAGACTCTTTATTTTTTCCACACAGTCCTAGATCGATTCCATCTCTTATTATGTGGGAGACTTCATGCCGCCGGCGTTCAGGTGGTGCGGCTGTGCCATGGTGCGGTGGTGATGCCCTGCAGCCTGCTCGCGCTGCAGTCGCTTGATCGCTACAGATCGACTTGCTCGGTTGCACGGTGCATAGATACCAACGGATCGATCTTTCATTCATTATCATGCTTACTTTTTTCCCTACTTGTGTTCTTATAAATCTTTTACTGCATATGTAATTTGTTATGTCTTCTTATCCATAGATTAATGTTCTTTAATCTTTATTTCCTCATCAGCTCCTTCTTTGATCTCTATTGGGACAGACTGCATGCTTCTGTTTATACTCGACATTTAATTCCATAGGACATTCCTTTAGATCTGTTCATATTCAGTATTTAATTTCATAGGACATTCCTTTGAATATGTTTATACTCATTTTTGCATTCCGTAGGATAACATGGTTTCCCAAGTTTGCCAACCCACCAATCAGTTGGAGAACTCGAATGACGTCACGCAACAACGGAAATGGAAGGATTCGACTCATCAACACAGATTTCGATATAATATTTGAGTTGTTTTATGGTATCCATTTATTTTTGTTTTCTTCGCATGCACGTTTGTAAATGTACAAAAACTCAAACTATATTTCCTTTTTCCTTTAAATAGGTATTAATCATCGGAGACCTCGCAGTGTTACAGTTAACACGGCACTTACAAAACTCAGAGCAAGAGGCGTACCACTAGATATTCACTTTCCTAGACAATTTGGCAAAGTATGTGGTAGGCATGCTAGCTTTAAAAGTGAGGTCACTGTTTGCGTAAGGCAGGAAGCTCCTCTCAAGGTGAAGAAGTGGAAAAACATTGAAAAAGCTTTTCATGGAACCTCGTCTTCAATCTGGACTTCGTTGATGGTCTATCAGAAACATAGCTTAGTTTTTTCATATAATTTTGTTGTCTCTTGCATTACTAATCTAGCATGACATGATGATGTAGGGGAAGTTCCCTGAGATCTCACTAGATGACTATGAATGTGTCATGGCACAAGTTGAGAGGCAGTACAATATCAGACGCTACAATTGTACAGGACCTACCGCACAACAAAAGTGCCCCCAATTCATGTTGCACCTGAAGATTGGCAGTGGTTGATTGATAACTTATGGAGTGATGAGCAATTTCAGGTACATATTTATATTTTTTACACAGTTTCATATGTTTCAATATTAATAGTTAATCAACTTTTTCATAGAAGCGAAGCAAACAAAATTCTATAAACAAATCAAAGCAAGAGATGAAGTCACTTATTGGAACAAAGTCTATAGTGCGAATAGCATCTGAACTGGTGAGAAACTTTTGACCAATTATATTTTCTATAGTTAAACTATTTTTGGCATCAAACATGTGTAATATATACTTAATTTATATGCACTGTAATTGTAGAGAAACCCTGAGACTGGTGCATGGCCTAGTGCTGTTGATGTTTGGAGAGCAATCTATATGAAGGCAAATGGGACATGGTCTATTCCCAATGGAGCAGAAATACTGGTATATATTAATATTAGTTCATTTGACAATGGGACATGGTCTATACACAATATTTAGAATTATTCGCTTACCTCTTACTCTTCAATGTGCACAGAACAATCTTGAGGAAGCAGCTGAAACACACAAGGAAAGGATTGCTGCTGCTCCAATCCCATTGGCTGAGCATTTTGCTCTGGTTCTTGGTAGAAAGCCAAACCATTCGCGTAGTGTTGGCATTGGTGCAGTCAACCAAGGGGCTAAAGAAAGGTATAGGATTCATGCACGAGCTGAGGCTGCTGACCAACGTGCTAGTGATGCACAAAACCAAGCAGCTGCATTGCTAGAAAAAGTTGAGAGATTGACATAGGCGAACAATCAATTGCGTGATGAGCTGCGGTTTCAACGTGAAGAGCTAAATTCTCAGAAGAAAACTGTTGAGGAACAAAGTGTTGATATGGAATGTTTGATGGACCAGAAGCTGGAGGAAACAATGAATAGAATGCTGGCTCACATGGGCGCTGCTGGTGCTGCTTCTTCCATTCCTTCATCCTTTACAAGTACAACAACCAACTAGGTAAGGTTACCACAAAACATTACTATTAATAGGGTTAGTTTACTTATTCAATAGATTACAATGGTCATCTCTTTGATGTTTTTGTAAATGCAGGATGTGGGAAATCGACAACATATCACTTTCATCTAGGCGAGCATCCGATGAGTCAGCATCGATATTATCTTCAATTCTTCATTTAGATGTCATTTTGATTTATATATTTAGATCAAAGTGCTCTTTCTGTTTGAGCACATTTTTCTTTCTACAATAAAGGGTATTTTTTTCAGAGTTATAAAGGGTAGTTGGAGTACTGCTAGTGCTCATTTATGTGTACTGCATTTTGCTCTACACTTTTCTTATAGCATTGTAATCTTTCATCAATAAAGGATGCTCTGAAATCGATATTTCATATGTTCTATTATTATTGTTATAGATTTGCAAGAATATATATAGTTTTCCTCGAAAATGCTTCGAGCTGTTTAGTTGGTTTCCCAAATAAAATAAAAAAAATGTAAATTGATCTATAAAACATGAAAAAAAATCAAATTGGTTAATTTGGCAAAAAGTTAATTAATTATATGAAAAATGTCACTCTTTACGTACACTATAGTGATAAGAATGCTTTGCCATACCTACAATTTTTTAACCACGAATATGTCATCTGATTTGCGGAAAAAACTAGGCAAAATTTGCTACAGGACACTTAAAAAACGTGTAATTGGCTGAGAGACACCGCAAAAACGAGACACGGTTGATGGACACTACAAAAATTGTGTAATTGGCTATAGGACACCGAAAACAATATTTTATAATATCCGGGTCAAAAGTGGTAAGAAATTTTTCGAAATGGCAAGATTGCCCCGGGCTCCATCTTCCTCCACCTGAAATCACACCAAAAGAAAAATAGCAGGGAGCAGCCGCCGGCGAGGTTGTCCACGGCAGGAGCGGGTAGCGACGACCGCGTGCCAGGAGCGGCCGATGGCGCGGAGGTGGACGCGGTCGGGGAGGGAGCGCGAGGGCGGCGGCGTGGAGCGCGAGCAGGAGGTGGCTGCGCGCGAGGCCGGCGGCGGCGAGCACGAGCAGGAGGTGGCCGTGCAGAGAAAAGAATGTTCATTCTTCTGATGAAAATCTGTGTCAACAGGAGAGGAGATCAAGCTCAGAACTACTCGATTAACACCTAGGCTCAGCCGGAGGAGGAGCAGAAGGGCGTCCACGGCGGCGGCGGCGGCGCCGGAGCGCAGGTGGAGGCCAGGGTTCTGGGATTCGGACCGAGTGGGCCGAAATTCGGTGAATTTCGCCCATTTCGGCGCGGCCCGAGACAACACTAAACCGGTCAAAAAATTTCGGCCCAATTTTTGGGGATTTTGAATAGAAGGAGCGGTGTGAAGCCAATTCCACAATAACCAGACCATTCCAAAGTATCCAGGTGATATGAATATTTCCCAAAGTCTATAGTTGAAAAACCACCTAATGTTACCTAATTAAATTGCGAAGCATCTACCTAAAATTATACTAGTGGTACCATGAGTAGAGTGTCCACTAGTTGGGGTTTTGTTTATTCTAGGGTGAACAAGGTAATAATAACAATAACAATAATAATAAGGTCATAACAAAGGTAGATAGGCATGGCTAAATAAAACAGTGATAACGCGGGAATTTGAATAAAGCGATAATGCAATAATTTAAAACAACATAATTTTATAAACTGGGATTCAATATGTTCAAGGATGATGTGACTTGCCTTGCTCGCTTTCCCAAACGTCGGCTTCAACTTCCACGAAGAGCGGATCTTCCGAAGCTGCAGCGTCTACACGACCAACGGGAAAGAAAAGGCTTTTACTCTAACAAACTCCATATAACAAGCAAAAACAAAGCACAAAAATGGGTTCTTGACTTCTTAAGGAAAAATTAGAGACTTGAACGGTCCAATTCCGAGTTCAAATGGCCAAGTTATGGCCATTTGAAGTTTATATGCTCTTTAAATGGATATTTGCGAATTTCTTCATTTAATTTTTAATTTAAAATCGGATTTATTGCGTCAGCCGAGGGGAGGGGCGCGCGGACCGGGTCCACGGGAGTGGGGCCCACGCGGCAGCCTCACGGTCCACGGTGGACCGGGTGCACGCGGCTTACGCCGGTCGGCGCCGTGGGTCCCACGCGTCAGCCGCACCCGAGGGCGCGGGCGGCTGACGGCCGGGCCCCACCTGGCAGCCGCGGGGCGCGCCCGAAGGCGGCCTCGCCGGCACGGCCGACGGGAGGCGGCGCGCCCGCGCCCCGATGGTCGCCGCCGGCGACCACCGACGCAGCGGAGCGGCGCCCGAGAGAGGGGAGGGAAGGGGGAAGCGAAAGGGGCGGTCCACGGCTCACCCCGGGTCGACGAGGACGGCGAGAACGACGACCGGAGTGGAGGAAGGCGGCGGCGCGGCTCGGGTCGACGAGGACGGCGGTGTTCCGGCGGTCGGCGGGCGAAACGGAGGAGTGGACGAGGTCGGCGAGGACGCGGCGGAGCCGAAGGAGGCGATGCCGAAGCGGGACGAGGTCCGGGGCGACGACGGCGGCGGACCGGAGCTCGGCGGCGACGGCGGAGAGAGAGGGCGACGGCGCGAGCTCGAATCCGACGGGGAGAGAGAGCGGCGAGTGGCGGAAACGGAGGAGGGAGGCACGGGGAGCGCTTATATAGCGTTGGGAGTGAGAGAGGGCGGCCGGATGAGGGGGAATCGGCCGCGGAAGATTCGGCCGCCATTGATGCGCCGGCGAGGTTCGCGGGAGTAAATCCGAACGAATCCGAGGGAGAGAGAGAGGGAAAAGAGGAGGGAAAGGGGGAGGGAATCACGGGGAGTGATTTCCCCTTCTTTATTGCGCGCGGGGACGGCGGGATGCGGCGGAATCCGCGGCGGCGGCGGCGCTAGGGCACGGGCGAGGCGACGGGGGCGGCGCGAGGTAGGGGATGACGGGTGGGCCCCACCCGTCAGCGAGGGTGGCGGGCGGGCCCGCCCGTCAGCGGCGCGCGCGCGGGGAGGGGGCCTGATGGGCCGCGGGGGAGAGGAGAGAGAGGGAGGGAGCTGGGCCGAGCCGGCCCAAGAAGGGAAGGGGGGAAAAGAAGACTTTTTAGGGTTTTTCTTTTTATAAAACCTTTTTAACTTTGTTTATTTCTTCTTAATTATTATTGGTGCTCTGAAAATTCCACTAAAATTTATTTACACATTTTAGGCTTTTAGGAAATATACAAAAATCCTCCAAGCCTTATTTGACTTTTATCTTTGCACATTCTAATTGTTGGAGGCTTTCACATGGATTTTAATTATTCTCGGCATAATTTTGAGGATGTATTTTAGAGTCGTTTTGGGACGCGACAAACCTACCCCCCTTAAACGGAATCTCGACCCCGAGATTCGGAAGAACTGGCGAAGAGATCGGGATGGGCTGCCTTCAGCTCGTCTTCACGCTCCCAGGTAGCTTCTTCTTCGGCGTGGTTGCTCCACTGGACCTTGCAAAAACGGATTACCCGGTTCCTGGTCCCGCGTTCCATGGTGTCCAGGATTTTCACTGGCCTCTCCACATAGGTCAAGTCTTCGCGAACTTCAATTTGCTCTGAGTCGGCCTGCTCGGATGGCACTCGAAGACATTTCTTGAGTTGCGACACATGGAACACATCATGCACGTTGCCCAAAGAGGCGGGCAGCTCCAGCCGATATGCGACTTCTCCGCGCCGAGCAATGATACGGAAAGGACCCACATACCGAGGTGCGAGCTTCCTCTTTGTCTGAAACCTGTGTACACCTCGCAATGGCGTGACCCGAAGATACACAAAGTCATCCACTGCGAATTCCAGATCACGGCGACGGTTATCTGCATAACTTTTCTGCCGGGACTGTGCCACCTTTAGATTATCCCGAATGGTTCTGACCTTCGCTTCAGCTTCTCTCAGGATATCGGTCCCGAACACTTGGCTTTCGCCAGCTTGGTCCCACAATAGCGGTGTCCGGCACTTGCGCCCATACAACGCTTCATAGGGTGCCATTTGTATGCTGGCTTGATAGCTGTTATTGTAGGAGAACTCGGCATAGGGGAGACTCTTATCCCAGGTCTTCCCGAAATCTAGGACACATGCGCGAAGCATATCTTCTAGAATCTGATTTAGACGCTCGGTCTGTCCATCTGTCTGCGGGTGATACGCGGTGCTGAAATTTAATCGGGTACCCAGCTCTTCTTGGAGCTTCTTCCAAAAGTGAGAGGTGAATTGGCTTCCCCGATCAGATACGATTTTCTTGGGAACGCCATGGAGACTCACGATCCTAGCGAAGTAGAGCTCGGCTAGTTTGTTCCCTCCATAGGTGGTCTTCACAGGAATAAATCGGGCTACCTTGGTTAATCGATCCACAACTACCCATATAGAATCATATCCACCTTGGGTTTTTGGAAGTCCGGTGATGAAATCCATCCCAATTTCATCCCATTTCCATTCCGGTACTTGGAGAGGTTGGAGAAGCCCGGCCGGTCGTTGGTGCTCTTCCTTGACACGCTGGCACACATCACAAAGGGCCACGAACTCTGCAATTTCTCGCTTCATACTAACCCACCAGTATTTCTCCTTCAAGTCTAGATACATCTTCGTACTGCCAGGGTGGATGGAATAAGGACTTTCGTGAGCTTCCTGAAGTATCAGCTGTTTAAGTTCTCTGTTATCTGGAACGCATACCCGATTTCCGTTCCATAGGGTTCCGTGTTCATCCTCTGTGAAACCAGCGGCTTTACCCTGTTTCATATTCCTGAGGAGTCCATGCATGTCCAGGTCATTCTTCTGAGCCTCGCGGATTTGATCGAGCAAGGTGGGCTTGGCTTCCAACGCAGCCAAAAATCCGCGACCAACTATGCTTAGGTTCAGGGCTTCCATCTGTTGATTAAGTTCGGGTGGAACGCCACGGATGTTAAGAGTGTTGCAATGGCTTTTTCGACTTAGGGCGTCGGCGACCACGTTGGCCTTACCAGGATGATAGTGACTTCCCACATCATAATCCTTGATGAGTTCTAACCATCTCCTTTGCCGAAGATTCAGATCCGACTGGGTGAAGATGTATTTCAAACTCTTATGATCAGTATATATTTCATAGCGATTCCCAATGAGATAGTGCCGCCAGATTTTTAGAGCATGAACCACAGCGGCTAACTCCAAATCATGGGTAGGGTAATTGCCTTCATGAGGCCGTAGCTGGCGTGAGGCATAGGCCACCACATGACCGTCCTGCATGAGCACGCACCCCAATCCTTGGCGCGAAGCATCATAATACACCACGAAATCCTTGCGAGTATCTGGCAAGATTAGCACTGGTGAGGAAACCAGCTTTTCTTTGAGAGTTTGGAACGCCTTTTCACATTGCGGGCTCCACACAAACTTCTCTTCTTTCTTCAACAACTGTGTCATGGGTCGAGCGATTTTGGAGAAGTTCTCGATGAACCTCCGGTAGTATCCTGCCAAACCTAAGAAACTGCGGACTTGAGTGACTGTCTTGGGTTGCTTCCAATCGGTGACAGCGGTCACTGTTTCGGGGTCCACAGCAACTCCTTTAGCAGATATCACGTGCCCTAAGAATTTGACTTCGGACAACCAGAACTCACACTTGCTAAGTTTGGCATACAATTGATGTTCACGCAACTTTCCCAACACCAGACGGAGATGGTGCTGATGATCTTCCTCTGATTGTGAGTATATCAGAATGTCATCAATGAAAACCACGACAAACTTATCCAAGTATTCCATGAACACTTTGTTCATTAAGTTCATGAAGAAGGCAGGTGCATTGGTTAAACCGAACGACATCACCGTGAATTCATACAGTCCGTATCGCGTGGTGAATGCGGTCTTAGGAATATCTTCTTCACGAATACGTAATTGGTGATATCCGGAACGAAGATCGATCTTGGAGAATACAGTGGCACCTTTAAGCTGATCGAACAGATCATCGATTCGGGGAAGAGGGTACTTGTTTTTGATGGTGACTTCATTGAGAGCTCTGTAGTCAACGCACATCCTCTTCGTCTTGTCTTTCTTCTCCACAAAAATCACAGGAGCACCCCAGGGGGAAGTACTCGGGCGTATATACCCCTTTTCTTTCAACTCTTCCAACTGTTTCTTGACTTCGGCCAGTTCATTTGCTGCCATACGGTAGGGTCGCTTGTACAGAGGAGTGGTTCCTGGAGCAAGATCTATCCGGAACTCAATCTCTCGCTTGGGCAGCATACCGGGTAGTTCTTCCGGAAACACATCTCTGAACTCTCTGACGATGGGGATTTCTGACAGTCCAATCTGATGCAGTTCTGAACTTCTGACAGAGGTTGGGGATGCAAAGAAAACAACCGGTTGTTCCGGCCCTCGGTACAGAGTGACGGTGCGTCTCGCGCAATCCACTACTCCTTGGAATTGAGCCAACCAATTCATCCCAAGGATCACATCCAAGTTCTTGGTGTCTAGCAGAATCAGATCCGAGGGAAAAGGAATCCCCTGAATTTCTATAGGGACGGCAGGGCTATAATACTTTGCTGTCATAACCCCTCCAGGGGTGGTGATGAGCAGAGGGTTCCTAAGCCTTTCTACCCCCAACTGATTTCTCCCCACGAATGGCACAGATATAAACGAGTGGGAAGCTCCAGAGTCGAACAAAATGGTAGCAGGGATGGAATGAATGAGGAACGTACCAACGATGACGTCTGGAGTTGTCAGCACGTCCTCGGCCGTCACGTGGTTCACACGACCCCGAATGACATCCTTCCCACCATTGTTGGAGCGGGGAGGCGCTTGGCCTTGCTGGCGCCTCGGCTTTGGGCATTTATCCGCAAAGTGCCCGGGCTCGAAGCAGTTGAAGCACAGACGCTGCGGACCTTGAGCGTCCCTGCGGCCTTGACCAGGCTGCACAGTTGGCGTAGGTGGACGGGGCGCACGAGTCCCTTGTTGATTCTGCTGCTGCTGCGGCTGTGGGACGCGCACCACGAATTGAGGTCGAGGCGCGGGGCGAGGTTGCTGCTGCTGCTGCTGCGAGGAGGATCCCCCTGGATAGGGATTGGTGTAGCGGACCCTTTGGTTGGCACCCTGTTGATTGCGGAAATTCGCCAAGCGGCGCTTGTGCGACTCCAGTTCCTTGTGCTTGGCTTCCAAGCAGATGCTCTTGTCCACCAGACGTTGGAAATCCGGATAGTCCCCGGAGACTAGACGGACGGACAGCTCAGGGTCCATTCCTGCCAAGAAATTCTCTTGCTTCTCCTCATCTTCCCGCACATCCTCCGGAGCGTAACGGGCCAGGTTGTTGAACTCATGCAAATACTCCATCACGGAGCGGTTGCCCTGCTTCAACTCTCGGAACTCCCTTTTCTTAAGGGCCACGACTCCGGCGGGCACATGGGTTCTCCGGAAAGCGGCGGTGAAGCGAGCCCAAGTGATAGGTTGCCCCTCTGGCTGCGTAGCCTGGAAATGGTCCCACCATAGAGATGCGGGCCCCTGCAGCTGGTGGGCGGCGAAGATGACTTTCTCCTCATCGCTGCACTGCACAATGTCTAGCTTTTTCCCCACGGCATGCAACCAATCCAACGCATCCACGGGGTTGTTGGAACTAGAGAAGGTAGGTGGGCGGATGCGGAGGAACTCAGCGAGTTTAGAGTGTTGGGGAGGTGGTGGTGGAGCATTATGTTGTGGCGGATTTTGGAGGTGGTGGAGGAAAGCAGTCATCATGTTGGCCTGCTGGGCGAGGATTTGGGTGAGAATGGCGTTGGTATCTGGTGGTGGTGGTGGAGGCGGAGGAGGAGGTGGAGGTGGGTTGCCCTGGTGGTTGTGGTTGCTGCCTTCGAGTTGGTTGCCATCACCGGTGTTAGCACTTCTCCTGGTCGTCACCATCTGAAAACCCCACACAGAACCAGCAAACAGAGGGAGAAGCTGACAATTAAAGCTAACCACCCACGACTACCATAATTCTTAAATTTATTACTGCTATTAAATTGGTTCATTAAAGTTCAAGTTGCTTAGGCAAATAAAATAAAGACAGGCTCCGACACAGTTATGCCACACACCGGCATAACCATGCCCCACACGTCCCAACAAGAAGACAAACGAGGAAGAACACTCGCGCAAGCCTACTAACTGCTCGTCTACCGCTGCGATGGGCCAGGACGGAAGGTGAGCAACAGCGCATCCTCCGTGCTACCAACGCCGGAGGTTTCCCCCTCCTGGGGAACCACGGGCGCGGGCTCGGCACGAGGGGTCTCGATGAAGCAGGTCCACGCCAGGGACTGACGAACAAGCTCGGGCCTGGAGGTGCTCTTGCGGGCGGTGATCTTCTGGCTGCGGCAGACGCGGCGGCGCTTGGGGCGACAGACCTCTCCCTGGGCGATCTTGAGCTGATGCAGCTGCGCCTCCACCGCGTCCAGGTCCTTCTGGAGCTGCAGGTTCTCCTGACGCAGCTCCAGGATCTTCAAGTTGTTCTCGACCATCCCACGGCGCACCATCTGATGGAAGTCGATACGAGCCGCGTCGTACGCCTCCACCATGCGCGCCAGGTGCACGATGGTAGCGTCATCCTCCGAGCTAGCATCCCGGAAGGTGGCGTAGTCGCGGGCTCCTCCGCGACGAGGGTGGTAGCGATAGGGCGAGTGCTGCAACTCGTCCGGGTAGCGCTGGTGAAGAGTGCCGATGGCGAGGAGAGCGGCGCTCTGGCAAGCGGCGGGGAAGGAATCTCCACCCGCGGTGACTGCCAGTGAAGTCCGCTCGGGAGAGCCAGAGAGGATCACTGCAGTAACCTCCCAACCAGCGTGGGGCTCTGCATCGTCACCCTCCTGCTCCGGAAGCGGCCTGGCCTGGTAGTCCACTCCATGCGGATACCCCAGGACCACGCACATGCCCCGCAGCTCCAAGACGAAGCCAGTCATGTCCAAACCACGACGGGTGACGCTGCCGGCCATCTACAAACAAAAACAAAAAGAAAAACAACATTTTAAAGATCAGATTTTGGCGATAAATGAAGCAGCAAGACAGAGAGAGACTAGACAGTTTTCACAAATAACAAAGGATTTTTATTTTTGAAAGTATTGCTAAGGCTTGGGATCTAAGGCTCGTCCTAGGGTCAAGGGGGCTCTGATACCAACTTGTCACGACCGGAAATAACCCAACGGGCGTTCCTGACGTGCGTGCATTAATCCTTGTCCCAGGAGGCAAGGTACACCAAAAGTTGATACAATTCAGAGTTTAACAAGCGGAAGCGTAAATAGTTAATTTATTACATAGGCGACGAAGGCCCAGCACACACAAAGACAAACGAGAAGCAGCGGAAGACTAGGGCGACGACCACAGGCGCTTGACGGCAGGCACGAGCTAGACACCAAATCCTTCATCCTCCAGGAACTCCTCTTCTGGGGTTTGGGAAAAATTGAGCAAGACTGAGTACAACCACCGTACTCAACAAGACACACCCACAAGTGCAGAGTAAATGCAAGGGAGTACAAAGGAGTTATACTATAAAGGGTTAGGGTTGCAGTAAACAGCATTTAAAGATATTTAGTTGCTCAAAGCTATTTTGTAAACACGATTCTAGAACTATACAATGTTATTAATCAAGGCCGTGAACCCACACAAACCTGCCTTAACCCAAGGCCTATGATGATTCAGACCGAACTGGCAACCCGACCCTGGGTCCCAGCTCGTCCTAAGCCAACCCAGGCCAACCATTCCACATTTTAGTTGTTAAGCAGGTTTTAAGAATTAAAACACTAACTTGGGTACATTGCTCGGCTTGCCCATAACCGAGGGCGCGGCTATTCGAATAGATTATACTCTGATCAGAGGTGTACATCTTTACCCACAAGACACATCTTCCTCACGTGCAACCACGTGCCACATACCACCATGGTATACAGACAGAAGACGTGACATAGTTTCCAACCCATCCTAGCCATAGACAAGAGTACCGACCCAATCCTACCTACGGCCGGAACCCCCGGGACAGGCAGGCAGGACTGAGCCCCTAGCAGCAGGACACCGGCCCTGTGCCATGACATCTCGACTACCGGGCCGCAGCTCGTGTAGCCTTCATCTGCCCTGGAGAATGTCCATCGACCCCCGACTTCATCCATCTCCATCCGTGTACTTTTGTTTATAACCAGACTGAGCCACAAACTAAGCCTTACCCACTAGACATGTGGAAGTACGGTAGTGCTTTGCAACAGAGGCCCGAAGACCGGTCCTTATATGGCCGAGGTGCTACTATCAAAACCATGCACCCCGAGCCCAGCCTAAAACCATTTTAGTGATTTTGAATAGAAGGAGCGGTGTGAAGCCAATTCCACAATAACCAGACCATTCCAAAGTATCCAGGTGATATGAATATTTCCCAAAGTCTATAGTTGAAAAACCACCTAATGTTACCTAATTAAATTGCGAAGCATCTACCTAAAATTATACTAGTGGTACCATGAGTAGAGTGTCCACTAGTTGGGGTTTTGTTTATTCTAGAGTGAACAAGGTAATAATAACAATAACAATAATAATAAGGTCATAACAAAGGTAGATAGGCATGGCTAAATAAAACAGTGATAACGCGGGAATTTGAATAAAGCGATAATGCAATAATTTAAAACAACATAATTTTATAAACTGGGATTCAATATGTTCAAGGATGATGTGACTTGCCTTGCTCGCTTTCCCAAACGTCGGCTTCAACTTCCACGAAGAGCGGATCTTCCGAAGCTGCAGCGTCTACACGACCAACGGGAAAGAAAAGGCTTTTACTCTAACAAACTCCATATAACAAGCAAAAACAAAGCACAAAAATGGGTTCTTGACTTCTTAAGGAAAAATTAGAGACTTGAACGGTCCAATTCCGAGTTCAAATGGCCAAGTTATGGCCATTTGAAGTTTATATGCTCTTTAAATGGATATTTGCGAATTTCTTCATTTAATTTTTAATTTAAAATCGGATTTATTGCGTCAGCCGAGGGGAGGGGCGCGCGGACCGGGTCCACGGGAGTGGGGCCCACGCGGCAGCCTCACGGTCCACGGTGGACCGGGTGCACGCGGCTTACGCCGGTCGGCGCCGTGGGTCCCACGCGTTAGCCGCACCCGAGGGCGCGGGCGGCTGACGGCCGGGCCCCACCTGGCAGCCGCGGGGCGCGCCCGAAGGCGGCCTCGCCGGCACGGCCGACGGGAGGCGGCGCGCCCGCGCCCCGATGGTCGCCGCCGGCGACCACCGACGCGGCGGAGCGGCGCCCGAGAGAGGGGAGGGAAGGGGGAAGCGAAAGGGGCGGTCCACGGCTCACCCCGGGTCGACGAGGACGGCGAGAACGACGACCGGAGCGGAGGAAGGCAGCGGCGCGGCTCGGGTCGATGAGGACGGCGGTGTTCCGGCGGTCGGCGGGCGAAACGGAGGAGTGGACGAGGTCAGCGAGGACGCGGCGGAGCCGAAGGAGGCGATGCCGAAGCGGGACGAGGTCCGGGGCGACGACGGCGGCGGACCGGAGCTCGGCGGCGACGGCGGAGAGAGAGGGCGACGGCGCGAGCTCGAATCCGACGGGGAGAGAGAGCGGCGAGTGGCGGAAACGGAGGAGGGAGGCACGGGGAGCGCTTATATAGCGTTGGGAGTGAGAGAGGGCGGCCGGATGAGGGGGAATCGGCCGCGGAAGATTCGGCCGCCATTGATGCGCCGGCGAGGTTCGCGGGAGTAAATCCGAACGAAACCGAGGGAGAGAGAGAGGGAAAAGAGGGGGGAAAGGGGGAGGGAATCACGGGGAGTGATTTCCCCCTCTTTATTGCGCGCGGGGACGGCGGGATGCGGCGGAATCGGCGGCGGCGGCGGCGCTAGGGCACGGGCGAGGCGACGGGGGCGGCGCGAGGTAGGGGATGACGGGTGGGCCCCACCCGTCAGCGAGGGTGGCGGGCGGGCCCGCCCGTCCGCGGCGCGCGCGCGGGGAGGGGGCCTGATGGGCCGCGGGGGAGAGGAGAGAGAGGGAGGGAGCTGGGCCGAGCCGGCCCAAGAAGGGAAGGGGGGAAAAAAAGACTTTTTAGGGTTTTTCTTTTTATAAAACCTTTTTAACTTTGTTTATTTCTTCTTAATTATTATTGGTGCTCTGAAAATTCCACTAAAATTTATTTACACATTTTAGGCTTTTAGGAAATATACAAAAATCCTCCAAGCCTTATTTGACTTTTATCTTTGCACATTCTAATTGTTGGAGGCTTTCACATGGATTTTAATTATTCTCGGCATAATTTTGAGGATGTATTTTAGAGTCGTTTTGGGACGCGACAAAACCTTTGTGCGAAATTGGCAAAACTGGAGACCAGGGGCGATCTGACCGGCATTGCGCGGCCGGTCTGACCGCTGACCAGGGGCGGTCTGATCGGCCACGTGCCACTGGTCTGACCGGCCACCCCGGGCGGTCTGACCGGCCTTGCACGGCCGGTTTGACCGGTTCTGGACATAGCGCTGGGGGGCACGCCGCAATTGATTCAAAGGTAGAAATAATTGTGAATTCAGACATTTGTGCCCATGAGACAGAAGAAGATTGGAGAATTCCTTTGATTAGATATTTGAAAGATCCTACACTTAAGGATGATCGGAAAATTTGACAGCAAGCGTTCAAATATACATTGCTTGATGAAGATTTATATCACCGAAATATAGATGGAGTCTTATTGAAGTGCTTAGATGAAGATCAATCTAAAGTGGCTATGGAAGAGGTGCATGAAGGAATTTGTGGAACTCATCAATCGGCCCACAAGATGAATTGGTTGCTTAGGAGAGCGAGGTTCTTTTGACAGAGGATGATTGAAGATTGTTTCAAATACTGTAGGGGATGCGAAGCTTGTCAACGGTTCGGCAATGTTCAATTGGTGCCCGCCGCCGCGTTGAACACTATCATCAAACCATGGCCGTTCCGAGGTTGGGCTTTGGATTACATTGGTCAAATTTATCCTTTGTCATCAAAGTGGCATAGGTTCGTGCTAGTTGCTACGGATTACTTCACCAAGTGGGCCGAAACCGTGCCGCTCAAGAATTTGACTCATACGGAGGTAATTGACTTTATTTTGAAGCATATTATCCATAGTTTCGATATTCCGCAAACATTAACTACAGATCAAGGCGCTTCTTTTATGTCTAAGGAAGTGAAGAGTTTTGCCGAATCTTATGGTGTTAAATTGTTGAGTTCTTCTCCTTATTACGCTCAGGCTAATGGACATGCCGAGTCGAGTAATAAGACGTTGTTGAAGCTAGTAAAGAAGAAGATTGAGGAACACCCAAATAAGTGGCATGAAGTGCTTTCCGAAGAATTGTGGGCGCATAGGATATCTAAACATGGTGCCACCAAAGTCACTCCTTTTGAGTTGGTTTATGGTCAAGAAGCCGTTTTACCGGTTGAGGTAAATCTTGGTTCTCTTCGTTATATCAAGCAAGATGATTTGTTAAGTGAAGATTACAAGACATATGGGAGACAACCTTGATGAAGTCATCGATAAGCGCTTGAAGGCTTTGGAAGAAATAGAGAAAGAGAAGAAGAGGGTGGCCAAGGCGTACAACAAAAGGGTGAAAGCAAAGTTGTTTCAAGTTGGAGACTTGGTTTGGAAGACAATTTTGCCTTTGGGTACTCGATCTAGGTAGTTCGGTAAGTGGTCTCCTAGTTGGGAAGGTCCTTATCGAGTGTGCAGCATTGTTCGAGGGAACGCGTATTTTTTGGAGACACTTCAAGGAGAGCGTTTTCAGCGAGCAATCAACGGGAAATACTTGAAGAAATACTTCCCGAGCGTTTGGCAAGACGCTTAGGAAGTACTATGGCCGGTAATTGAATTATCGTCCTAAGACCAAAAACATGTTCTGTGCTTTTAGATTCACGTTGTTCATAAAAAAGCTAAGGGGAGGGGGCATGTGTTTACATCCAAATTTGGCACCTAGGAGTAAAATAGGAAAAATTGCCAAAGTTTGGAAGTCTGCCAGTTTCCTCCGAGTGGGCCGGTCTAACCGGCATGTGTTGAACGGTCAGACCGCCGGTTGAGGGCCAGTCAGACCAGCGGTGTGTGGCCGGTCTGACCAGCAGGGTCCAAGTCCGAGTGTGTTTTGTCGGGTCTCGAAGTTTCCTTGCTCGGGAAGGCATGTTTCGGGTTTCCTTTGGATTCTATCTCGAGTTAGACGTGGAGGAGGGCCTGTAGAGGGCAAGACCAACCCCTATATAAGGGATATGGCCAGTTCAATTGTAACTAATCAATCTACAATCAATCAATCGAATCGTTTTTCATATTGCTTTTAGTTTTTGCTTTAGTTCGTCCATCTTTGTCGATTTGCGCCGTAAATCGTTCGCCGCCGCTGCGAGAGTGCGACATCTCTTTGTAGGTTTGTCCTGAAAACCTTCCGTTTTGCCCACGAGACGGGTAATTATCTAGAAATCGGCTCCGCTAGCCAGTTTAGTTGTCAAAACCCATCTTGGTCTAGTTTTTGCTAGATTGAGGTGGTTGGCGACTCTAGGATCACCGCAAGGCGTAAGGTGCTGCGATCGTGGTTGTCAACTTGTCACAAAAAGTTGCCAACAGTAGTCTAGCATACAAAGATGGGGAAAAGAAGAAGATAACATGGATGATGAGAAATAGCACACCCAAAGATGGGGAAAAGAAGAAGATAACATGGATGATGAGAAATAGCACACCGTGGAGAGGAAGCCGATGAGGACTTGGCGCGGTGGAGGAAAAGAAGCTGCGCGTTCGAGGTGTGAGCTCACCGCTGGTGCCTACACCTGATTCGCCGCCGCCTTGTGGTTCGCCGCCCGAACTACCTCATGCCATCTCCCGACTCCCGAGAGGATCGAGGTGGACGGCCGGAGGGAGAAATTGGAAGTGTTAGAGTATATGGATAGGTCGTATTGTATCCGGTTTGTTATGGTAAGATAGTATTAGTTACCATCTCTATCTCTTTGAGTTTACTTAGATCCAATTCACGTAAGCTATATATACTGCCCATGAGGCTCAATACAATATGTTCAATATTCGCAGTATTTCCTCTCTCCCTATACTATTCAACATGGTATAGAGCATACAATCATCTCTCTCATGCTTCCACCGCTGTCTCTCCCGGGAGGGTTCTGGTCTCCTAGGGGTGGCCACCATTTTGGATTTTTTTTTCGGCCATCCTCCGTCGATCGGGATTGATCTGTTCGAGAGTCAAGCAGCAACAATGAAATCCTCGGGTCATCATTGTCCTGCCGTATCCATCACATCCGCACCACAGGGGGACTGGAGCCTCGTCATCGATGCGGCTCTGCTTCCCCACACGGCGGCACGCAGTCCCGTTCTTGCTGTTCTCCACCGACGCCGGTAGGACAGGAGCCCCGTCCACTGCAGCGTGTGGATCTCCATGGATGGCATTGTCGACCTCTACCTCTCCATGGACTCCGTCGACCTCCTCCACCTGACCTCTGCTCCGAGCCACTGCCGGGTGTCCTCTGGATCTGGAGGCCATCATTGCGACTCCGTCACCATCGACAGGGACCCGCCACCCACCGTCCGCCAAGGCGTTTGAAGCATCTAGGCCCCCGGTGTTAATTTTGGTAATTAATGATAAGCGCTAATTGTGGACTAACCGTTGTCTTTGAGATAATATTTTAAGTTAGGTCCACGTCATGTGTGCGCATGGATGACGATCGATGGATTAAAATTGACGGCGCAAAGCAAAGAGAAAGAAGACGGTAAAACTAGCGCTTTAATTTAGAATTGATCGAGGTGTAGGGCGATCAAATTTGCTAGTTTATTTTCTAGTTTCGCCGTACTATTAAGAGGGGTAATGACCTAGCAAAGAGATGATTGAATTGCCACATTAAGTCATTGCATTTTCACTTGTGCTCACATTTTCATCACACACACAAAAATCTCTTTGCACCTTCACTGGGTTCGGCCTGACCAGGGGCGGTCAGACCGGCCACATAGTGGCGGTCTGACCGGCGTGCCCTGGCCGGTCTGACCGTCCCCAAGCGGGCGGTCTGACCGGCGCATAAGACCGGTCTGACCGGCGGCACATGCCCGGTCAGACCGGCCCCCTGGAGGCCGAGATGATGCTGCTCGGGATGGCCGATACAGAGCCGACGGAGCCGTAGTCGGTCAGACCGAGCCGATGGCGGTCTGACCGCCCACTCAACGCCGGTCTGACCGGCCAGGCCGATGGGGCCCTCTGACAGCACTTCAACGGCTAGTTTTCTAGCCGTTGCAGAGTAGCACGGTTTGACCGACCACATATCTCCGGTCAGACCGGTAGAGCACAAAGTTGGGGGATTTCCCCCCCAACGGCTAGTTTTGGTGGGTGGGAGTATAAATACTCCCTCACCAGCAGCAAGGGGACTCTCTTGGCATCAAATTCAATTGCATACACCCCTTGCACCTCTCTCACACTCACTTGAGCTTTGTGTTCATCCATCTAGTGTGGTAGAGGGTTGATTAGCCAAGAGTCAAGTGCATTTGCTTCCATTGTAGAGCTAGTGTGGCACTTGATCATCTCCACGCCGGGTCATTGCTTGTTACTCTTGGAGGTTGCCGCCTCCTAGACGACTTGTGGAGAAGTTGCCCGGTGACCTCTCCGAGAAGATTGTGGAGGAGGCCCGGTGCGGGTTTGTGAGTGGTTTGGAGTTCACCACCTTCGGAGTAAAGGAAGAACTACCCTAGTGATCGAGGCTTGGGTAGTCCTCTCCGTGGGCCGGCTCCCGCCTTGCCCACCCCTTGACGAAGGTTGCGTGCGGTGGCTTCGTGGTTGAGCAGTGGAGTTGGGCTCGCCTCAACAGGGAGTAGGAAACCGGCGAGTTTCCGAACCTCGGTGAAAAATCTCTTGTCTCCTTGTCTCATTTGATTGTCGCATTTACATTTGTGCAATTTACTTTTCTAGAGACAAACTTGAGATCATATCACCCTAGGATTGCTAAACATTGACATAGGAGTGTGATTTACTTTCCTAGAGATATAATTGAGCCACTATTACCCTAGGTTTGCAAAACATAACTTAGTTGCTTAGTTAGAGTTGACCCTCACCAAGCCTAGCAACTTAGGTTAGTTTTGATTAGGTGTCATTTAGTTTTAAATCGCCTATTCACTCCCCCTCTAGTCGACATCTCGATCCTACAGCGTTGGCCTCGGCTCCCACCACCGGCCTCTGCTCCTGCTACCCCGGCTTCTTCCCTGCGCGACGCACGCGGATCATCATCATGGCGACGCCATCCTCCGCGCACCCAGGGTCCCCAGCCCTAGGGTCCTCATCGGGCGTCGGAGCCCGCCGCCCCTTCTCCACGACTTTCGTCGCCATCGCCCCCACCTGTGACATCCTGGCCCAATACGATGAGGCATGTGTAGCTCATGAGAGCTGTGTGCACTTGTTTAGTACCACCTTGCTAGTTTAGCAAGGGTGGAACCAACTTATAAGGACTCTTCCCTCCAACCATACCACTTTCGGGTTAATCCTTTTACACAAAGCAAGGAAGAAAGTGTAAGTGGGGTGGTATGTGTAAGTGGGTCCACCCATCGGATGGGCTGGCTACGCGGTTCTGGAGGGAGGGTTGTTACAAATGGTACCAGAGCCCACACTTGCAGTCCTCCAACCATATCACTCTCGGGTACCTTTTACACAAAGCGTGGGCCCACTCGTTGGATGGGTTGGCTACGTTGGATGGGTTGGCTACGTGGTTGCTGCCGACGCTGGCCTTCAGGCCGGTCCATTTTTTTTTGGACATTCTTAGCCATGGCAAAGAAATTCACATGGACATATATTTCAGTGACCTAAAAAATTGTATTTCCACTAGCGGCCTCAACAAGAAAGTATTTGACTTGAATGTTATAATAAATGAAAATAATCTCAGGGAGTAATATCAATGAGAACAAGTATTAGTACCAACAATAGACAATTGAGAAAAATAATAAAAAAAATATCAGTTGTTATACACAAAAACACAATATCAGTGGGCTGCTAGCTGAGAAGATGCCAAGATGGGTCTGATTGGTAGCGAATTGGGTCAAATGGTTTGTCTATCACGGCAGGTTAGCCTACTAGACTGTTTTCCTTTTCTTAGGCCAACTTTTAGCACTTCATTATGGGAGGCTATCCATCTGACCACAAAGCCTTTTGTCAACACAAGTTATAATATCACTATGAGGTTTATACATTTGTTAAAATGAAAAAAAAAGCAATTACGTTGTTATTCTTGCTTTTGTTGTAACGCTTCAAAGTCAATTCAGCAAAACGTATGATCTGCTCTCGATACTTTTTATCACACTCTACTGGATCATCGTCCGAGTCATAGGTTTCATGCCAATTTCTTTCCACAGCATCCATGAAGTCACTGACCAATGACTCATATGACGAAGAATCTGGATTTCCATTTGAATTCATAATATTGACCTCATATATATGATGCATCCAATTTCCAATTTCAATAATAGTTTCAGCATGAAGCTAAAAGGTGATCATTTAGGACAGTAAAAATGTATATGTAGCCTCAAGCATAAAACAATTCTAACAAACTTCACTCTCAAGCATAAAAAAAAATTCAATCATGTGATATGTAGGTATCATTATGACTAAACTGCGCTACTAAGCATGAACCGATGATTTTTTTTCATTATAATATGTCAATGGCAGAAGTAGAATTTATAGATGGGGTATTGGTATTGTAAAATAATTTCTAACTACATTTTGTTAAGAAAAAAAAATATATGTTATGCCTAAGTATAGCTATTAAATTGGTGGAAATGGATCGCTCAAGTCATAAAGGACAACATATCGAAGACATCGAAAATTAATAGGTTAAAGGAGAGCTATTTTGTTAAGAAAAAAAATTGTATGTCATCCACAAAAGAAAAATGATTTAGTAAAACTGAAGAAAAAGGAAGTAAAGAAGAAAACAGTAGACAGGTGCACATATGCTTTGCCACCTCGAGGAACAATACCCTCAGCGGTATTCTTCGCATCCTATATAAGTAGCTATTCGGTCGTCAAGTTGTCTCAGTTGCAGCTTTGAAGAATCCTAGGCCCTGTTTAGATCTCATCTTAAAACTTTACATCATATCACATTGAACGGTTGAACACTTGCATGAAGTATCAATATAGGGTAAAATAATAACTAATTGCATAGATTGCGACTAATTTGCGAGACGAATCTTTTAAGCCTAATTGCTCCATGATTTGACAATGTGGTGCTACAGTAACCATTTGCTAATGACAAATTAATTAGGCTTAATATATTCATCTCGCGGTTTAGTGACGAATTTTGTAATTAATTTTTTTATTAGTGTCTGAATACCCCATGCGACACCCTATATAATATTCGATGTGACAACGCCAAAACTTTACGCTCCTGGATCTAAATACCCCCCTAGATGTAGGCAGTGGCCATCTACTCTGGCATGCTTACATGATATCTGAGGAAAGTCCTCCCCAACAGTATGATTCACTTATGATCTCTTGTTCATTGTGTTTATAAACATTATGTCAAGTTGATGCAATCAAAATTCCGTCCTTGAAAATATTTTAAAAAATGCTAAATGAAGCCAGTGAGCCGGCACTTTAGGCAATCAAAGATGATATTGTCATGTTTGAAAGTTGAATGCAACCAAAATGATTTTCTACTGCTGGTCAACTATTTGAAATCAAAGTTGAATGCCCATATAGGGCCATAGGGGACCTTCTATCATTCTGAAATATAGTGTTAAATTTATAATTTTGTGATACACATTCTCTTGAATTTGTAGTTTTGTGATAGATACCTGTACTTTTTTTTTAAATCTACTCTTTATAATTCTATATATGCGTTTGTTGATACATTGCAATGTATGGACGCTCGGTTATATTGTTCTCATTTTATGTTAATTAGATTCCTAAAATATATATAGTTTGATTGGTATTAAATGTTGTCAAAATATTTATCAAATATCATCGTAGCATTATCATGAGCATATTAATAGTCAAAAAGCAATAGGGGGAATTCCTCCCATCAAAAGAGTAGGGGAATTCCTCATATCAATCAAAAGCACTAGGAGTGTCAAATTCAAAGACATATTTTTGGACCTATTTTTGGCACTATCCAAACCGAATTCATCCCTAAGTGTGATGTCCTATGCATAACGTTGCAAACATAGAATATAATATAAAATGAGCTTGATTAAAATCATGTCAGAAAATCTTCTTACACTGGGCTATCAGGAGGGCTCTTGCAGTGATCATAAGGTGAGTGGCTCAAGCGCTTGGAAGCAAGGGAAAGCTCAGGACATCACAATAATGAAAAACTTATTTTCACGCAAGGAACTGTGTGTGCACAGATAGATGTTAGAATGTAAAGTGAATTGTCCATATTTTCTTATCAGCTTAAGCTTTTAGGTTGAACTGGTCGGTGCATATAACCTAATAATAGACTTGTGAAATAAGGTGACGTAGATCACTGTCTCCAACTCCCTTGTCTTCGCAATCGTACATACGCCTACATCTAAAAAGGATATGAATATTTAGAACAATGATATCCTGTAGATTAAGTTACAATGGCTCACACATCCTATTGTGGTGGCCTTACCCTGTGCTCGACGAGCCCTGAGATTGTTGGGTGAGGGTGATGGCCCCTTGCTGGCATGTTCCAGCTGCCGAGAGCGCTTGGGTGACGGCCGGGACGCTCTGTGGGGCGAGCAGAAGCGGTGGTGGCTGCGCCCACTCTCGGGTCACGATACTGGTCCCTGTGCAGCGTCGGCGGCCAGTAGTGAGCATAGCCATTGTAGGTGCGGTAGCTGCGAGGGTCGCCGGAGAGGGGCGCGGTGCCGCGGTTGATGGTGGCAGCGTGGGCTGTGAATACGGGGGTGCTAGTCGTAGATGGGGTAGGGGTTGCCGGCGAGGGGCGCGGGTGGGGGGCAACCACTTGCACCTTCCTAGGTTATGTTTTCTTTCAGAATTGGGAATTTGGAATCGGGAGGGGAACACGTGCTTTCCAAAACTGAAACGAATAAGTTTCAATTTAGTTCCCTCATTTTGATTTCAAGTTTGAATCATATTTCTAAACCGCAAAATCGGATAAAACACATTCTAAATCTTTTTAAAACGGTACGAATGTGGTCCTAAGACGGTATTTGATGTGACCGGCTACTATAGATGTAACCATTGCTTACATCATGCAATAACAAGAAGACATTAAGATCAAGTCCTCCAAATACAGAAATCCGATACGGCCACCTGCTACACTGCAGACTTCAAATGGTCGCCGAATCTACATACGACCTCCGTTTTCGGCCCGCGAGTACTTGATGGAAAGCTCTTGGAGTCAAATTTCCAATGAATCCAAACCATTGACAAATTCCATCTCAGTCGGCAGCAGTTGAAGAAACAAGGTGTTGCGACACCTATAATTGGCCTATGGCCTTGTAAGTTCGTTTGGGACCCCGGCCCATGTGGGGTGCGCCCCAACCAGGTGGAGCACGACCCTAGGGTCCTCCCACCTCCTTAAATAGCTAGGTACCACTTCAGGGTTTCTTGGGTTTTGTTAGATTAAAGTTTAGCCGTTGCTACTTGCTTGTAGCGCGCGTATCGGTTAGACCGTCCGTCTGCTTGTTCTTCGAAACCCCAATTTATCATTTGTATTCAATTCGTATTTGCAATATAAGATTACTTTTATCTTGTTCTTGCTTGTTTCTTCGATTTGCTTGCAAGAATAGGGTTGATTTGCACCGGTAAGATCAACAACCCACGTGAGAGGTGTATCGATCGCTAAGGCGCAACGTAACATCTAGTACGGTTGTAGTCGGATTGTCAACGTTTCTCCCAAATCGTAGTTTTCTCAACTCACCAAAAGATCAGGCCAAACAACAGCCTTGAGTATTGTTGACGGTTGTTAAGTACCAAATTAACACCGTTAATACCTGCATAAGACCATAAACATGGAACATCCAACATAGTGGTAGGGCTTATTTCTAACAATTTCCACGAGTGTTGGTGTATATTCATATGCAGGTGACAAACTACCAAAGTTGAGAGGAAATATACATGAAGGAGGATTAGAATCAAACTCGTATCTGAACTTATGGAGTTTTGGACCTAGAAACCCAATTAAACACCTCCAAATGGGCCAAACATTCATACCAATGAATTGAGGGGCCCAAAATGAATGTCCAAGACGAAAACCAGAGTGAACAGAGCAGCCCCGGGATCGGCCGAACCCCTGAGTTTGGCCGAACCCTGGTAGAGGCCGTTCGCCCCAGCCCAAGTCTAGTTCGGTAGCAATCCGCCTCCCAATGACGGTTATGGCCGTTTTCACCGGTAAAAACCGTCATAAGCTTGGAAACTTGGCAACACAAGAGAGAAGATGCTCTTTGGATGCTTGGAGCATCTCCACACTCCCAAGGCACTTCTCCACCTATAAATACCCCTCTCATCCTCACTTGTAAACACACACCAAGATGTAGAGCTGAATTAGAAGAGGCTCTAAGTATGCTTTAGCTTCTTTACATGTTCTATAGTATACTTAGAATAGGGAGAGAGAGAAGTAGAAGAAGTCAGAGGAATCCCGGAGTTGTCGGTAATCCTCTCCTTACTCTTGTACTTTGTTAATTACTCTGGTTCAATAGAAATATCATTCTGAGTAATTAAGATTTGCTTAGTGAGAATTATTCTTGGTTAGTTCCTAATTAGCATACGGGATCATTGTTCACTATAGCCCATTAATTATATAGTGTTTGCTTTAGTGCTTGGCCAGTGCTACAGTAGGTATTAATTGCGTAGACGCGGTGTCTGGGTAATTAATTTCCAGTGGTCGTTGCATATCCCACAGTATGTTAGAGGTGGATGTAGAGGTGGTGACAGCCCTCAAGAGCACTTAAGTCCTCCCTGTCCGGGTACGTAGTAGAGCGACATCTGGGAAAAGCGGGTTGCCAGTGCCTGAAGTATCGCGTTAGGATTAAACTTAAGCTTTCCTTAGACACTGTTTCTCACTAGGAAATCCTCTCTACCCTTTGTCCATATTTATCTTGTGTCCTTGGATGAACCGGAGTAAGAGATAATCACACACGTTCCCTTGGATTCGATACCCTTGGAATACTCCGTAGGGGAAGTGCTACTTCGGTATATCCGTGCACTTGCGGATTCTATCTGTGATCGTAAGAAATACCAACAAGTATCTCGAGTGGAACTCAGGGTTCATCAGGTGGTATCAGAGCTTTCGTTGCTCGGTGAGTTTTTATCTACCTATAACCAGAAAATAGCCATACAAAAAAATTCACATCATTTACCAAGACATATTGTGCCCTTGCATTGCTCAATTCAGTTTTTGCTTTGTTGAGTTTTGTGTTACATCGTCGAGTCCGTCTAAGGTTTCGAGTTATGGTCACATTTAGCACCACTGTCGCCGTTGTCGTCATGTGCTTGTTGTTGTCGGGATCTACGAAAATGGAACCACCTCGCTGCCACGGTTCTATTTTTGTAATTTTCAGAAATTTCTATCGGTCGGTTTTGGAGTTGATGAGATGCATATAGGGTTTTTGTTCGGTGGTTGTGCCGTGCATGTGTGAGTGAGGAAGAGGAAAGGATAACAGACGGAAGAAAAGAGGATAACAGATCGGTTTTCGGAGGAAATTTTACAGATTAGATCAGTAAATGCTCAAATTAGATCAGTCCGGTTGGTTTGTTTCCAACACGGTACTAACTTTGAACGATTATTCAACTTTGCATTCTCTGATTTGAGCATTTGCTACATATTTAAGCCTATCCAGAGCTCCACAGATTTGATTGCAGCCGTACAGCAACTGTTTGCCAAGGCATCGATACATCCAACCTCCATTGGGGTGCTTGGTTGAGTCGGTATATGTTACCATTCCGCTTGCATTAGTAAGATCTTGTAAGAGCTTGGTTAAAAGCTTGAGTGGTGTGATATTTAAGCCTCCACTACCTAGTAGTTAATAGGAACGTGCATATTTTTGTGTATATTTCTTGTTTTCTACTAACAATGGCAGGGCTACACAAGACCGTTGGAGATGACCTTGCTCGACATCGACATCTTCATCGAGACATGGATAGTGATCAACATGATGCTAATGAGGTACGTGATGACGTTGTGACTAAGATCAAATCTGCACTACCTTATTTTGTAGGAAATTATGATCCTCATGCTTATATTAAATGAGAGTTCGTAGTTGATAGAAAATTTCAAAAGCATAACTTATCCGAGAAACATATGGTTATGTGTGCCTCTAGTGTTTTAGTTAAGAATGCTTCTTGTGATTGGAAACACCTTTGTAGGCATAAGAAAATACCACAATCTTGGAAAGACCTAAAATGATATATGAGAGATGTTTATGTTCCCATGTATTATGCTGACATTCTACTCAACAAACTACAAAGTTTAAAAATAAGATAACAGAACTGTTACTTCATACTATCATGATATGCATACTTGTTTATTACGTTGTGGTTTAGATGAATGTGAAGAAGCTACAGAATTGAGGTTTTTACATGGGCTTAACAAAGAAATTCAGGACATGCTTGATTGTCAAAGATATACATCTCTTTCTCAATTGTTACAACTTGCTTGCAATGCCGAAAAACAAATTGAGGATGTGAATAAGCAACAAGTTGTGCACGTGCCTCCTATTACTAATATTTTGCAGGAAGTGCATAATCGCGAAAAGGAGGAGAGAGACTTGAATGAGCCGCCATTCCCATTGTTCACATTCAAATTCGATGCACCTCCATCATCAAAAGAGCAAATCACAGGTAATCTAAATGGTGCTGAAATAAATGAAGGTGAGTATTCTTAAGCTGAGCTACACATGTCCACTTCTCATCCTATCGTAGATCAACCATTAGTGGAACCAATTGATGAGATGCCTTTGTCACAAGTTGATTTACTTGCTGTTCCTTGTGATAAAGAAGAGTTGTGTGATAATGCTTCACTTATATCCATACCACAACTAGTGAATGAACATGGTATTTCTAGTGTTTCTTTGTGTGCTGATTTTAAGCATGTTGTTCACATTGCTAATGAAGTTGAGGAACGTAAATTAATAACTTCTTTAAATACTTTGGGCTATGTTTAATTTGATGATTTTTGTGAGCTCGATAATTTGAAGAAGAAATTATTTGCCATATCCAACCAATGCTATTTTTCATATCTTTGGCCAATATAATTATAGACGAATATACTTGGTGCATAGAATTTATATATGTTTGGATTTAGAACCTCCTGTAGATGTGGATAAAACATGCAAGCTAGAGAGACCTGTTATTGCTAATCATATTATCTCGAGTTTGTCTTGTTTTGATTGAAAGAAACAGGTTGTTCTAAATGGACTACGCGACAAGAACCATATGGAAAAACCGAGGACGGTTTTTTATGAAGAAGGGGAGGATGATGTGACCATGGCTACTATGGATATAACCATTGCTTACATCATGGAACAACAAGAAGACATCAAGATCAAGTCATCCAAGTGCTGAAATCCGATTCGGCCACCTGCGACACTACTGACTTCAAACGGTCGCCGAATCTGCATACGACCTCCGTTTTCGGCCCGTGAGTACTTGATGGAAAGCTCTTGGAGTCAACATTCCAATGGATCTAGCCTCATTGACAAATTCCATCTCAGTCAACAGCAGTTGAAAAAACAAGGTGCTGCGACACCTGTAATTGGCCTATGTGCTTGTAACTTCGTTTGGGACCCCGGCCCATGTGGGGCCCATGTGGGGTGTGCCCCAACCAGGTGGAGCACTACCCTAGGGTCCTCCCACCTTAAATAGCTAGGTACCCCTTCAGGGTTTCTTGGGTTATGTTAGAATAAAGTTTAGCCATTGCTACTTGCTTGCAGCGCATGTGTCGGCTAGACCGTCTGTCTGCTTGTTCTTCAGGACCCCAACTTATCATTTGTATTCAATTCCTATTTGCAATATCAGACTGTTTTTATCTTGTTCTTGCTTGTTTCTTCGATTTGCTTGCAGGAATAGGGTTGATTTGCACGGGCAAGATCAACAACCCACAAAGAGGTGTATAGATCGCTAAGGCGCAACGCAACGTCTAGTATGGTTGTAGTCTGTCACATCCTGATTTTTGTTTTAGGATTTATAAATTATTTAATAAATTATTATTAGAATTTATATTAAATGTTCATTAATTTACAAAGTGAAGTTAAATGTGGGAAATAAAATTTTCTAAATATAAAGCATGGCTGGATTTAATTTTTATTAAATTCTCCATGGTTAAGTATACTCTCTGAAATTTTCTCGGATTTTTCGGAGCTCAATTCTTAATTTGAATAATACAAAGAGCAGTTCAGTAATTATTTAAATAATAAATTAATCATTAAATGGTCTGATTATAATCTTGTTAAATACTTTGAGTATCCAATTAATTTCAGGATTTTTCTTGAAATTAATTGAGCATTGGAAGTATTTTTAACAATTCAAAGATCATTTTGGTGATTAATTTAATTGGAAAAGTAATTAAAGTCCCCTTTTCCTTTTCAGGCCGAATTAGGAAAAGTCCTCTCTCTTGCTCCACCCAATCTCTCTCTCTCTCTCTCGGCCTGCAGCCCCTCTCCCTCTCCTTCCCGAAGTCCAGTTTCTATCCTTCCTTCAATCCGGCCAACAAGAAGAAGCCCAGCCAGAAGTCTATTTTTCGTCCCTTTCGCTACAGTGGCATCTTCAACCTCCAGCCAGCCGTCCAGAGCCCCTATTCTTCCCGATCCGGCGCCGTTTTCTCCTCCAAATTCGGCCTCTCCTTTTGATCCTTTCCAGAATTAGTTGAGGGGAAATATTTTTCTTATCCTTATCTTCCTTTTCCCCTAAGGAATCGGATTTTATCCCTTTGATTCGAGTTCAAATCAGACGGATAAACCTTATCCCCAAACCGGCGAACCTTAACCAATCCGTCGCTAAATCCTCTCGGGTTCGAGCCGATCTCCTCCAACTTTGGCTATAAATAGAACCCCCAAGACCTCCTCTTTCGTTTCCAACCTCTAGCTTGAGCTCCCGTGCCCTAGCCGTCTCTCCCCGCAGCCGCCTTCTCTCTCCAAGCGTCAGCCGCCGCTTCAGCCGCCCTTAGCCGCCGCCTCAGCTGACGTCCTCCTGCACCGCCACAACCATCGGCTCCGCAAAGTCGAGTTCTACAACGGCCGCCGGTTCTTTTGTGCCGAGTTCCATCGGAGGTTGCCCGTCGCCGTGAACCAGTTGCCACTGTGTTTTGATCTCCAGCCGCGTCGCTCGTCGTCGTCCATCGTCGCCTTCGGTCACCACAGCTGCCGTTGGATTCGCAGAGAAGAGAAGAAGCCCGTCCACCCCTCTGTTTCTGCCGTTCGTCGCCGGAAAGTCGTCGCCGCTGTGGACCAGTACCTCGCCGTCCTTCGGAGTTCGTCGCCGGTCGTCTCCCGTCGTCGTTCGTCGTCGTGCCGCCCCTCAGTGAGTTCTTCTCGTCGTGCTCTTTCTTCCGGTGCCTTCGGTTTGCGCCGTCGTGCCCTAGGTCGCCGGCAATCGTTGGAACCCGAGCCTCCCGCCGGTGATGATGTCATTGATGATGTCATAAAGCCCTTTTCTTTTCCGAAATAAATCGTGAATCATTTTCTGTATAAGGCTAACATCAGTTTAATCTTGAAAAATTCATAACTAATTCATATGAAGTCAGAATTAAGTGGTTCAAGTCTCTAAATTCATCTAAAATCATGATCTACATGTTTGTTTACTTTTATGTACTGTTTATTTGGTTTTTATTAGTCTTTTTATTTGTTTTGCGTGTTAGCTTGAAGTTTCCGTCGTTGCGAAGGTTCGTGAGTGCGTCGGAAGTGTTCAAGAAGATTAATTGAAGACCGATTATTGCAAGGCAAGTCACACAGATCCTAGACACAATCCTTTGAGCATGTGGATCCTATATTTAAATTCTCTATTTATTCAACTGTGCATTTATTTTAGAATGTCACCGGGTGGTGTGAACCTATTCCTTTGATATGGCCAATTTGCATTGAATACCCTATTCCTGGATACCTTAGGTAACAAATTGATTAGCTTGAACCTTATATATTGGTTTGGTTCAGCTAAAAGCTATATATATATAATTGTTTAGCCATGCTTAGAAACATTAGCTTTTTAATGGGATGAATCATACTACATTATTATTTACGATTATATTTAATGGTAGCTCACGATGGTTAATCGTGCTATGATAATTAATTGATAATTAAAACTTGACAATAGTGGGTTGTGAGCACATGGTTTTGAAGGTCGTGCACATGACAATTAAGGACCGGTTCGTGAGCTACTGTTGTGAGACATTAACCGTACCAACCACAAGCCAGTGTGGGCAACGGCTTTACCTTTTGTATAGCATGATTCATTGCGGGGCACCAGACTAAGAAGTGGCGAGAAGTCCGTGGGAGTCGCTGGGGAGTCCATGTCTCTGGTTATATTTATAGAGGGGGTGATTATGATCCAGGAATGGTACACTGTGGTGAGTTGTGTTGTGCAGAGGATATTGTCACAGCCTCTATTCGGGTACTTTCCAGTATCGCGACGCATGGTAGACATGATGTTGAGGCTGTGTCTTGTGGGTACAGTGGTACACCTCTGGCCAGAGTAAAACTATTCGAATAGCCGTGCCCGCGGTCATGGGCGGGTTGAGGAATGTTTTTCGTGATTAGTCTCACACCTCTCACAATAATTATTGATGCTATAACTGGTAATAATTTGTTTAGCTCCTGGTTTGCAGTTAGATCTTTACAGCCGGGTATGGTTGTTCAGAATGGTTGGGCCTGAGCAGCATGGGCGTGTTGTTCAGTGTTGATTAAAATTAATGATTAAATTACTCTACTGTTTTACTACTCTTAAATGTTTGCTAAATACTACTTTTGCAAATGAGCCTATATTATGCCATCCTTTGGTATCCTTTTACACTTGCATATTTGTTATGTGGCTTGTTGAGTATGTCATATGCTCACCTTGCAATAATCAATCAACCTCAGTTGAAGAAAAGGATCCAGAAGGAGAAGACGTTTGGCTTATACCCCAGTTGAGCTGCCTGTGGGAGTGGAGCCGAAGCCATCGCTAGACCGTTAATTCTACTGCCATTTTCTTTTTTTTATAAGTATATAACGTTATTATTATGATGGATTTGTATATTAAATTGTCAGTTTGTGTACCTCGCCTGATTCCTGGATGAGGGTTTTATGCACAAATAAGTTCGGAAATTACTAGTGAATTTCCGGGCGTGACATAGTCGGATCGTCAATGTTTCTCCTAAATTGTAGTTATTTCAACTCACCGAAAAATATGGCCAAACAACAGCCTTGAGTATCTCTAGTGGAACTCAGGGTTCATCAGTATTAAAGACAGCTTTAGGTGACGTGATGATGACATGGCACAATAAGAACAATAAAAAATAATAAACCACGCGGGATATTCAGGTGAATGAAACATCGATTTTCTATTTTATGCCCCTCTCTCACTCAGTTGTTGCTCCGCTGTCTCCGTTGTAGTCCCCTCACTGCCGGACGCAACGAAGTCCACAACAATCAACCAAAATGCCCTCGTCCCCTCACACTCCTCCCTCCTCCCTCGTGCTGGCGACGGCACAAGAGCTAAATCTGTGGCCATGGACAACGATGGTGGCGCGTCCCCTTCATCCTCGCTCTCCCTGTCACGCTCCCTGTCTCCATTTCCTGTCGCCGTGGCGGCCCCCGGCCACCTAGTTGTCACCATCCCCATCCTGAAGCCGTGCTCCTCCTCCAGTGGCAACGGGGGAGGAAGACAAGGAGGGACAGGGGGCCGGGAGGACACCTAGAGCAACGGTGCCACCTCCATGCTGATCGACAGTTGGGGGAGCGCTTCATCACGCCCACCTGAGGGAGCCACCGCCACCCATAGTGGCAAGGGTCGCCGAGGTCATCTCCTCCTATGACGGTGTTAATGATGTTGACGGTCCTTAAATCATAATATTCGACCATCAATACCTGCATATAATGAAATAAAATGTGGTATCCAACTTAGTGGTAGGGATTATTACTAATCAATTCCACTAGTGTTGGTGAAATATGTGTATGCAGGTGTTTTAAAGAGAAAATACACCCAGCATGCAAGGAAACACTCCTTCGGCAAATCAGACGCAAGCACACGGATTGGTGGGCCCACAAGTAAGGTGAAACCGACATGGAATGGGTCATAACTGTCATAACCGCCATCAGGGCCCACCAGTCAGTGTCCCTGCCAAAGGAGAGGCCAGGAGGTGGGGCCCAGGGTTCGACCGAACCACCACTGGCGCCTTTGATCATGGCCTTCCTCGTGTAGGCTACTGATGGCATCCCAATGACGGTTGTAAGCGTTATACCTGAAGAAACCATCATGGACACTTGTCAAGAGGAGAGAAGAGATGCTCTTTGGATGCTTAAGCATCTCCACATTCCCAAGGCACCTCTAGGCCTATAAATAGAGCTCCTCTCCCTCACTTCACACACACACAACTTTGAGCTGAATTACAAGAGGCTCTATTGTATCTTTTGTACATTAGAAATAGCTAGAGAGTGAGGGGAAGCTCTGGAGGGCTGCCCGGAAGTTTGGTGCTCTCTCCAACTTCTACCTCGACAAGTGTAGCTTTATAAAAGGAATTCTAGAGGAGTGCCAGAGCTATCGGTACACTATCCATTCTTTTGTGGGCCATTCTTAGCCATGGCAAAGAAATTCACATGGACATACATTTCAGTGCCCTCAAAAACTGTATTTCCACCAACGGCCTCAACAAGAGAGTATTTAACCTGAATATTATAATATATGAAAATAATCTCGGACCTCAACAAGAGAGTATTTAACCTGAATATTATAATATATGAAAATAATCTCAGACTAATATTAATGAGAACAAGTATTAGTATCAACAATAGACAATTCAGAAAAATAAAAAAGAATATCAATTGTTGTACACAAAAAAACACGATATCAGTTGGGTTTGGAAGTTAGAGAAGTAGGGTGAGATGGTTCAATGGGCTGCTAGCTGAGAAGATGCCAAAATGGATCTGGTTAGTTGTGAATTGGGTCAGATGGCTTGCCTTTCATGGCGGATTAGCCTACTATACTGTTTTTTCCTTTTCATAGGCCAACTTCGGGATTAGCCTACTAGACTGTTTTTTCCTTTTCATAGGCCAACTTTTAGCACTTTTCATAGGCCAACTTTTAGCACTTAATTATGAGAGGTTATCCATCTGACCACAAAGCCTTTTGTCAACACAAAGTTATTATAAGAAAGGATCTAGATTTCCATTTGAATTCATAACATTGAACTCGTATGATGCATCCAATTTCCTATTTCAATAATATAATTTCAGTATGAAGCTAAAAATATGATCATTTATGATAGTAAAAATGTATAGGTAGCCTCAAGCATAAAACAATTATTAGAAACTTCACTCTTAAGCATAAAAAAAATCCCAGAAACTTCAATCAATTAAAAACCAGTAGGGAAATTCCTCTCAGCAATCAAAAGCAAACTTCAATCAATTAAAAACCAGTAGGGGAATTCCTCTCATCAATCAAAAGCACCAGGAAATTAAAAACCCGTAGGGGAATTCCTCTCATCAATCAAAAGCACCAGGAGTGTCAAAGGCCTATTGGCAAGTAAAACATTGGAGAAGGTTTGCAATTTTTTTTGTTGTAAAGCATTGGAGAAGGTTTGCAATTTTTTGTTGTAGAAGCTTCCCTAATACTGTGGAAAGGTAAATAACATTATTAATACTGTGGTTTGCTATTTTTCAATGATTGAAGGATGGCCAATTAATGCTGAACACTGTGGAATATTTAATTTTTGTTTGCTAAATGGCAGAAGGTTTCATTGTTCGATGCACTGCACGTAAAAATTATGCCTTATTGCCTTTAAAGATAACTATTTTCCAATCAGTCTGCTGCACTGAGGTTAGCAGTAGTATTTCTGGGTTATCTATGGATGGATTTTATCTGAATGTCCAAGCTTTATTTGTTCATGAATTGGTTCTACTCTATGCATCGTGCTCCGTGTTCAAGTTTGCAACAATCAAGTCCTAAAAATGCTTATAATTCTTGATTTGTTTATGTCCCTCTCTCACTCAGTTGTTGCTCCGCTGTCTCTGTTGTGGTCCCCTCACCGCCGGATGCAACAAAGGCCACAACAATCAACCAAAATGCCCTCGTCCCCTCACACCCCGTCCCCCCTCCCCGTGCCGGCGGCAGCACAGGAGTTCAATCTGTGGCCATGGACAACGACGGTGGCGCGTCCCCGTCATCCTTGCTCTCCCTGTCATGCTACCTGTCTCCATTTCCCATCGCCGTGGCGCCCCCCAGCCACCTAGTTGTCACCATCCCCATCCTGAAGCCGGGCTCCTCCTCTGGTAGCAACGGGGGAGGAGGAGCAGGGACAGGGGTCGGGAGGACACCTAGAGCAACGGTGCCACCTCCACACTGGTCGACGCTTGGGGGAGCGCTTCGTCGTACTCGGCCGAGGGAGCCTCCGCCACCCATAGTGGCAAGGGTCGCCGTGGTCATCTGCTCCTACGACGGTGTTAACGACCAAATTTGGTGAATCATAGATTGGATTTGGAGTAAGAGCCGAAGCGGATTTGGAAGGAGTTCGTTATTCTTGGAAACAGAGTACGCATCGGCTACCGTCTGCATCGGCTAATACCGAGAAGTCGATGTAACCGAATTCGGCAAAGTGATCTTGGAATCTTTGTCGTTGCACAAGTATTGCCAGGCCTGAATTGAGTCTGAAGGAGGCAATTGTATCTACTAATTAGGATATTTTAGTCATTTCTTATAGATATTCTCCGTAAGAGTCAGTCTAAGGGACTTGTTTGTGTTTTAGAGTTGTAATAGGAGTGGAGTCGTGTCAGATGTGGACATATTCTGTATTTTGGGTATAAATATGTGCCCGATACCTTGTAATGAATTAACACCAGTTCAATACACTTTCGGCACATCGCCACCTTTTTCTACTTTCATTGTTTCGACGAGTTCTTGCTTTCGAGTTGGGCTGCATCAGTTAAGATCTCTGACGAGAGGTAAAACTTGTTATGGCGGCTTGCATTCTTAGGATTAGTGCTTACATCTTTATGATACTCTAATATTGTTTATGTAAATCGTCGAGTTATCATATATGATATATAATCTAGATCGATATTACTATCTAGTCTTGCTAGCTAGCCTCCATCATCGAGATTAGCCGATAGAATAAGATAACTTTGTCAAGTTAGATTATATAGTATATCCACCATCTCAAAAAGATTTTCATTGGCTTGTTTATTAGATCTTATGGTTCTTTTTATGCTTAATGCTGCATCAGTTAAGTTTGATCTATTAAGTAATATCTAGAACCATAATCTCTAGCTTGCTTCATGATTGCTAATAGAGAGAGCATCGGAGTTTCAGTCTATCTTACCTGGTTTAGCTATCTTGTTCTTAATTTATTTACTTGATTTGCTAAATCTGCCCTTTATATTAAGATCTCCTTAAAGTGAAATATATTAAGCTTGATATCGATCTACTTAGGTTGTACCAATAATGGATTGATTCTTGTTTAATATATTTAATCTATAATGATATCTTAGTATAAAGAAGTATCGGAGCAATAGCCAATACACGCTAGATTTACCTACCGGCTATGACATGAGCTTATATAATCCATACTTTGAAGTACTTTTAAACATAGGTAACTTATACTATCTCGGCGGTTGTCCGATCTATCCCAATCACTTAGTTTAAACATATTTTGAGGTATAAATTATATGATGTTAACATCTACAGCCGATAAAGTGAATTTAGTTCTTTATCTACTATACGCTTCACTGTCGATCCAAATTATATTGCATTGGCTTGATACTAGACGATACTTCATCGGCAATCCAGCCAATCGGCTATCGTTTATGGTATGTTTCTTGTCGATTTAAATGTTGCAGAATCTTTGGACCTGCACTAGAGTAAAGCAAATCTCTCAGGCCAGTGTGTGTTTTTTGCATCAACAGACGGCTACCCCAAACAGCCCAATTACAACATCCTGTAAAAGAACCGCATCGACACGCTCGAGGAGAAGTACAAGGTCGATAAGGCCAAGCCAACTCTTATGGCGATAATTCCACCGCTTCAACACCCTCCTCACCCCTATGCACAAGCGACTCCGGCTCAAATTGCTTCACCCACTTGTCGTCGCTGGCAACGGAGCCCTCCTGCCAGGCCCCCTCACCGCCATCGACCCAATGAAGTAGGCCTCGTCCTCGTCGCCCCGGTGATGGTGGTAGAGGAGCATCCACAGCGGTAGCAGCATGCCCCACAGGTGGTCGTTCCTCCATGAAGATGAGGCTGGGGACCGGGAGCTAGCCGTCACGCGGGTATGTGAGGAGGAAGAGCTCCACGAGCATCTGGTTGCTCGGCTTAAACTTGAACTCCGACGAGCATCCTTGCGATGTCACCGCCGCTAGCTCTCCCATGTCATCCTTCTCCCTACTACCCGTCTCGTCGTCCTTCCCACCCAGGAGGGGATTGGGAAAAGAGGAGAAGAGAGGGGAGAGGGGAGAGGGGATAGTTGTCACACCCTGATTTTTTGTCGGGATTAAAAATCGTTTTATAATGCATTTCTAGAAATTATATGAAATTTAAAAACCGGTCAGCCTCCTCCCTCCCATTGGACCTCCGGCCCGCTTGCCTCCTCCATCTCCCAAAAATATATTTTGCCACCCCTTCCGACCCCCTCTATCCCTCTCTCCGGCAGGTGAGACTAGAGGCCCCACCAGTCATCCAAAACCTTCGACCGGTCGGTTGAAACCACCATGGCCGCCACTCATCCCCCCACCCCCCACACGGCGCCCACCTCACTCGCCCATGCTCGCACCTCTTAACGCTACAAAATAACCCCTAATACAAGTTGGCACTAAAGGTGCTGGAACAATTAAAACCGGCACCTATAGTGTTATTCCCACCTCCACAGGCTGAAAATACAAAAAATCGACACCTTTTAATATATTATAGGTGCCGGTTATAGAGAAAAACCAACACCAATATTATAGGTGCCAAGTTTTTATTTAAACAAAAATAGGTATCTTTGATATATTATAGGTGACGGTTAATTAAAAACCAACACCTATAATATATTATAGTTTCCTTTTTAAAAAAAACGACACCCTATAAAACAAGCTGAGACGAGAGAGTCGTTTTTTCTCTTTTAGTGCATGGGGCGGGCGCCGAGATAAATTACCGCGTGAGAGGTGAGGGGGGTGAGTGGATAAGGACGCCCCCCCCCCCCCTCTTCACCTCCTCTCACGGTCTCACCCTCTACCTCTCACTCCCTCTTGTCCCCGTCCCCTCCCTTCTCTTCTTATACACCGACAACAGAGGAGGCGGTAGCTCCCGCAGGCCGGATTCGGCGGAGGCGTCGGCGGCCTAGTGGAGGCACCCTCCCGTCCACCCAATCCAGCAGGAGGGTAGGAGGCGGCAGTGGTCTGGCTGTGGCGCCCACCCATCGCCAGATCTAGAGGGAGGGTTGGCGGCAGGAGGGCACGTGGTGGCAGCCTGGCAGCTTGGCAGCGACGGATCCTCGGGTGGTGGCTGCAACAGTGGCGGATCTACGGGTGATGGTGGCAGCAGCGGATCCTCGGGCAATGACGGGAGCGTAGGAGACGGCGACGCCCTCCCTCCGCCACATCTGGAGGGATGCGGCGGGAGGGGAGACTTCCGCGCGTGGATCCGGCGGTGGCAGCGGCGTTGGCTTCTCCCGTAGCTTATATGACAGACAACGACGGTGAGCAGCGTTGGAGTCGGCCATCTCTCTTTCCGCATCGGTTATGTTTTTCAATGTTTGTTGATCTGTGATGTTTGTGATTATTGTTCGTTGATTCGGGATTGTGATTGATTCAGGAGTTCATTGTCTGTGATAGATTTGGGAGTTCTAGTTCGTGAAAAGAAATTTTTTTAGGTGTCACATCGGACGTTTGACTGGATATCGGAAGGAGTTTTCGGACACGAATAAAAAAACTAATTTCATAACTCGCCTGTAAATCGCAAGACGAATTTATTAACTCTAACTAATCCGTCATTAGCACATGTGAGTTACTGTAGCATTTATGGCTAATCATGGACTAATAGGTATAAAAGATTCGTCTCTGATTTTCATACAAACTGTGTAATTAGTTTTTTATATATATTTAATTCTCTATGCATGTGTTAAAGATTCGATGCGATGTTTTTCGGCAAGTTTTTTTTGAAACTAAACAAGGCCATATTTTGGATCGAGATGCCGGGGCAGCACAAGGTGGATGCGCTCGATTCGAGCTAGTGCATCGAGCCTTTTTTTTTTTTGCTCGCGTACGTCTCAAAGGTACCGGTTTTCAAACCGGTACCAATCACTCGAGTCATCAGTGCCGCCTCCGTGGTGCCAGTTGGGAAATCCAGCACCTAAACGAGGTTTCCCAACTGGCACCTATCAGGTGTTCTGTGTTAGTGTAACCGTGCGGATGTGGTTGTCGCTCATGCCTGCCACCTCCTCCCCCACTCTCCCCAGCAAATCACGTGACATGGAGCTACGTCTCATCCCACGTCGCCGTCCACACCTCCCTCCAAATCCACCTCTCTTCGGCCTCCTCACCGCCTCCCAGGCCTATAAAGCTCCTCCCGGACCCCTCTCGCCATTTTCCCCCCTTTTTTTCTCCAGCTCCCCATGCCCAGAACCACCTTCCCACCGCTCCACTCGTGCCACCACCGTCGTAGCGCTCAACCACCACCCTTAGCTTCACTGCTCCGCATAGCACCCTGGTCACCACTCCATTTCCCTCTATCATCTTTGGAAAGCCCTTCTCCCCGGCAACCTGAACCACCGCCGCCTTCGCTCTTTCCTTAACCGAATCCACTAAAAAATCTTACCATATTTTGGCATTAACACAATTATAGCAAGGCATGAATCCCGATTGCAACAAATGGATATGAAGAATTCTTGATATAGAATAATGCTTCTGATTTTTGCAATTTTTTCTTGGACAACATATAAAACACTTAGGTTTGTGGGCATCGGTCACACTCAAAAAATAATGTGCTCCATCAATAAACTCCTTCGACCGTCGGTCCACGGTGTATATCCATTGCCAGTTCATCTACATCAAATAAAGAAATTTAAAGGAAATCCGCGGAAGTGAAAATAATTAAATAAGCATTTAATAATTTGAAACATCATAATTAAACTCAAAAGTTGAGTGGATGAAGAGTATTGCTAATCACAGTTAGATTTCATTTATGTTTTACTATTCCACACTTATTTTTCCATTTTCTATTATCTATCTTTTCCTTCATCTTTTCATTCTTTTCTCTAATTTTCTATTCTTTTTTTCCTTTCATTTTCTATAATTTTCCTTTTTCGCCTTTTTTTTCTTTACATTTTAATCCTATGTCTCTAAAAATTATGAAGTGCTCTTATATCGTCTAAAATTTTATCCTCTCTCATCTTTTTTTCATATATTTTTGAGAGAGAATGGCACATAGAAACATAGCTACAAATATAATATGTTAACCATAAAACCATTGAGAATGAAGTTGCTAACCTTTTAGACCCCTTAGATTTATGTAGAATCACCAAAATACTTTCATAAAAAAATTTGGCAGCACCTCCCTTTGTTTTCCCCTCTTTGGCAGTAATAGCTTGGGCTGGAGGACGGAAAAAGAAAGACTAAAAAAGCATGTACTATCTTCAGTAACGGTTGGAGTCACCAATCGGTACTAAAGATTAACACAGGTACCGGTTGGTGGCTCCAGCCGATACTAAGGTGTTCATCATCTTTAGTACTGATTAGTGATACGAACCGGTACTAAAGTATTGATCTTACCGGTAACTGGTACTAAAGATCTCTTGTACCGTCAGAGGGGGCCTGACAAGTTCTGACAAAGAATAATCAGTACTAAAAATTAATTTAGTTTTGATTGGTGTTACTAACCGGAAGTAAAGATTCTAGGCGGAATATTTATGGTTCTTATTACTGCCGAGATAACTCGAGGTTGAGGAGGAACTATGTCGTGCGGATGGGAACCGGCCGGACAACGACGGACGAAAGTTTGGGCAGAAAGCCAATTATGGAATGTAATAATAGTGTAGCATATTACTCGAATTTCCCTTGGCACATTACTTTCCAAATATTAAGTCGAAGGAAGGAATATATACGACTGGGTATATATTAGGTACGTGGACGTACGTACGTTTTTATACGGGGAAAATATCGATCATACTAGCTACGCTAGCTGCAGCATCAATCGATCTATCCATGGCTACGGCGGAGTCGCCGACGCTCGGGGAGTCGCTGGCACACGTACCCCGTGGTGAACGGTGGGCAATGGCTGTCCTGCTCCAGCTTATGTTGCCCATAGGCACCACCTCGCTCGTCGCTGGCGTACGGCTACCACTTGGGATTCCCTTCCTTCTTCAGCAGCGTCCCGTGGCGGCTGCCGTTGCTGCTCTCCATGGGCGCCTACTTCTCCGTGCTCTACGCGACCACGTCCTACGCGCAGCTGTTCCTGCCGCGGACGCCGGTGCGCGTCTACGACAATATCTTCGACGCCGGGACGTGGGGCGGCTTCTTCATCATCTGCATCATGGTCTGCGTCGTCCTGGGCCTCAGGGTGGACGACGCGCGCGTCTTGGTGGCATGCACCTGCGTCGTCGCTGCCTTCGTCGTTGGGGTCGTCGTGGTCTGGGTGTGGCTTGCTCGCACGTACGGCGGCGACGAAGACGAAGACGAGGCGTCGTCGGAGTCTACCTCTGCACGCTTGACTGTCTAATTAAGTCGATCATACGCAATATTTTTTTTTCCTTTTCATTATGCCACGTAGGACCACTCCGCGTTGAGTGGTGGGCGGAGTGGGGTTTATTTGTGTGGTTTCAATAGTGACGTGCAAATTGTATGGTTTTTGAGTTTATGGGCTACACTGGTGGACAAAAGTTTATAGTTCCGGTTGGCAACCCCTATGTAGTCCCGGTTTTTCAATCGGGACTACGAATCCGGGACTAAAGATGAAAATCTTTACTCCCGGTTGAAATAACCGGGACTAAAAATACATCTTTAGTCCCGGTTCGTAACACCAACTGGGACTAAAGACTTAGTCCCGGTTGATGTAACCAACCGGGACTAAAGGTTTTTTTTCTTTTTTTTTTCTTTTCTCATGTTCAATATCTCCAAATCATTATAAAAATAACAGATAACAAATCACAATCACACCACAAAACACAAATAACAGATAGCATGAATCACAGATAGTCCACATATCACATATCTTCCAATATCATTCACAAATCACAGATCGCATCACAAATCACAGATCGAACAAATCATAGATCGCACAAATCACAGTCATTCACATCACATTAAGAAGGAAAAAAAGAAAAAAAAAGGTAAAATTTCCCATGCCGGCCACCGCTGGGGCAGCCCTCCACGCCTCCACCGCCTGCCTTCCGCGCGGGCAGCCGCCGCCGCTGGGCCCTCCGCGCGGGGCAGCTGCTGCCGGCGGCCCTCCGCGCCTCCGCCACCTGCCGCCACCGGGGCGGCCCTCCGCGCCTCCGCCGCCGGCCCTCCACGCTGGCCACCGCCTGTCGCCACCAGGAAGACAGGGGAGAGGGGAAGAGGAGGAGTGAGGAGGAGAACTAGTGGAGGGGAAGAAAAGCTATGGATTAGACTGAGGAGGGACAGACAGATCGACGCACCAAGAGATAAACATCGTGCCGGCTTGGGGTGATTTTTAGCCAACCGGGACTAAAAATAATTGGGGCCTGACACGACCTGACAACTTCTTCAACCATGACTAAAACTAAAGATCAAAAAATACCCCTCAGCTTTTAAACCGAGACTAAAGATGTTTTTTAGTCCCGGTTTTTATTGGAACAGGGACTATTGTGGAATTTAGCCGACCGATCAAAGATGGTTTCTCCACCTGTGGTAATTCAGCCAACCACGATAGTTCATCGAGGTAACTTGGACTTTTTTCTAATTATTATTCGGTTCATATACTCGCATGCTTCAGCCAAACTAGGTTATCGCGAGGGACGAGTAGATCTTCTTCTCTCTCGCCCTCTCCCTCTCTTCAGCCCCTCTACATGAGCATAACCAAAAACTCGTTAGCGATCTTCCAAGCGAAGTCGGTGTGTGGGGGGCGTTTGTGACCCCTCTTGTACGCCTAGCAGTGTCCGGCCACGCATAGCGGCAGTCGGTTCGGCACTAGCGGTCGGTGTTTTGTCTTTTGTTTTTCCTGGTTTTGATCTCTAAGGGTTGTAATCTTGTTTTTTTTTTTCCTACTATATCAATACAAAACTTCACGCTGTCTTGTGCGGGTCATTTTTAAAAAAAACATGCTGACTAGTCTAGGCTCACAGCCTGATCGTAAGGATGAAGTACAAGGGCCACATATAGGTGCTGATGCCGTATTAAGTTGTATACAACCATGCGTTCACCCCCAATGAATAAGCTATTACAGGAAAAAACTTTACTTTAAACAAATTCACCATGCAAACTGCAAAGGGTGCATCAACATAAAGCACAGCAAAAGGGTGTTGCACCTATACACTGCTTCTTTTGTCTTCTATTAAAATTTGATAGGGTCCATGGAATCCTCTTTTTATTTAGCATTTTTGTTTTTCTTTCCTTTTTTTGGGTTATATAAGCTGCAGGTGAACTAGTTCTTTTTTACTAAAGATTCTACCGGGAGTGAACACACCTAAAGAAGTACTCCAAACTGAGGGCGGTAACATCCAAACTTCATATGATATCAGGTTCCTCCTGAAGCACCTATTTCTCAGCCAGTAAGCTTCCTCTATCTTCCAACTCTAGGATTAAATCCATTGCAAGTCTCAGCAAGAACGAGTCTGGAGTGGAGGGAAGTCAGCTTCATCTCTCAGCTGGTAGAGTCCATCTGGTCTGCAGATTTTCATTCACAAAATTATGCACTTTAATTAGCAGAGAAATGCAACAGCAAGATTGTATCATGAAGAGCAAACACACAAGATTGCAATGTAATTAAGCATCACATAAAAAAAATTAGTCCATGAGATAGGATCACCTGCTTTCGGTTTCAGCAGGCCCCTTGCTAGTAGGCAGAGGGAATGCTTCTCCGAACTTTGCACAGGGGGAACTAAATGGGATAGGTCTGAAAGATTCAACCTCAAGATTTTCATCTTGTTTTGTTTTGATTGAGTGAAAAACATCTGTTGCTGGTGGGAAGGGCTGACAAGTATTGGATTCTTGGAGTAAATTTCCTTGACCATTGCCGATGCAATGAGGCAGCAATATACAAGGTGATGATGCCATTGTTTCGCTGAATTGAACTTCTGGTGGATGGTGTATCGGTAGCTCTCTTGATTCACTGTTATGTCCGACAAGGCCTTCACTAGTAGTACCAGGATTTTGGTTGTCAACCATGTTCATGTCCGAGTAAACATACCCATGTTGATTGTTATGAACATCCCATGGCAGGCTGGTCTGAATTTGTTCGCTTACATGATTTATTAATGCTCTCTTCTGAAAAACCCCTCCTTCAGCTGGAACTGAACTTCTTGAGTAATCCTGTTGTGAACTGTTTTGGTCAATCGTAATACCCCCAGTGCTTGCACCAGAACATCCCACTTCAGGAGAGGTGTGCTGGTGAAGGTAGCCAGTTGGGTTGGTTTTAATCTTCCATGGTCGATCTGGTAATCTTTCTCTTTCCCTTCTTCCTTTTTCAGATAATATGCGTTCCTTGTATGTATAATAACTCTGTAATAAACAAATGAACTGCCGAAATGAATAGCTATGTAGAATAATTATGTAATAAACTAATTTCTTACATAGATTTAGTAAGAAATGGACCAATACATGATTTCTAGTTTATACTACTATGGATGTTGAGTGTGTTGCATAAAACAGCTTGTTTCCAGCTTTTGTCATGACGAAAATGATAATGAACGAATCAGTTCCAGCCTAGGATGAACAGAGAATAAGATGAGCATAAAGTGTGCCAATAAGGTAGCAAAAGGAGCAGCAAATTAACTAGTCCAACAACCGAACACAAAATCTTTTTGAAGTTCAAAATCATGGAGCATTAACAAGAGAGATGATTTCCCAGGAGTCCTCACCATTCTGGGAAGGAATGTGCCAGTTCCACGCATCACACGTTTTTCTCTTGTGTTATGAGACCGAGAAAAGCTATAGTTCTCTGAATCAGCTGCAAGAAATGGAAGTTGTCCGACTACATTTGATAGTACATCTGTTCCAGGAAGCAATGACACATTCTGCGCATATGGGACAAACAAGAGTTGAGTCAAATTATTGACAACATAACTAATTCCAAACCATGGACGGCAAAAAGCTAATGCACAAAAGCCCCAAAGGTTCTTACTTTGAGAGTTTGCATGCCAGTTCCGTGAGCCATAATTTCCTGTGTGTTATGAAACCAAGAAACAGGATAACTCTCTAAATCAGCAGGAGGAGAAGGAGAAGATGCAAACCCGTTGGATATAATACATGTTCCCGAGGACAACACCACATTCTTCTGACAAACTGCATTGACTTGATCCTCAGTGTGTGATTTATGAGAAACATCTCCTGTGCTAGGAAAGTAGGAAACTGGACATAAGTTCCTTGTCCCGGTATCAACAGATGCAACTGGCAATAGCCCTGTAGGCCGTTCATCAGTACTATTTGAGAAGCTTCTGGTTGGAATCTTGAAGGAGTCCTCATCTAGCAGCCCAGACAAAAATGCTTCCTGAATCAGCTGCACCAACCCATCAAACATGGACTCCAGGTGGTACTGAATTTTCTGAAGGCATCTCAAGTGCAAATCCAGATCCCCTGATAGATCCAACAAATTTGATGGTGAGAAAGGAGAAAGTATTACTTTTTCTTCATGGAGGTCACTCCTATTTAACTCAGCTCTGCAAGAGTTGATAACGTCCAAAGTATTTTTATGAGTAGATGGAGTCAATATATGTGGTTGGTTGCTTGCATAAATCTGTTGCTCCATAAGTGATCTACTACAGCGCTGTTTAATGTTGTGGTTGCCATTCTCTGTGGAAGATGTTGAGTGGCTCATTAAACTAGCTCCTGAAACCATGTTGTAATACTGAATATCAAAATTTGTTAACCAGATTTTATTCCAAGGATGATCTTTAGCATCACCATGAAAATATCTATATGAAGTTGTCTGCAGATTTGGATTCCTGTTTTCATCTTGATTCCTGTCGGAATTTGTGAAGTCTGGTGCATCTTTCCCAAGTGCATATTCAGGATCAAGCAACGATTCGATTGAATCATTATTACCGACGTCTGATCTTTCTCCTCTTCCATGTCTCTTCAAGGTGTTTGCAAAAAATCCAAAGATCTCAGTAGGAATAAGGTCAGAATGTAACATGAGAATTTGACCAAGCTTTTGCGCACCAAACGATAAAGCACCTCTTATGCGATAAAAGCTTCCTGCAAAAAATCAGCATGTGTACAGAAATTATCAGAACCATCCTGCAAAGAGATCTCTATGTATGCTGTTAAGAACATATGCCTTTCTTCATATGAAGAGTACCAAGAAAAAATGCCACATGAGTAAGCACATATACAGAAATGTGCAGTACATGGTGGTGGAACATAGAAAAATAAAATGATGTAAAAAAATGACAAAATGACGCAGCCTCTAGGTTATTCTGACCTCTGCTGACGCTTCTACCAAGATTATTACTCCACTTCAATGGATCGATTATGTTTAGATGCTTCAGGCAAAAATTTATGTTTGATCCATCAGAAACTTCCGGAAGAGTCTTCTTGCCAAACAGTAGTTCATCTTGTATGCTTGAAGGTTCAACTACATGTCACAGGGATTATAATATTTAGACCAGTCAATACATGCCTGGTGATCACTTGACAAAGGAAAAGAATGCATGACTCACCAGCAGGACTGGGTAAGGATGACAAAAGAACAGGACCATTTAAACTTATGCAATACTTGTCCCAGTCAAACTTGCTAAAATATTCCAAAAACTTATACAAGGCCTGTTAAACAAAGACCACAAATAGAAAAACTTTAGTTCCCACCATGCAAATTCCCTTAACAAATTAATGAAAAGCCACTGGAAATTTCATCCAAAATCTTTTTAGTTCAACCATCTTAGAAAGCGGCTTGTAAAAACTCTAAAACATGTTTATGGTTTGCAAGAATTACCTCCAAGGGGCCATGCAGAGATTTGTGAAATATATTGAATATGTAAAGAACAAGTGTTTCCAAGGCATAAGTAGATAATAGTCCATGATGAGCTCCCAGTATGCGGCTTTCATGATAACACCAAGCCTTGATTAGCATAATGCTCCTCTTGAACAGATGATTTTTCCCAACTTTACGGTCAGCCTGAAGAAGGAAAGAAACATTCAAGTATGTGATCAACATCACACACTACATTTGTTCAAATTGCTTGGTGGGTCTATTCAAGACGAATACTTTCGAGTGGAGCAGATAATTTAGATTTGCATCTACATACCAGCTCAAGAAAACAGAGTGTGGACACCCCACCAATTTGGTTGAACGAGATGTCAACAACAATATTCTCAATAACACATTTAATTAGCTTTACCTGGATACAAAAACAATGGCAGAATTTCATGAGATTGTGCATAGCATTATGTTAGTGGCATATCTAAAAGTCAGGAGTGCATCGTTCAATCTATTTTCCAATGCATAACTTCAATTTGGAAAATGAAAAGAAAATTCTGCCTTCTTAAGAGACCATGCATGACGACTGATGTAGAAACAAGGAAAAATGTCAAAACATTGTTAGTAATCCATAACTTTTCTTTGCCTAAACTCTCTCTAAAATAAATGATTTGACATAAGTATAACATGAGAAATGTACCTCAGCATCGATGAAATGTAAACCCTTTATTTCAAGTTCTGCACCACTATCCTGCTCCTCTGACTCGAGTATACTGTGAACATCGCTAATGCAAGCGCCGTCCAGAGCGGTGTTCCCAAGTACGGTTATATCAACATCACCATCTGGGAGATAGCTCTTCAGTGGAACTGACCCAAATGCAATGACCTGAAAGTATCAAACAGAAATTGAGAGAAAAAAAAGAACACCATCTTAGAGAACTTCAAATGCACCATACTGTAAAGTGTAAGGTCACTATCACCACGCCGTGTTAAGATCTTGCTATTGCTCTAGCCATACCATATGAGGCCATTGCAGTACCTATCGCTCACCAACCCGTGCCGCAATCCAACGCATGCACGCAAATTTACGAGCATGAAAGCAACAACATTTTTACCTTAGAACTGAGGGACTAGAAAAATACAATTGTTGGTATTAGAAAAGCTAGGGGCCAAAGCATTCCTGTTTCTGAAAACAAACCTGTATTTACGCTAAGGTGAAACGTAAAAGTAATGGAAGATCTAAGCTAGTAAAAAAAAGTTACAAAATATGGTCAAAGAAGTGAAAGAACTATATTCACCCCTTATATTTTATAAAAACAAAATTCGATAGGCAGTAGGCACAAGAATTGGTTGGACCTACTCGTACAGTGAATACGACTAGTCACTAGTCAGTCAATTATCAAGCAAGTGTTGGTAAAAAAGATGATTCGCATGGGTTCGAGGATATGAACTGAGTAATTACCCGTTAGTCCTAATCCAGACGGGATGGATGGATTAGTCCTATCCTAATCACCAAAAACGGAACAAAGATGATAAATTGATAACGACATGTGCTGAGCAAGTGATTAAAGCGAAAGCTCATCATCCAAATGACAAATTCCCTTTTATGAATGGATGTGGATGCATGTAAGCTACACGAAACAAACATAATGATGTCATAATTACAAGAAGCAACGGCATTTTTGTCTGTTTGTTTTATTTTTGGGCAAAAAAAAAAGAAAAAAACGCAGAGAGAGAAACAGAGCCGCGTCATCCGCGCGGATCACGAGGCACGGTCGGTGGCCGGCCGGACTAGCGACGACGAGGAGGCGCCGCCGCCGCCGCGACGACCAAGGGCACGCACGCACGAACCTCGCAGCCGAGCGCCGTGCCGAGGAGCCGCCTGAGGTAGCCGACGACGTCCTGCCGGCGCCGCTCCGCCTCCTCCGTGGGCGCCACCCGCAGCAGCACCTCGCGCGCGGCGGCCTCGGCGGCCCGCGTCGCCTCCGGGCGGATCGACGCCGGCCGCGGCGTCCTCGTGGCCATCACCTCCGCGAGAGTCTTCCTCCTCCCGCCGCCGCCGCTCCCCGACGGCGGTGATCTCCCGACGGGGCCACCGGCTTCGCAGTACGCCATGGGGGAGGGAGCTACTCGCTTACGCTGCCATGTGGTGTGGAGGACAGGAGGAGTCGGCACGACGAGGATGGAAGAACAGAAAAGCGATGGAATTGGAAGCGATTAGTGTAGAAATCCCAGGGTTTAAGGCTTTTTGCGGGGTAAAATAACTCCATATTTATTTACTTATAATTTATTACGTTTTTCCTTTCTTTAAGAAAAAAATCATGTTTTTCAGAGCTACGGAATACTCTCTCCATAATAAAACCTTGGCACGGATTTGATATTCCCTAGTTTGATTCATCGTCTAGGAAATAATAAATCCGTGTCTAGGATTTTTTTAGGCGGACGGAGTATGACGGAGTTAGTTAAAAAATAGAACGGAAAAGATAAAGTGGGTGTTTGGAGGGTGACTATACTTTGACACAATATTAACAAAGCAACTTTAACCAACTTAACAGTGTTTGTTTGGACATCACATAATTATCATGCCACACTTTTTTTTATAATTGTATCCTTGTATATATCAATATTTCTATATCAAAACATATTTAACTCGTGGCAAACTATTTCTTAGCCGTATTTGTTAACATATTTATTTTCTTTGATTATCTGTTGAATTTATTATTCATGAACTTATCATTTATGGTAGAGGTGGCCAAATGGGCCGGGCCAAACGGGCGGCCCGGGGCACGGCCGAACCTGTAGCAGGCACGGCCCGGCACGGCCTGCTACAGTAACGGGCCGTGCCGGCACGGCACGAGTAGCCGTGCCGTGCTTGGGCCGCTGGCCGAGCCCGCGGGCCGGCACGGCACGACACGGCTACTGTAGCAGGCCGGCACGGCACGGCCCGCGGCACGGCACGGCCCGTTTCGCCGGCGGCCCGTCAGGCGCGGACAGGGCGGGCGGCGGTCGAATGGGAAGGCGCCACGTGGCACTAACGGCTATTTGACCGTTCAAATTTGAAAATAACCGTTGGGAGGCTAAAAAATTCATAAAAATTTCGAAAAAATTCCAAAAAATCTCAAATTTCGCCCTATAAATAGGGCATGAACCCCAGCCATTTCTCCTCATCCCACACTCCTCATCTTGTGCTCTCAAGTGTTTTAAGTGCTCTCTTTGTTCTCAAGTGTGCATTTTTTTTGATTTTGACAAAATTTGCTCAAATTTTGTTAAAAATCAAAATTAGTTTCGTAGTTCAACAGTTTGATCGCAGAGGTTTGAAGAGCTCGCGGTTGGAAAGATGTAAGTAATATTCAAATTTGTGTATTATTTGTATTGTGTTTGTGAATTCAATAAATATTCAAAAATTTGTTTATGTCGGTTTAAATTTTCAGAATGGATCAGAACTTTCCATACCAGTCGCCGTCGTTCACCTTGGGTGATTTCGACCCCAACTACATGTCGGGGTTTGACGGTACCTCCGGATCGGCTCCAACTCCACCATCTGTGGAGGAGGTACCGGTTCATACGGCTGTCGTTGAGGAGGTACCGGTTCAGGCGGCGACAGCTTCGGAAGGATTTTCCGGAACCGCGAGCGGAAGTGTTTCGACACACACCGGCTCGAAGAGATCGAGAACCTCCGTTGTGTGGCAAAACTTCGACGAGATAAAGGAAACATGCCCCGACGGAAGGGAGGTATCGAAAGCCCGTTGTAGAATATGTAGGCAAATTTTATCTGCTCGTTCTTCTGGTGGTACAGGTCACCTCAAGCGCCATGCGGAGTCGTGTGCCAAGAAGCAAGGAATACAACTCCGGCAGCAGCAACTTATGGTAAACCCAGACGGTACGGTACGCAGTTGGGAGTACGATCCCATGGTTTCTCGGGAATCTCTTGTCCGGTTAATCGCCAGGCAAGATTTACCCCTGAACTTTGGGGAGTCCCCTGCTTTTGAACATTACATTCAGCAATCTCATAACCCTAGGTTTAAAGCTGTGAGTAGGCAAACATCAACTAGAGATTTAGAGAATGTTTATCACAAGGAAGCAACTGCACTTAAGGAACTGTTTAGTACATGTACTTTCTCTGTTAGTGTTACTTCAGATATATGGAGTAGTGGAGCTAGAGAGGATTATCTTAGCGTAGTTGTTCATTTTGTTGATGATGATTGGCAATTACAAAAGAGAGTTTTAGGGCTTAGGTTAATAGATGTCTCACATACAGGAGAAAACATAGCTGAAAGAATTAGGGAAGTAATTAATGAATTTAATCTTGCTGATAAAATATTTGCTGTCACCCTAGATAATGCATCTGCTAATTCTAGGGCTATTGAAATATTGCAACCTTTATTTTGTGTGTATGCTCAATCTTTTCTACTCCATCAGCGTTGTGCATGTCATATAATTAATTTGATTGTTAAGACTGGCATGAAGAGGGTAGGTGACCACATCGATGCTGTTCGTCAAGCAATCGCGTGGTTAACTGCTTCTAACCCGCGGATTGCTGCATGGAAGAGGTTTTGCAATGCGGCCGGTGTGAAAGCTCGTAAGTTTGCCACCGATGCAGAGCATCGGTGGAATGCAACGTATTTAATGTTAAAAGTTGTTTTACCTTATAGTAGTTTACTTTCTGATTTTGTTCAGTCACGTGGTGGCCCAAGAAACAGTGACGGGTCTTCAGTACTGAACGAGCATGTTTGGGCAATTGTCCAAAAATTTCACCAATTTCTAGAAACTTTTTATGATTGTACTCTAACTTTGTCACAAGTTTATTATCCAACTGCTAATATAATTTTGCACAACCTTCTTGAAATTGCTACTTTATTTAAAGAATACGAAAATGATGACGTTCTAACTGAACCTGTCTTTCACATGAAACAAAAATATTTGAAATATTGGAAAAATATACCTATGTTGTATGCTTTTGCTTTTGTTTTAGATCCTAGGTGTAAATTAAGGGGATTGTCTGCTATTTTATCACTTGTTGGAGATACTATAGGTGTAGATTATAGTTCTTTTTATACTGAGGTTAGAAGTAAATTATATGAGGTTTTTGGAAGATATGAAGTAAAGTTTCAGGAAGTTCGCCAGCAGAGACCCCCTCCTATCCCCACTACAGGTAAGAAGAAGATACAGTGGGGTAGGATTTGGGGTGGATCGTCTTCAAGTTCAATCCAAGGTGGTGGCAGTTCGTCGGCTACAAGTGGAGAGGCCTCTTCGCATGTTGTGGCCGAAGAGTTGTCCGGTTATTTGGACAGCGACGCCATCCACCACGAAGCACAAGATTTCAACGTCCTCGGGTGGTGGAATGACCACAAGATAACATATCCTGTGCTTTCAAAACTAGCACGGGATGTGTTGACGGTGCCCGTGTCGACGGTGTCCTCCGAATCGGCCTTCAGTCTATGCGGCCGAATCATCGAAGACCGGAGGACGACTCTGCGCAGCGACCACGTCGAAATGCTACTAAGCGTTAAAGACTGGGAGCTTGCTCGACAACATGCCCAATACACTGCGGACAACCAAGAATTGGCCGCCCAGTTCGAGCAACTCTACCTGGATCCAGACCAACCCCAGTAGAATTTTGTTAGAAGTAGTTCTGACCTTTGAGCTGTACTCTTTTCTTTGTCATGGTTTTCTCATTTTCCCCTATGAGTTTTTACATGACAAAGTTTTTAACGAGGCAGCATGTATCATTGTATCCTGTAATGATATAAACATCAATAAAGGTCATTACTATTTTTAACAAATTCTTTTGCAATATTTTCGCAAGTGTGGATTTATCTTTAAATTATTTCAAAATAATGAATCACAATATATATTTTTAAATTTTTCAACACAACAAAAAAATACCATTTTTTCTTTTTTTTAACATTAGCAAATCATTACTTTTTTAAAAAACTTTTATTTCCATTTTTTAAATACCATTTTTTCATTTTTTAACATTAGTAAATCATTACTTTTTTTAAACATTTTATTTCCATTTTTATTTTTTTTTCCTTATACATTTCCTTTGCTTTTTTTTAAAAAAAATACTGTGCACTGCAGGCTGGCGGCCTGCCTTCACGGGCCGCCGTGCCCCGAACGGCCCGTGGGCCGCAGGCGTGCCATGCCGGCACGGGCACGGCCCGGCCATCCACGGGCCGTGCTTGGGCCGGCGGCTCGGCACGTGGGCCGGCACGGCACGGCCCGTTTCATCAGCCGTGCCTAACGGGCCGTGCCGGACCCGTGCCCGTGCCGGGCCGGGCCGTGCCGCCCGTTTGGACACCTATAATTTATGGATCTCAAACCAAGATAAACAACAGGAACTCCACCGTTTCTTTATAAAGCGTATTGGAGTTCCTATACCAAGATTGTGATGCTTAAACTAGCTAGCTGAGGCTACAACTAGGGCTGTCAAAAAAAGAGCTGCTCGAGCTCTTAACGAGCCGAACCCGAGCCTAGCTGCAAGCTCGCGAGCATTCTCTAGCCGAGCTCAAGCTTCTCATGACTCTAACTGTGTGCGTAACTTTTTTTTCTCTTATATATGATAAGTGCTAGCTCAAGGATAAATTAGTACCTACTCATGTGAAAAATTAGTGTATTTTTGGCATCATATATTCAAGCTAGTTTTGACATCATATATTAATCTTAAGTTCTCATAATATTTTTCTTTAATATTATTAATTAAAATTATTGTTTTATACAAAATTTTATCATCAAAATATATATTATTCTATACTTAGTCGAGCTCGCGAGCCTGCTTAAAAGTCGAAGGAGGACTAGGCTAGCTCGCTCGTTGACAGCCCTAGCTACAACTACCCAATGTAATCTCGTAGGCTCTCGTTTTATTGGGGCGTTATACAAACAATCCTTGAACATAATCGAAGCTGACCTCTTGGAAGTAATTCGGTTCTTTCAAGCGAACAACACACGGCATATGAGACACAAATTAATATATGGCTTCTACCGAAAAAATGTCATGTAACTAAAATAGGACTATGGTGTATGTGTACCCGATACCCACACGGCTTGCATATCCGATTAGAGATAGGAGGTAGACCAGATCCATATATTATGTAATAGAGTAGTTAGGACTCGGTCGCAATGTTGCCTTGTATTCTATAGATGGGCCTATAGCCCTTGTGTAATAGATTAGAAAACTGATATCATGTCCGGCTATGTTTTTCTCTTTGTAAACCCGCCCCTCAACCTATATAAGGTGAGCAGGAAGTCCTCCAAGGACATAGCGACATAAGCCACGATCATATCGTCAGATCAATACTACACCCAGCGGATGCTATCGATACTAGGAATCGGCAATAAGAAAAGGGGTAGCGCACAAGAGCTAAAGTAGATGGATTGTGAACATAGGTTTAGACAGGTTCAGGCCCTCTCGGTGAGAGGCAATACCCTACTCCTATTTAGGGATTGGAATCTGCCAGGTGTTATATTGATATGACAGTCTTATTATTTGTTGTGCCATTGAGGGGCCTCCCGTCCGACTTATATAGATCGGGGAGCAAGATTACAGATAAAAACCTCACCGAATAAGGTATTTACTTTACAATATTACCAAACTAAAAAACTTTAAGCCGTTTTCTTAATACACATGGTAGTGTTACACACTAGTCATAATTCATTATATATTCTAGCGGTATAATCTATCCTCGGTAGCCAGTCGTGTGTATATATGGTACGCATAAATTTAATAGTAGCCCATGAGATCTTTATAGTCGAAAAGATAATCTTCTCTCAAACTAAATAAATCCAAAGTTAAGTACTACAATCATATTCGCCATAGTTTTCTGAGTACTTTTACCTATACAGTAGGCCTGTACAGTAGGCTATGAAGAGCAAGAAAAAAATAAAAAATGAAAATACCTAATGCACCTAATTAGGTGTAGCCTTGTACCACGTGGTTATTTAAACAAACTAAGTTGTTTTTAATAATTAAGGAATAAATAATTATAGTCAACTGGATGACTTAATATATCATATGCGGTGAAAATACCCAGATAATATCCGAGCTAAAATACCGACGGCCAAATATAAATTATATTCCATAAAGCAAAAAACCGACTTCATAATAAAACGACTTAAATAACAAAGCTTTATGCAGTAAGTAAAATGTATGGTTTACGTGGCATAAAATCCGAGTAAAGTAATACTCATAAATAGATTTATCAACCGCCTGAAAAAATGATAAAAATATATAATTAGCATAAAGCCATAATATTGGCCTTATTTATAAAAAAAATGCACACATATATCTAAATATCGAATTCTATGCGGATTTGCATGCAAATAGACCCTCCATGTGGTGCTGCGCGATTCCAACTTTCGTCCCCCTCTCGTAGCTGTTAGATTGCAGATTAATGGTGAGGGATCGCTGTGGTGGACCTCGTTGTAATATATGAGGATTGAGGGGTGTTTTTGCAAAATTGGTCCAACCCAGCTCACTCGGTGTCGTCCTCTCTCGCCTCGCCGCTGCCTATTCCCTTATCCCCAGCCACATCGCCGCTGCGGACCTTCGCCGCCATGACCTCATCTCCCCACCGCACCTCTATCCCCTCTGCCCCCACTTCCCACGGTTTCGTGGGCACCTCGGCGACGGCGGCGGGAAGTTCGGATCCGCTGGGCGGGAGTCACGTCTTCCATACCCTGGGTTCACCCTCCATCCCGAATCCATTTCCTCCTCTTATTCTTTGAATCGATTTCTGAATGATGATTGTTTAATCTTGGGCAGCCTGGAGCAATGGCTGGAGTACTGCCCGGAGGGAGGAATAAGCTCACTCATCACCTGCGGACCTGCCCCATCTGCTAGTAGCCATGTGGTGTCGCACACACCCAACCCGTCTCTTATTCCAGTTCAACGGAGCGTGTCGTGCCCCACGCAGGTCGCCTCCTACCCACGCGGCAGGAGCCCGATGGTGGGGTTGACCCGGAAGAGCTCGTCGCCATGGTTGACTGGTTGGAGCAGAAGGCCCGCGCCTCCCTCGACAGGGTGCTCGACGAGCAGCGCGACGGTATCTGGAAGCTCAATGCTAAGGCGAGCGGTGCTGTTTCCATTTGGTGAATCTCGTGTTTGGTTATTCCTTTTGACTTGGGTTGATGATGGTTTCTTGGTGATTTGGTTCAGGTTGCTACGTGGAGGGAGAATGCATGGCAACCAAGGTGATGAAGGAATCGAGGGAGAAAGAATGTGTTCAACAGCTGCTCAATGCGAAAACAGAAGTAAAATCAATCGATTTAGATTCAGCACAATCAATCGACTTTTTATTCAATGGTCATGTTTGATATCCCTGGTTCTTCATCTTCTCAATTGGTCCATGGATTAGTGAAATCGCATTTGTTTTCCATGGCAAGAATTGTGGATGAAGACATCATAATGTACGCATGTGGCAGGTTGCAGTAGAAGAGCCGCGTGTTGGCGAGGGTTGAAGCTGTATACTATAGATGGCCATGTGGGCCGCCCGGCACGGCACGGCCCAGGCCCGGCCGTGCCTGGGCCGAGGCTTGTCGGGCCGGCACGGCCCGACCGACGCACCGGGCCGTGCCGTGCCAGCCCACGTGCCGCACTCACAGCCCAGGCACGGCCCAACACGCCTCGGGCCGTGCCGGGCCGGCCCGAAGGCACGATGGGCCATCGTGCTTTTCCTCAGAATAAGTCTAAATTTTCTCCCTCCTATTGGGCTGTGACATTGTATAGCTAAAAAAAGTCTATTTTACCTCCCTCTTCTTTGTGATGTGGTATATAAATAGCTAAAATAAGTCTATTTAAGGTCCCTATTATTTAAACATTGACATTTATATGTCTATTTTTAGTTCCTATACTTTGTGTACCGTGTCTGGCCTGCCAGCCCATCGTGCCGGGCCGGCCCGACCGTGCCGGGCCAGCCCAGCGTGCTGGTGGGGAGGCCCAGGCACGGCCCGACGGTCGGGCCGGGCCGGCACGGGCCCGACCCAAGTCGGGCCGTGCCGTGCTTGGGCCGGGCCAAAAAGGCGTGCCGTGGGCCGGGCCTTCGGGCCTCGGGCCTTATGGCCAACTATACTGTATACTTGTTCATTTCCACCAGTAATATGTAAATGTTCGGGGGGTTACGACGCCCGAAGGCATCATCGTTGCCGGCTCAGGAGATCCCGAGCTAGGCTTACCCTTGCCCGAAGGCGTCATCCATGGAAGAATAGAAAGGAGTACATGGAATAGACCAAAGGCCATTGGTGTCCTGTGACACCAATGCTATAACACTAGCTCCACCAATGCCAGCAGAGGTAGCTCTCCAAGGCGATAACAGCGTTGGTTGAGCTGCCAGAGATCATCATCGCCGCCGCCATGGCAGATCGGTAGCCGGATGCATGTTCTTCGCTCCCTCATTTTAATTTTCATTTTTTGTCAAACACATACATCCTTTCTTTTATTTTTGTTGCACATAAACACACACATCCTTTCTTTTATTTTTGTTACACACGGTTTTTCGAGGGAAAATATAAAAATTTAGAGAACCACTAAAATATTTTACTTTTTCTGTTAAACAACCAATTTTAAAGCCCTCAAAAGATAAAATGAGACCGCTATCGTCATCATCACCATGTCTGGCCGATATGGTTGAGCGGAGCACGCACTATCGAGAAGCGATCTTATGGTGGCCGCGCCGGATGAGCTGGAGCTAGTGATTGCAATTTCGTTTCGAAATTTCAGCTCCGTGGCAAGTGATTATCTTGGCCGAAATTTTCGGTTATTCTCGAATTTTTGCGAATTTGATCAAAATTTAGACAAATTCAGTTAAATTATGTTAAAATTTCAAACAATTTTGGTCAAAAAGTACCGAAAATCTTGATTTTTTTTTGGGATTTCTGTTCTACCGAAATGATCGAAATTCCTGAAATTTCGGACGGAATCAAAATTGAAAACCCTGGCTGGAGCTCAGTGACGGCGTACTCTTCGCCTCTGCACAACACAAGATGCCGACGGACTGGAGTCTGGAGATGCGTCGGGCGACGCAACGAGAGGTCGGCCACGCAACGTGCCGCTGCCGCCGCCGATGTCCTCCTCTTTGGCACAAGGTGGGAGCACTTTGAACAGCAGCGCGCAAAGCAAGGGGGAAGCAGCTGGGCCTCCGCCGCGACCATCGCCGGAGGCCGCCGCCGCAAAGACGAAGTAGTCTCGCTTGAAGGCAAGCCACGGGCACACGTGAGACGACGTCTCGACGAGGCAGCAGATCGGAGCAGAGCAGGGCGAGGCCGCGCGCTGCACCGCCACGTGGTGGCACGCAGCTTCCACATGGATGATCATTGATAAAAGCTAGGCAGGATCGATGCATGGATGGAGCTAATCCACCGTGAGTTTTATTGCTCCGCCATGATCAAACCATCCGCTAGCTGCAAAACCGTTCTTCTTTGCATTTTGTTTTGTTTCTTCCTTTCATTAATTTTTGCTTTCGTGTGAATGGAGATGGATAAAAGGATAAACAACCTATCATTATCTTTTAATTGCTTCGATTTTAGGCCGGGTGGCTACTGTGATTTGGCCCAGGAAGAAGAAAAGAGGGGAAACTGGAAGAAGAGAGATGGGCTAAGCAAGCAGGAAGCCAAACGTTCTCTTGTTCTTCGTTGTATTCATCCTTATGTCACAGCAATGACCACGAGAATGCGTATTCTTGTTCTTCGTTGTATTCACCCTCATGTCACAGCAATGACCACGAGAATATCATCCACTTTTGATCATATATGTCAATATGTGCATGCACAATTAATTGTTTGGTTAAAACAGTATCAGTATGCACAATAGCCAATCTATTATACTAATTGGCTTTAACACTAACTACAAAACAATATGAGAATAGCCTTGCTATTGACCTTGCTCTAACATGCGACTACACTATTGACCTTCCTCTAAGGAAATTAGAGGGGATTAAGATGTAGAATTAATTAATTATTTCCCCCAGCTCTCTCCATTCTCTTCTCCGTAGGATCAACACTAAAGATATAAAGTTAATCCTGACTCCACGGAATCAACACTAGCCCCTATATAGATTAAAGGCTCGAGGTGATTCAAACTCTGAAGATGATTTAGATTGGAAATATGAGGATTTTGATTTACCGCGAACCTACATAGTAGCTTCTCCATTTCATAATACAAAGATTTCTACATTGTTTAGTAGGGATTATATATAATTGAGAAGAAAATACTTTACTGCCCTTATAAAAAGGATGGAAGGGGTGAGACTTTACTGCCCTTATAACATAAGAAGAATTTTTAATGATGTGATTCATGGAATGACGGAACAAGAAGTAGGGCTAAAAATCGCTATGTTTTAGGACAACATTCGAATTCTAACCATTCTTATATTTTGAAATGGACGGAGTATGTATACCATATTATACTAGTGAAGGCAAATTTATTACTCCCTCCGTCCCAGAATATAAGAATTTTTAGAGTTGGACATAGCTATTAAGAAATTAGGTAGAATTAAATAGGGATGATTGTGATTGGATGAGAAGTGTAGGTAGGTAGAAATTTTGAATGGTGGAGGGTTATATATGATTGGTTAAGAAGAGAATATTTGTGTATAAGTTGTTATATTTAGGGACAAATTCTATAGGCTGAAAGTTGTTATATTTTGGGACGGAGGAAGTAGGACCTTTTCTTTCACTTATCAAAAAGACCTCCTCCCTTTCTATGACATATGGTGTTTCACAATCTCAAAGCATAGGCTTCAATTCAATTCTTCCGGCCGTCTGCCCTGGTTTGAACGAGGAATTACACCAACCAATTGAATCGATCGAATCGGTTCATTCCTACCGGAAACTTTAAATTTCATGATGCGAGGATCATGGTCTTGGTCATATAGTAGTATGTGTGCTAGCTTTTAGACTTCTTTTCTTTTCTTTCTGCAAGTCAGATAGAGTTCTACGAGACAGCAATGGACTGATCAAGCAGTAGCCACACAACGCGTTGATTTTGGCGGTGGTTGTTCACTTGTTCTAGCTGTTTGAGGAGAGCTACCGGAATCTGCCAGACACATGGACTTATTTAGCAACCAAAATTTAGTCAGAATTAGCAGCGTGGCAACCAGGTCCGATCCCACACGTTTTGTCCCTGCCCATGTAATGAGAGAGAAGCAATAGAATCAACAATCAATAGTCAAACGCTTGTTTAATCGGAAAGACTCTAGGATATGGTATTACCTTGTTTAATTTAAGCTAGTTTTCAGTTTATTCACTTTGTTGAACGCTTCCTACAAATATTCACAAAGCCCTTCTAATGGGCGATCGCCCAACGATCAGTTTGCCCCCCCCCCTCTCCCCCTATACTCCTCCCTTCTCCCCCTTCCTCCTCCCCTTCTTCTCTTTCTACTACAGTACACCACACAATTTTTTTAAAAAAAACAAAAGTTAGAAAAATTTATGTATAGAAATACTGTATATAAAAAATTTGAATTCAAATTTAAATTTGAATCGGTATGTAAACTTCTGACTTATAAACTTTGGGTCTATAAACTTTAGGTGTATAAACTTTAGATGTATAGAAATACTATATATAGAAAATATTTGAATTCAAATTCAAATTTGAATCAGATATAATTCAAATTCAAATTTGAATCGGGTGTCTAAACTTTTGACTTATAAACTTTAGGTCTATAAACTTTAGGTGTATAAACTTTAGATGTATAGAAATACTATATATAGAAAATATTTGAATTCAAATTCAAATTTGAAACAGGTATATAAACTTTAGGTCTATAAACTTTAGGTGTATAAATTTTAGATGTATAGAAATACTATATATAAAAAATATTTGAATTCAAATTCAAATTTGAATCGTATATATAAACTTTTGACTTATAAAGTTTTGGTCTCTAAACTTTAGATGTGTAAACTTGAGGTGTATAAACTTTAGATGCATAAATTTACTAAAATAGGAAAGTAATATGGTGCCAAAAAAGGAAACAGGTGGAGGGAGGGAGGGGGGAGGTGGGGAGCGAATCTGATCGCTACCTCATCCCTAGGGCGATCGATCGCCAAATAGCATTTCCGCTGAAATGCTACTGCCCAGGGCGATCAGATTCCCCCCCTTCCCTCCACCTGGTTTCCTTTTTTGACACCGTATTACTTTCCTATTTTAGTAAATTTATGCACATAAAGTTTATACACCTCAAGTTTACACATCTAAAGTTTAGAGACCAAAACTTTATAAGTCAAAAGTTTATATATCCGATTCAAATTTGAATTTGAATTCAAATATCCGATTCAAATTTGAATTTGAATTCAAATATTTTTCATATATAGTATTTCTATACATCTAAAGTTTATACACCTAAAGTTTATAGACCTAAAGTTTATATACCCGATTAAAATTTGAATTTGAATTATATCCAATTCAAATTTGAATTTGAATTCAAATATTTTCTATATATAGTATTTCTATACATCTAAAGTTTATACACCTAAAGTTTATAGATCCAAAGTTTATAAGTCATAAGTTTATATACCCGATTCAAATTTAAATTTGAATTCAATTTTTTTATACATAATGTTTTCTAACTTTTTGTTTTTTTAAAAAATTTTTTGTGGTGTACTGTAGTAGGAAGAGAAGAAGGGGAGGAGGAAGGGAAGAAGTGGGAGGAGTGCCTATAGGGGGAGGGGGTGGGGGCTGGATCCGATCGCTGATCGATCGCCCTGGCGATCGATCGCCCATTAGGTCCCCCCACTTTTTCAGCCTATTCACTTTGTTTAACGCTTCCTAAAAATAACCATAAAACTTTTTTCTACAATATTGATTAATTAGACTATTGTTTTAGCGCTATGAATTTGTCCGTAAAAGATTGTTGTTTTAAATTGAGGTCCACTAGATCTTTTTTTGATGGGAATATAGGTAGTACTTTAAAAACATACTCAGCAGGAAGCTAAAAGATTACTTTACATTTCATTAATATAGATAGTGAACGAGTGGGGAGAAAACAAGAAGACAATATATTGGTTTGATGACTAAAACAAGAAGAAATTGATGAATTAATATTAAAGATGCCTATTTTTAAGTCTCGATCTGTGCAAGAAGTTCTTAGGGCAGTCTCAACCCATAGTGTCCATAAACAGTGTCTATGGTGATATGTCAATAAGACATCACAATAGAAACTACACTCTACAACCCATGGTTTCTTAAAGTAGGCCATTAATAAATACATCATCTCTCTTCTCTACCAATCATATTTACTCTTCATCTGTTATGAAGACATTATTCTCTCCCAATGCAAAACTTGATAGTGTCTAGTACATAGGTTCTCGTGTTGAAGCTGTGTCTTGCATGAGCTACTCTTCACTCTCTCTCTTAATTAATATAGTGCCATATAAGTTAAAAGTCATACATGACAATGTAGTTAATGCCATAGACACCATCTTAGATAAAGGGTTGAGACTGCCCTTATGCTAAAACAAGTCTCTTTTTTTTTCGGGAGTGCCAAAACAAGTCTTTTATGAAGGGAGGTAGGACAAGTGTACAACCATATATATGCGGTCCTCATCTTCGCTAGCTAGCTTAGCTGACGCTAAATTCAGTCCACACGGTTCCTAGATATATACGCAGTCCCATGCATGCATGGAGGCGTCAACACGTCGGTCAAAAGGCGAAGAAACAGATTAAAATAAGCAGATCAAGCTACTGCGGATTAGCTGTATAATTAATTTTTATTATATTTTTTTTTCAGCTGTAAAGCTAGTGTTTCTTGTCAAATCGTGCACAATTATATACTCCCATATTTTAAAATATATGGCGTATAATATTTAATTATTCTTCTTATTAAAAATGTATTTAAATATTATTTATTATTTTAAGATGTTTTATCATTAAACAAAATATATTTTTAACTTATATATTTACAATGCTTATACTAAATTTTTAAATAAAACGAATGATTAAACAAAGTTAACGGTGTTATATATTTTAAAAATGACTTAGTATATTGCTTAGCTTGATCATCGTTGCAACTTGCAAGCACGGACGACTAAAAGTTCGTGAATGTATACCTCTGTCTAACACGTACTTATAGAAAACTGACTAGCCAAAATTAGCTGCCTGCTTCTTTTGCATCAGTTTAGCATATTATATTTTCTGCTGCTCTGCTCCTGGATGTCAAACGCAATAATTTATTCGTTATTTAAAAATGTTAATATCACAAATAGTATATGTAGTAATATGTACACTCCCCTGCTAATTAACTTGCTGGAGTATATATATATATATATATATATATATACACACACACACACACATATACATACCTATATCAACCTAATTAAACCGAGAAGAAAAAGAAAAATGCAATATTGTTGGAGTATCCAAGTCAGTTGATCTTACCTAATCAAACTACAAAAAGCTATATATACAGTTCTTACAAGTATCTGCTAACAACGCACTAACTAGTGGACTAGCTAATCGTTCGTATCGTAGCTACACATCTCCACCACTCGTTGACCAGCTATCTTCCTCTTGCCTTCCTTGCTGAGACTTGGAGTTCAACTTCACAGTCAAATTTGCCAGCCAGTACACACCCCACAATGCCCATCTCCTATATATACAAGCTTAATTAAGCTCATCGTCGCTCAGCATCAAGAAGCTAATTAACCCAAGCAACTAGCTATCTAGCTTAGCCTCGCTAAACCAACACCATCGTAAAAATCTCTTTGATAGTTGACATCGAGGCAGTGATTAATTAAGTAGCTAGCTAGTTACAGGCACAAGGAGAGAAACACCAATGGCATCAATGGCGCCATCGGCAATGGTGCTCATCGTCCTCCTCGTCCTGGTGGTTCTCCCGTCGAGCACTCTGTGCTCACGGGCGGGGCCTTCTTCCAAGCACGGCCATGGCGGTGGCCACGCCAAGCGCGTGCCGCCACCGGCGTCGGTACCGCCGCCGCCGCCGCCGCCACCAGCGCCGGCGGCGCTGGTGCGTGCCACCTGCAACTCCACCTCCTACTACGACCTCTGCGTCGCCGAGCTGTCCGCCGACCCGTCGAGCGCCACGGCCGACGTGCGCGGACTGTCGTCCATCGCCGTCTCCGCCGCCGCCGCCAACGCATCCGGGGCGGCGCAGGCGGCCTCGGCGCTGGCGAACGCGACCGACGCGGGGACGACGGCGGGCGTCGCCGGCGACGGCGGCGGCGCAGTCGTACAGAGGCTGCTCGCCACCTGCGCGGCCAAGTACGGCGACGCCCGCGACGCGCTCGCCGCGGCCAAGGGCTCGATCGCGCAGCAGGACTACGACATGGCGTCCGTGCACGTCAGCGCCGCCGCGGAGTACCCGCAGGTGTGCAGGACGCTGTTCGGGCGGCAGAGCCCCGGAGACTACCCGCCGGAGCTCGCCGCGACAGAGGTGGCGCTCAGGCAGCTCTGCTCCGTCGCGCTCGACATCATCGCGCTCCTCAGCTCATCCAGCAACTAGCAGCTCTGCTTGTTACCGAGCTCAAGTTCACCCAACCAGCTAACTACTCGCAATTCGTATAGGTACAAATGGTGCAAATATAGTACTGTATAATACTACTGCATAGAATACATATACGTGTAATGACACGTATTTATCTTTTTTTTTTGCAAGGGGCACGTATATCAATTAATTGTGTGTCCCAATTAATTAGAGTCGAATCCACTTGATATGTTCTTTTGTTAATTTGTATTATCACTCCATAGAGGAGTTGCTGTAGTAGTGCAAAAGGTACATGCGGCCGCCGGCAGTATGCATGTATTTCACTTCTGTTTCAGTATAATAATGGCTATTCATATTTGTTGAATTAAAATTATGTGACTGCACACCCTTTTGTGTTTGATGATCATATAGTTTATATTGGAATTCAAACGGGTTAAACCTCCATAATAACACTATGGTGGTGTTTGAATATCCTAAAGATGAAGATTAAGTGTTTCAAGCAAAACGAGGTGTTAATAGCGTGTGATTAATTAAGTTTTAATTATTATAAACTTGAAATATGGATTAATCTGATATTTTAGAACAACTTTCATATAAAAAGTTTTCGCACGAAACGCACCGTTTAGCAGTTTGAAAAGCGTGCCACGAATATCTAAAACTTTTATATAGAAATGTTTCACAATCCCAGTTCAAAGTTTCAAGTTGCTATAACCAACTTTGATTTATATATAGGCTAGTTCATTCATTGCTTGGTCCGCTATATTTGTTTTGTCTTCTAGTTCTCCACATGGACTTCCTACTACTCCGACGAATCTTTAAATAACTAGCAAAATCCCTATGCATTACAACAGCGAAGGCTATATTTATGCGAAATTTCAAAGATAAATTATGATTTTTATATTTGATAATATGATTTCAAAATATACTAGAACTTATGAATAAATGTTCTCATGGATAAAGAAAGTGAGATTGAGAGTAGGGTGTCAGCTATCTAAGTCAGAATTGTGACTGATATGTATATTTCATTGAAATAAACACGTCTTTGTACCTATACACAAAGGAAGTTGTAAAAAAGAGAATAGAAAATTTTATTTTGATGGCAAAAGAGAGAATACAGTTGCAACAAATGATAAAAGAAAATTTTCCCCATAAAAAACTGTAGTACTTCTAGTTATCTAAGTTATCTATTCTAATTCTAATATGATGTGTTGATTTCACTGACATCATTTTTTTCCATTTCATTAAATCTGCGGCTCCATGGCTACAGATGCTGAGAGAAAGTCTCTTTACTCATTTTATACCAATTGAGGACAATGCTGAGGAATAGTTCAATGGTAGAATAGAGGAAGAGATCATTGGTTTCATTATTATGTTATTTATACCTTTGTTTTTTCTTGCAAACACAAAGAAACAATCAAAATTCCTTGTGTACCAATTGATTGAACCCTAACGGTATATAGGGGCATGGAAGAGATCCAAGCAAACACTTAGGGATACAGGAGACATCGAGTAACTTGGGGGTATGAAAGATATCAAGTAAGCTTTTGAGGAGTACACAAGGAAATCTCTCTTTTGTTCTCCAAGTAAAATAGCAGCGAGTAGCAATGATAACACACCATCATAGCTAACAAATAAAATAACTAGCACTATTCCTCAACTCAAATTAACTAAAATAGCATAGCACATAGACGAGACATAGAGAAGTCAGGAACATTAGGTAGTTGTTCCTTGGGGTTGAGGTTAGTATCAACAGAGAAGTGCACCTTTTGCACGAGATGCTCAATTTGTAGTTGCACTAAATAGGACCTAACCTAGTGCTTCACATATTGGCTAGCGTGAGTGGGTGTCTTCTAGCTAAATTTCAGCTTACTCTTGGGACTAACCCAACCATTCATATATATGCAGTATCTGATTTTGTTGTAGATTTGCTAATACACCATAGGTAGACAACAGCAGAGACCATAAAGATTTCTGGTCTCTGGTAATTAGAGGGGCGTCTAACGCAAGGCTAATCGCACTTCACCAGTGCATGCGAATTGAATGTGTTCCAACCCAGCCCACCTGTTTATAGTGCGTGTTCAATCGGCTTCCTACTTGGCTAACTTGACTAATTTATAGAGTTGTAGATACCCCCGATGCTAAATCTATAAGGAGGCCTTATATTTAGAAAATGTTATGAAATAAAAGAGTAGTTTATAGACTAAATTGCCTAATATACCAAGATCATAGCCACTTCTTACTTAATGCCATGTGTTCTACAATTCACTGTAAATATAATCTAGTGTCATTATGCTTTGCTCATTCACGTTATGGCTGGGGATCTTCTATTCATATCAGAAGAACTATCTACCAATCTAACGTTCCAACGTTCTCCCTCTCTAGCTATATCCTACAAAAGCAAAAAAAAAAAAGGACTGAAATTAATGACAACTTGAATTATATGGGGAAAACAATATGGTCACCTGAAAGTAGGTGAACACAATATGGGGAACACAAAAGCTGGAAGGAGCTTATACTGGGTGATGGAGGTGGGTAGAACCATTGGATCAGAATATAATGCTCAAAACATCGTATGTGTCACGCCTAGAAAATATCTTTCCCGAACGCTAGTGTATTAATCCCGTCCCAGGAAAAGCCAGGGTACACTACAATAAACTTGATACAAAGACACATCTTTATTAATTAACACGATAGTATTTACATTATTACAAAGACACATTAGACCTGACAACAAAAGAAAAACAGCAGCGGACTAGCGGGCCTACGGCTCCATCTTCACAGGCGCTCAACTGGGGATAAGCCAAGACTCCACCTAAGACTTCTTCTTCGAAAAGCTTCTCTGACTAGAGGGGGAAAGATTGAGCGAGAATGAGTACAACCACCGTACTCAGCAAGCCATGCCGAGAAATGAATTATAGTGCAAAGGGGAAAAGAGTTTGCATAATAGGGTTTATTTTTGCATAAAGCCAAAGTTGCAATATTTTCATGTTTTTAAAACATAGTTTAAACTCGGTCCTATTTCTAAGTAATATTACATGGTTGCGGACCCACGCATACCGG